>NW_020229250.1:0-480935 GCF_003227725.1 Camponotus floridanus
CCCAATCAGGCGCGAGGACTGCCGAACATGCGCGAAATTGCAAATTTAAAGGTTTAAAGGTTTAAAATTTCGTTGGCGCTAAAATGTAGCGTCAGCCATTGGTTGAACAATGAAGCAACTACTTACTTCTTTGTTCAACCAATGGTTGACGCTACCTTTTAGCGACAATGAAATTATCTTCCTTTATTCCTCCATTGTCCTCCAGACGGTCCTTTTATGTAATAAATATAATGCTCCATCTGTATACGTAATACGTCTATGCTCCGAGATGTAGGAATTACCTGGTCTGAAGTACTGTCGATCTTGTCGACGTTTGTGGTTTAATTAATCGATTCAATGATTATTGTATATAAATCATCGAATATCTTACTTATATTTTGATCTGTCGAAAAAATTATTACATTGACATTATAGATCAATATATATAATTGCAAATTTATAATTTAATATTGCTAGTCAAATACCTAATGTCATAATGTCTAAGATGCATATTATATATATTGATGTATATGATAATGTTAAAAATTAAAAATAAATTGCCATCAGTATTAAATAATTAAATAAAAATGGAGGAGAGAGCAATGCTATGGATGCTTTCTCTTGTTATGTTTTGTTGGATCTTGTCTTGGAGCTGGATCACTGCCATTAAGTTAAATAAATTTATCAGAAGAAGTAAGATATAGAAGTGAAGAAGAATATTTTATGTAATATAAAATTATGTATGTATATAATAGGTGTATATCAGAATTCATTGTATCTTGTAATTTACGTGCAATATGTTTTCCATAGGACAAGTTACAATTAGTTTCAATCAGTTAGGAGCAGGACTCCTTGTTGGTACTGCGCTAGCGATTATACCTGACTATACCTGAGGGTGTAAGAGCATTATTTACCGTGGATGGTATTACTAATGAAAAAGGTTCATGTGGTATGCAACTGCATGTTTACTGATTACCATATTTCATGAAATTAACATGTAATTAATAGTATTCCTGTTCTTTTTTCTTTTTTTACAGGCAATTTACATACTTTAACTTGGAATTAGTTTAGTACTTGGTTTATGCTTTTAATCGATCAATGTTCAGCCAGAAAAAGTGGAGGAAGACAAGAAAAGTATTACAGCAACTTTAGGTCTTATAGTAGATGCTGCGGAGTTGCGTTGGGAGCTGCTGCTACTACATCTCAAGCTGATGTCGAAGTGTCTTAGTTTTTCTTCGCAATAATGTTGCACAAAGTAAGAAGGTTATATACAATGTTTCAGAAATGAATTAACAAGCCCTTGTAAAATATGTAAGTTAATATAATTAGCTTATCAATTTTTATTATCATGTTGAACATTAAATTATTTTTTATAGGCGCCAGATGCATTTGGACTTGTGTCAGTTTCTTCTTCATGAAGGTGTAGATAGAAAGTAAGAAAATAAGCAGACACTTATTAATTTTCTCTCTTGCGGCACCGTGTCTTGTGACATACACTTGTGACATATTTTGGAATTGGAAAAGTGAGTAATGTAAGCTATGTTTGCCATAATAACTCTTTATATATATATTCTAAAGATATTTCTACACAAAGTTTATGTAACAATATTGTATGGAAATATTACATTAGTATAGTAAATCTTATATTTGGATAAGGGCACTTTTACGAATTACATCCTTTTCCTGTCACTTAAAAGAAAAAACTTTAAGATTTCCAATTTACTTCAAATAAATAATAATTATAATTAATTAAACAAATAAATTATAGTTTTTATTAAAATAAATTTGTTTAAATGAGTACAGAATATGAGAATACTAATATTAACGTAAAATTAATATGTATGGTCATATTGCTCATAATCTCATCTAAATTTAATTTAAATATTTGCAATTTTGGTAATAATACAAATAAAACTTGTATCAAGTAATATGAATATAATTTTGAATTTATTTTTAAGCTAAAAATCTTGGACCTTACTTTGTATCTAAAACATCCAACAATTTAGAGCGACTTTCTATTAAAGGACTTTAATTCTCACATATATATCTACTGACAATTTCGAAATTAAAAATAAATAATATTTAATGTTTATTAAAGGCTGTTCAGTATTTTCCTTTCTATAATATATCTAAAATCGTTGAAATAGATGATCTGCTGATATTTTTAACTAAAATAGATTGAAACTGATTGGAGAACCTACTTGTTTTAAAAACTCTTCAAAATAATCGTTTTACAGTACATTTTTCAAGATTACTTATTAATTAATATTATAATATTGTTACATTACGTTACATAAAGATTTCATTATCTTGCCTACATATTTTTTCTTCCTATTATACAAATTAATATTTTAATTTTGTTAAAGAGTATATGGAATGTATCGCAAGATGTGCACACATACAGTTACACCCATATGCGCACTATACTTGTTTCTTTTGCTATATACATATGCGTATTGTTTAATAGAAACATTTATTATCTGAAAGGAAAAAATGTTCCTGCTGATGCACAAAAGCGTAACCATATACTGATATATCTAAACACTTATGATACTTGCCCTGCAGAATGACATAATTTAGAGCAAATACTTAAATAAAGTGTGTTAGTATTTTGTTTTATATTATAGAAACAAATTTGATGTAAAGTTTATATAATTGAAGGAGTTGCATAAAATTACTCTGCTTGCTACAGTATGCTTGCAGATATCCAAACTGTCGAAACGCAATCTCTGCAATATACAATTGTTGTAAATATATGTATGCAAAACATATAATGGTGCAAGTTGGGGAAAAAATGCTTTACGATTTAGAACAGATACATTAGAAGCAATTGTGCTAAGCATTTAACGAATAAAATCATTTATATATTATTTATTTGCCCAATATTTCTGTTATTAAATTACGTAATTTTTCCTTAACATACACCGATTGTAATGAAATAACATAGAGTGCACAAGATAGTTAATCAATATATATTATAGAGAAACAATAGAATATCCGGGCACTAATTTTAGATATTTTTTTAAAGAATGAATGTTGTTTGTGTATATATTTCCTATCGATATGTACAAATAAAACTTGTATATATATTTAGGACATTCAGGACTGCCGCGCAAGACTGCACGCGCCAATCAGGCGCGAGAGCGGACGCGGACGCGCGAAGACACCCAATCAGGAGCGAGGACTGCCGTGCGTGCGCGAAGACGTCCAATCAGGCGCGGGAACTGCCGCGCACGCCTCCAAGACTCCCAATCAGGCGCGAGGACTGCCGCGGACGCGCGAAGACGTCCAATCAGGCGCGAGGACTGCCGAACATGCGCGAAATTGCAAATTTAAAGGTTTAAAGGTTTAAATTTCGTTGGCGCTAAAATGTAGCGTCAGCCATTGGTTGAACAATGAAGCAACTACTTACTTCTTTGTTCAACCAATGGTTGACGCTACCTTTTAGCGACAATGAAATTATCTTCCTTTATTCCTCCGTTGTCCTCCAGACGGTCCTTTTATGTAATAAATATAATGCTCCATCTGTATATACGTAATACGTCTATGCTCCGAGATGTAGGAGTTACCTGGTCTGAAGTACTGTCGATCTTGTCGACCTTTGTGGTTTAATTAATCGATTCAATGATTATTGTATATAAATCATCGAATATCTTACTTATATTTTGATCTGTCGAAAAAATTATTACATTGACATTATAGATCAATATATATAATTGCAAATTTATAATTTAATATTGTATAGTCAAATACCTAATGTCATAATGTCTAAGATGCATATTATATATATTGATGTATATGATAATGTTAAAAATTAAAAATAAATTGCCATCAGTATTAAATAATTAAATAAAAATGGAGGAGAGAGCAATGCTATGGATGCTTTCTCTTGTTATGTTTGTTGGATCTTGTCTTGGAGCTGGATCACTGCCATTAAGTTAAATAAATTTATCAGAAGAAGTAAGATATAGAAGTGAAGAAGAATATTTTATGTAATATAAAATTATGTATGTATATAATAGGTGTATATCAGAATTCATTGTATCTTGTAATTTACGTGCAATATGTTTTCCATAGGACAAGTTACAATTAGTTTCAATCAGTTAGGAGCAGGACTCCTTGTTGGTACTGCGCTAGCGATTATACCTGACTATACCTGAGGGTGTAAGAGCATTATTTACTGTGGATGGTATTACTAATGAAAAAGGTTCATATAGTAGTATAGTGCAATTGCATGTTTACTGATTACCATATTTCATGAAATTAACATCTGATTAATAGTATTCCTGTTCTTTTTTCTTTTTTTACAGGCAATTTACATACTTTAACTTGGAATTAGTTTAGTACTTGGTTTATGCTTTTAATTGATCAATGTTCAGCCAGAAAAAGAGGAGGAAGACAAGAAAAGTATTACAGCAACTTTAGGTCTTATAGTAGATGCTGCTAGTTGATTGGCGGTGTTGCATTGGGAGCTGCTGCTACTACATCTCAAGCTGATGTCGAAGTGTCTTAGTTTTTTTTCGCAATAATGTTACACAAGGTAAGAAGGTTATATACAATGTTTCAGAAATGAATTAACAAGCGCTTATAAAATATGTAAGTTAATATAATTAGCTTATCAATTTTTTTTATCGCTGAACATTAAATTATATTTTATAGGCGCCAGATGCATTTGGACTTGTGTCAATTTCTTCTTCATGAAGGTGTAGATAGAAAGTAAGAAAATAAGCAGACACTTATTAATTTTCTCTCTTGCGGCACCGTGTCTTGCACTTGTGACATATTTTGGAATTGGAAAAGTAATGTGAGTGAGTAATGTAAGCTATGTTCGCCATAATAACTCTTTATATATATTCTAAAGATATTTCTACACAAAGTTTATGTAACAATATTGTATGGAAATATTACATTAGTATAGTAAATCTTATATTTGAATAAGGGCACTTTTACGAATTATATCCTTTTCTTGTCACTTAAAAAGAAAAAACTTTAAGATTGCCAATTTATTTCAAATAGATAATAATTATAATTAATTAAACAAATAAATTAAAGTTTTTATTAAAATTAATTTGTTTAAATAAGTACAGAATATGAGAATACTAATATTAACGTAAAATTAATGTGTATGGTCATATTGCTCATAATCTCATCTAAATTTAATTTAAATATTTGCAATTTTGGTAATAATACAAATAAAACTTGTATCAAGTAGTATGAATATAATTTTGAATTTATTTTTAAGCTGAAAATCTTGGACCTTACTTTGTATCATAAAACATCCAACAATTTAGAGCGACTTTCTATTAAAGGACTTTAATTCTCTATATATATCTACTGACAATTTCGAAATTAAAAATAAATAATATTTAATGTTTATTAAAGGCTATTCAGTATTTTCCTTTCTATAATATATCTAAAATCATTGAAATAGATGATCTGCTGATATTTTTAACTAGAATAGATTGAAACTGATTGGAGAACCTACTTGTTTTAAAAACTCTTCAAAATAATCGTTTTACAGTACATTTTTCAAGATTACTTATTAATTAATATAATATTGTTACATTACGTTACATAAAGATTTCATTATCTTGCCTACATATTATTTCTTCCTATTATACAAATTAATATTTTAATTTTGTTAAAGAGTATATGGAATGTATCGCAAGATGTGTACACATACTGTTACACCCATATGCGCACTATACTTGTTTCTTTTGCTCTATACATATGCGTATTGTTTAATAGAAACATTTATTATCTGAAAGGAAAAAATGTTCCTGCTGATGCACAATAGCGTAACCATATACTGATATATCTAAACATTTATGATACTTGCTCTACAGAATGACATAATTTAGAGCAAATACTTAAATAAAATGTGTTAGTATTTTGTTTTATATTATAGAAACAAATTTGATGTAAAGTTTATATAATGAAGTTGCATAAAATTACTCTTCTTGCTACAGTATGCTTGCAGATATCCAAACTGTCGAGACGCAATCTCTGCAATATACAATTGTTGTAAATATATGTATGCAAAGCATATAATGGTGCAAGTTGGAAGAAAATGCTTTACGATTTAGAACAGATGCATTAGAAGCAATTGTACTAATTATTTAACGAGTAAAATCATTTATATATTATTTATTTGCCCAATATTTCTGTTATTAAATTACGTAATTTTTCCTTAACATACACCGATTGTAATGAAATAACATACAGTGCACAAGATAGATTAACCAATATATATTATAGAGAAACAATAGAAAATGCGGGTACTAATCTTAGATATTTTTTTAAAGAATGAATGTTGTTTGTGTATATATTTCCTATCGATATGTACAAATAACACTTGTATATATATTTAAAACATTCAGAACTGCCGCGCAAGACTGCACGCGCCAATCAGGCGCGAGAACGGACGCGGACGCGCGAAGACTCCCAATCAGGAGCGAGGACTGCCGTGCGTGCGCGAAGACGTCCAATCAGGCGCGAGAACTGCCGCGCGCGCCGCCAAGACTCCCAATCAGGCGCGAGGCCTGCCGCGGACGCGCGAAGACGTCCAATCAGGCGCGAGAACTGCCGCTCATACGTGAAAGCTCCCAATCAGGCGCGAGGACTGCCGAACATGCGCGAAATTGCAAATTTAAAGGTTTAAAGGTTTAAATTTCGTTGGCGCTAAAATGCGTAGCGTCAGCCATTGGTTGAACAATGAAGCAACTACTTACTTCTTTGTTCAACCAATGGTTGACGCTACCTTTTAGCGACAATGAAATTGCACCTTTGTTCCTCCATTGTAGACGGTCCTTTTATGTAATAAATATAACGCTCCATCTGTATATGTAACGTACGTCTATGCTCCGAGATGTAGGAATCACCTGGTCTGAAGATACCTGGTACTGTCGATCTTGTCGACCTTTGTGGTTTAATTAATCGATTCAATGATTATTGTATATAAATCATCGAATATCTTACTTATATTTTGATCTGTCGAAAAAATTATTACATTGACATCATAGATCAATATATATAATTGCAAATTTATAATTTAATATTGCTAGTCAAATACCTAATGTCATAATGTCTAAGATGTATATTATATATATTGATGTGTATAATAATGTTAAAAATTAAAGATAAATTGCCATCAGTATTAAATAATTAAATAAAAATGGAGGAGAGAGCAATGCTATGGATGCTTTCTCTTGTTATGTTTGTTGGATCTTGTCTTGGAGCTGGATCACTGCCATTAAGTTAAATAAATTTATCAGAAGAAGTAAGATACAGAAGTGAAGAAGAATATTTTATGTAATATAAAATTATGTATGTATATAATAGGTGTATATCAGAATTCATTGTATCTTGTAATTTACGTGCAATATGTTTTCCATAGGACAAGTTACAATTAGTTTCAATATTAGGAGCAGGACTCCTTGTTGGTACTGCGCTAGCGATTATACCTGACTATACCTGAGGGTGTAAGAGCATTATTTACTGTGGATGGTATTACTAAACTGGAAAAGGTTCATATAGTATGCAATTGCATGTTTACTGATTGCCACATTTCATGAAATTAACATCTAATTAATAGTATTCCTGTTCTTTTTTCTTTTTTTACAGGCAATTTACATACTTTAATTGGAATTAGTTTAGTACTTGGTTTATGCTTTTAATTGATCAATGTTCAGCCATAAAAAGTGGAGGAAGACAAGAAAAGTATTACAGCAACTTTAGGTCTTATAGTAGATGCTGCTGGTTGATTGGCGGTGTTGCATTGGGAGCTGTTGCTACTACATCTCAAGCTGATGCTCGAAGTGTCTTAGTTTTTCTTCGCAATAATGTTACACAAAGTAAGAAGGTTATATACAATGTTTCAGAAATGAATTAAGAAGCGCTTATAAAATATGTAAGTTAATATAATTAGCTTATCAATTTTTTTTATCGTTGAACATTAAATTATTTTTTATAGGCGCCAGATGCATTTGGACTTGTGTCATTTCTTCTTCATGAAGGTGTAGATAGAAAGTAGTAAGAAAATACTTATATAAGCAGACACTTATTAATTTTCTCTCTTGCGGCACCGTGTCTTGCACTTGTGACATATTTTGGAATTGGAAAAGTGAGTAATGTAAACTATGTTCGCCATAATAACTCTTTATATATATTCTAAAGATATTTCTACACAAAGTTTATGTAACAATATTGTATGGAAATATTACATTAGTATAGTAAATCTTATATTTGAATAAGGGCACTTTTACGAATTATATCCTTTTCTTGTCACTTAAAAAGAAAAAACTTTAAGATTTCCAATTTATTTCAAATAGATAATAATTATAATTAATTAAACAAATAAATTAAAGTTTTTATTAAAATTAATTTGTTTAAATAAGTACAGAATGTGAGAATACTAATATTAACGTAAAATTAATGTGTATGGTCATATTGCTCATAATCTCATCTAAATTTAATTTAAATATTTGCAATTTTGGTAATAATACAAATAAAACTTGTATCAAGTAGTATGAATATAATTTTGAATTTATTTTTAAGCTGAAAATCTTGGACCTTACTTTGTATCTAAAACATCCAACAATTTAGAGCGACTTTCTATTAAAGGACTTTAATTCTCTATATATATCTACTGACAATTTCGAAATTAAAAATAAATAATATTTAATGTTTATTAAAGGCTATTCAGTATTTTCCTTTCTATAATATATCTAGCGATCACGGGAGAACCTTAATAACGTTTTCGCGTTACTAGCGATCACGGGAGAACCTTAATAACGTTTTCGCGTTATTAGCGATCATGGGAGAACCTTAATAACGTTTTCGCGTTATTTGCGATCACGGGAGAACCTTAATAACGTTTTCACCTTACTAGCGATGACGGGAGAACATTCATAACGCTTTTACCTTATTATCCATCACGTGAGAATCTTAATAACGTTTTCGCGTTATTAATGATCACTGGAGAACTTTAATAACGTTTTCGCGTTATTAGCAATCACGGGAGAACCTTAATAACGTTTTCGCGTTATTAGCGATCATGGGAAAACGTTAATAACGTTTTCGCGTTATTAGCGATCACGGTAGAACCTTAATAACGTTTTCGCGTTATTAGCGATGACGGGAGAACCTTAATAACGTGTTCGCGTTATTAGCGATCACGGGAGAACCTTAATAAGGTTTTCGCTTTGTTACGGGTCCCAGGAGAACCTTAATAAGGTTTTCGCCTTCTTACGGTTCCCGGGAGAACCTTAATAAGGTTTTCGCCATGTTACGGATCCCGGGAGAACCTTAATAAGGTTTTCGCTTTGTTACGGTCCCGGGAGAACCTTAATAAAGTTTTCGCCTTATTACGGGTCCCGGGAGAACCTTAGTAAGATTTTCGCCTTATTACGGGTCCCGAGAGAACTTTAATAAAGTTTCCGCCTTGTTACGGATCCCGGAAGAACCTTAATAAGGTTTTCGCTTTCTTGCGGGTCCCGTGAGAACCTTAATAAAGTTTTCGCCTTATTACGGTTCTCGGGAGAACCTTAGTAAGATTTTCGCCTTATTGCGGGTCCCGGGAGAACTTTAATAAGGCGAAAACCTTATTAAGGTTGTCCCGAGACTCTTAATAAGGCGAAAACCTTATTAAGATTCTCCCGAGACCGTTAATAAGGCGAAACCCTTATTAAGGTTCTCCCGGGAACCGTAATAAGGCGAAAACCTTATTAAGGTTCTCCCGGGAACCGTAATAAGGCGAAAACCTTATTAAGGTTCTCCCGGGAACCGTAATAAGGCGAAAACCATATTAAGGTTCTCCCGGGACCCGTAATAAGGCGAACAGCTTATTAAAGTTCTCCCGGAACCCGTAATACGGCGAAAATCTTATTAAGGTTCTCCCGGGATCCCTAGTTAGGCGAAAACCTTATTAACGTTCTCCCGGGAACCGTAATAAGGCGAAAACCTTATTAAGGTTCTCCCGGGAACCGTAATAAGGCGAAAACCTTATTAAGGTTCTCCCGGGAACCGTAATAAGGCGAAAACCTTATTAAGGTTCTCCCGGGAACCGTAATACGGCGAAAACATTATTAAGGTTCTCCCGGGAAGCGTAATAAGGCGAAAACCTTATCGAGGTACTCCCGGGAGCCGTAATAAAGCGAAAACCTTATTAAGATTCTCCCGGGACCCGTAATAAAGCGAAAACCTTATTAAGGTTCTCCAGAAACACTTAGTAAGATTTTTGCATTATTAAGGATCTCCCGAGACCCTTATTAAGGATTTCGCCTTATTACGAGTCCCGGGAGAACCTTAATAAGGTTTTCGACTTATTGCGGGTTCCGGAAGAACCTTAATAAGGTTTTCGCATTATTACGGGTCCGGGAGAACCTTAATAAGGGTTTCGCCTTATTACAGGTCCCGGGAGAACCTTAATAAGGTTTTCGCTTTGTTACGGTCCCGGGAGAACCTTAATAAAGTTTTCGCCTTATTAAGGATCTCGGGAGAACCTTAATAAGGTTCTCGCATTATTACGTGTCCGGGAGAACCTTAATAAGGTTTTCGCCTAACTACGAATCCCGGGAGAACCTTAGTAAACTTTGCGTTTTATTATGGGTCCCGGGAGAACCTTAATAAGGTTATCGCCTTATTAAGAGTCTCGAGAGAACCTTAATGAGGTTTTCGCCTTATTAAGGGACTCGCGAGAACCTTAATAAGGTTTTCGCCTTATTAACGGTCTCGGGAGAACCTTAAAAATGTTTCCGCTTTATTAAGGGTCTCGGGGTCTTCTCCCGAGACCCTTAATAAGGTGAAAACCTTATTAAGGTTCTCCCGGGATCCGTAGTTAGGCGAAAACCTTATTAAGGTCCTCCGGAGACCCTTAATAAGGCGAAAACCTTATTAAGTTTCTCCCGGGAACCGTAATAAGGCGAAAACCTTATTAAAGTTCTCCCGGGAATCGTAATAAGACGAAAACTTTATTAAGGTTCTCCCGGGAACCGTAATAAGGCGAAAACCTTATTAAGGTTCTCCCGGAAACCGTAATAAGGCGAAAACCTTATCGAGGTACTCCCAGGACCCGTAATAAAGCGAAAACCTTTTTAAGGTTCTCGCGGGACCCGTAATAAAGCGAAAACCTTATTAAGGTTTCGGGAGAACCTTAATAAGGTTTTCGCATTATTACGGGTCCCGGGAGAACCTTACTAAGGTTTTCGCTTTATTAAGGGTCTCGGCAGAACCTTAATAAGGTTTTCGCTTTGTTACTGGTCCCGGCAGAACCTTAGTAAGGTTTTCGCTTTCTTGCGGGTCCCGTGAGTACCTTAATAAAGTTTTCGCCTTATTACTGGTCCCGGGAGAACCTTAATAAGGTTTTCGCCTTATTACGGTTCCCGGGAGAACCTTAATAAGGTTTTCGCCTTATTACGAGTCCCGGGAGAACCTTAATAAGGTTTTCGCCTTCTTACGGGTTCCGGGAGAACCTTAATAAGGTTTTCGCCTTATTACGGGTCCCGGGAGAACCTTAATAAGGTTTTCGCCTTATTACGGGTCCCGGGAGAACCTCAATAAGGTTTTCGCCTTATTACGGGTCCCGGGAGAACCTTAATAATGTTTTCGCCTTATTACGGGTCCCGGGAGAATCTTAATAAGGTTTTCGTCTTGTTACGGGTCCCGGGAGAACCTTAATAAGGTTTTCGCCTTATTACGGGTCCCGGGAGAACCTTAATAAGGTTTTCGCTTTATTACGGGTCCCAGGAGAACCTTAATAAGGTTTTCACCTTATTACGGGTCCCGGGAGAACCTTATTAAGGTTTTCGCCATATCACGTGTCCCTGGAGAACCTTAATAAGGTTTTCGCCTTATTACGGGTCCCGGGTTACCTTAATAAGGTTTTCGCCTTATTAAGGTTCTCGGGAGAACCTTAATAAGGTTTTCGCATTATTACGGGTCTCGGGAGAACCTTAATAAGGTTTTCGCTTTATTAACGGTCTCGGCAGAACCTTAATAAGGTCTTAGCCTTATTACGGGTCCCGGGAGAACCTTAATAAGGTTTTCGCCTTCTTACGGGTCCCGGGAGAACCTTAATAAAGTTTTCGCCTTATTACGGTTCCCGGGAGAACCTTAATAAGGTTTTCGCCTTGTTACGTGTCGCGGAAGAACCTTAATAAGGTTTTCGCCTTATTACGGGTCCCGGGAGAACCTTAATAAGGTTTTCGCCTTGTTACGGGTCCCGGGAGAATCTTAATAAGGTTTTCGCCTTCTTACGGGTCCCGGGAGAACCTTAATAAAGTTTTCGCCTTATTACGGTTCCCGGGAGAACCTTAATAAGGTTTTCGCCTTGTTACGGGTCCCGGGAGAACCTTAATAAGGTTTTCGCCTTATTACGGGTCCCGGGAGAACCTTAATAAGGTTTTCGCCTTGTTACGGGTCCCGGGAGAACCTTAATAAGGTTTTCGCCTTCTTACGGGTCCCGGGAGAACCTTAATAAGGTTTTCGCCTTGTTACTGGTCCCGGGAGAACTTTAATAAGGCAACAACCTTATTAAGGTTGTCTCGAGACCCTTAATAAGCCGAAAACATTATTAAGGTTCTCTCGAGACCGTTAATAAGGCGAAAACCTTATTAAGGTTCTCCCGAGACCCTTAATAATGCGAAAACCTCATTAAGGTTCTCTCGAGACTCTTAATAAGGCGAAAACCTTTTTAAGGTTCTCCCGGGACCCATAATAAGGCGAAAAGCTTATTAAGGTTCTCCCGGGACCCGTAATAAGGCGAAAAGCTTATTAAAGTTTTCCCGGGACCCGTAATACGGCGAAAATCTTATTAAGGTTCTCCCGGGATCCGTAGATAGGCGAAAATCTTATTAACGTTCTCCCGGGAACCGTAATAAGTCGAAAACCTTATTAAGGTTCTCCCGGGAACCGTAATAAGGCGAAAACCTTATTAAGGTTCTCCCGGGAACCGTAATAAGGCGAAAACCTTATTAAGGTTCTCCCGGAAACCGTAATAAGGCGAAAACCTTATTAAGGTTCTCCCGGGAACCGTAATAAGGCGAAAACCTTATTGAGGTTCTCCCGGGAACCGTAATAAGGCGAAAACCTTATTAGGATTCTCCCGGGAACCGTAATAAGGCAAAAACCTTATCGAGGTACTCCCGGGAGCCGTAATAAAGCGAAAACCTTATTAAGGTTCTCCAGAAACACTTAGTAAGATTTTTGCATTATTAGGGATCTCCCGAGACCCTTAATAAGGATTTCGCCTTATTACGAGTCCCGGGAGAGCCTTAATGAGGTTTTCGCCTTATTGCGGGTTCCGGCAGAACCTTAATAAGGTTTTCGCATTATTACGGGTCCGGGAGAACCTTAATAAGGTTGTCGCCTTATTACGGGTCCCGGGAGAACCTTAATAAGGTTTTCGCTTTGTTACGGGTCCCGGGAGAACCTTAATGAGGATTTCGCCTTATTACGAGTCCCGGGAGAACCTTAATACGGTATTCGCATTATTACGCGTCCCGGGAGTACCTCGATAAGGTTTTCGCCTTATTACGGGTCCCGGGAAAACCTTAATAAGATTTTCGCTTTGTTACGGGTCCCGGGGGAACCTTAATAAAGTTTTCGCCTTATTACGGGTCCCGGGAGAACCTTAATAAGGTTCTCGCCTTGTTACGGTTCCCGAGAGAACCTTAATAAGGTTTTCGCTTTGTTACGGTCCCGGGAGAACCCTAATAAGGTTTTCGCTTTATTACGGGTCCCGGGAGAACCTTAATAAAGTTCTCGCCTTATTACGGGTCCCGGGAGAACCTTAGTAAGATTTTCGCCTCATTACGGTTCTCGGGAGAACCTTAATAAGGTTTTCGCCTTACTAAGGGTCTCGGGAGAACTTTAATAAGGTTTTCGCCTTATTAAGAGTCTCGGGAGAACCTTAATAAGGTTTTCGCCTTATTAAGGGTCTCGCGAAAACCTTATTAAGGTTCTCCCGAGACCCTCAATAAGGCGAAAACCTTATTAAGATTCTCCCGAGACCCTTAATAAGGCGAAAATCTTATTAAGTTTCTCCCGAGATTCTTAATAAGGCGAGAACCTTATTAAGGTTCTCCCGAGACCCTGAATAAGGCGAAAACCTTATTAAGGATCTCTCGAGACCCTTAATAAGGTTTCCGCCTTATTATAGTTCTCCTTAGCGATGCTCAGTCCAGTGTATGTCTCGTCGATTTATGTTTATGGAAAACGTAAGTGAGGCAGCAATGTTAAAAATGTGTAGTTATCTGGATAATGTTTTTGTAATAATGCTATAATACTATAAATACTATAGAAATCAATTTTTTTAGAATAAATTCACTGTTTTAAATGTTAAACTTTTTTATTTAATATAAGCCTAATTAACATAACTTATGTTACCTAATATATATTATCCATACTGCAAAGTTTATGCCTTATTGTTAGAGAAATTTAATTCTCATATGTCCTGCACTTATTACTCGAATAAATCTTACACTTGTGATAACGAATTATATTAATTATTAATGTATAAGTATATCTTATTTCGTTTCCCCTAAAAATAAAAAAATATATCCATATATTTTATGAACATTTATTTAAATATGTAAGCGTGAATGAATATACGAATTACAGCGTGCAAACGAACAATTCGGATTCTGTATAAAAAATCGGACTTTTATTTCCAATATGATAATCTGTAATTGTTAAGAAGTAATCAGAACTTTTAATTAACGGATCAATATATTAACAAAATTTAACTTTCAGATTCTGGAGATGCAGATACACACTATATATATTTATACTACTATATATATTGATTCTTAGAAAATGCAATGTAGTTAATTTTCTAATTTCAAAATTCTTTTTATTTTATTGTAAATAATAATTATATTATTAATACATATGAATTATGTGTTGGTTTCTAATCAAAAACCAACACATTAGATAATCATTTGATTATCTAATTTTAAAATGTAATTTTTAATATACAAATGCTTTTTGACTTTGGAAAAATCAATTCTTCAAAAATATGAATCTCAATATCTTTATTTTTCTTTAGAAATATGAATATCAATATTTTTAACTGGATACACTTTTTTCCCTCAGCCAATTTTATACTTTTGGATATATACATTATATATATATATATATATATATATATATATATATATATATTTCTTAATACAAAGTAGTTTAATAACTTTTATACATATATAACATAGTGTATAAAATACATTCAAATTCTTTCACTTCACAATTACTATTTACTTCTAAATAAAATTTTTCTCTACATTTCTAGTTATAATTTAAATCGAATAATCATATTAGTAAAAGTGAGTGATAGTATGCAATGATAGTTTAATTTTAGACATATAACATATTAGAAAAAATATAGAAATTAAAGTAATTTCAAACCAAAAGATCTTTGATTGTTGATTTTAAAATAGATCAAAGAAAATCAGAATAAAACTAGATACAAAGAAATATTGTCTTACAAATTATGCTTTCTACTGTTCTACCATATACAAGTGCAATGAATATTCAATATTCTCTTCAATATAACTTAAACTGGTAAAAGCTATAGAACACAATTATTCCATTTCCATACAGCACAGATAATATAGGAAATAGGTTCTTTTTCTTTAAGAGCATATCATATATACTTTTTATATGTAAAGAAAGAAGATATATATATATATTCAAAATAGTACAAAGTAAATGTATTTTTTCATTATATTCTGATCTGCAGAACCATATATATATATATATATATATATATATATATATATATATATAATATAAAAAAAATTGGTAAAAAAACTATTTGCTATTGTGTAAAGAGAATTAGAGATATTGCTTTGTATAAGAGTAAATAAATAAATTCTGTTAATAATATATTCACAGAATATTGCGAGAAATATAATATTCATAAATCTTTAAGTAAAATTGCAGGATGTCTAATTAATAATAAAAATAATAAAAATCGAAAACTTTCATTCATTTTATCTATGCTGTGTGGTTACTAATTTATTCATCATATATTGGCCGAATTCCGTAAAGCGCATATGCGCGCATTTACCTACAGTATACGTGACGGATACTATAGGTACGTGCACGCATATCCGCTTTAAGGAACTCAGCCAATGTCTATGATCCCGAAATGCTACAATTGTTCATTCTGATTGCATACATTGCACGCGTAGAATACAAAATAGATTGTAGTTAATGTTTTTATCATTGAGCATTGCATCAAACAATCTCGAATATAATAGTAATATTTAGTAATTTTATAGCAGAAGTTACTTTGTAACTTCATGTATTGCTTGTGCCAAGTATTCTACATTCTTCGATGTTACACCAGCCATAGAGATGCGGCCATCTTTGGTGAGGTAAATACTGAAATCTTTTATGAGTTTCTCCACCTGTTACAAAATAAACAAAGTTGTAAAATTAATAATAATAATCTTTTCATATTTAAAGGATATATCTATAAATGTAGAAATATAAATATATACATAAGAATATTTATACATATGTTGTAAAAGCATGTATATTTAAACACATTTGTATATATTCATATGTATATAAATATATATGTCAATATCTTCAAATAATAATAAAATAAATAGGCATTTATACTCACACACACACACACACACACACACACATTATACGTATATACACACACACAATTTTTAATTTAATTTAAATTATATGCTCAATTATAAATATACAAATGTGTGTGCATAGATCTGTAGTACTATTTTAATGGAAAAAAAACACTTACTTCATTTGGTTTCAAGCCGGTATAACAAAACATTCCGATCTGATCAGTAATGTGGGACCAATCGCGAATACTGCCGTTTCTCTTTAGATTGTCCCTAAGTTTTGTGCGAACCGAAATGATACGATCGGCCATACCTTTAACATCACGCAACCATTCCTTTCGCAATTCCGAATTACTGAGAATTTCATTAACTATACGAGCTCCGTAGATTGGTGGATTTGAATACATTGGCCTGATCATAATTTTCAGTTGTGACAAAATACGCGCAGCCTCCTCTTTGCTAGATGCTACTAAACTAAATGCTCCAACACGCTCACCTTATTAAATAAAAAAACAATTTCGTAAAAGTTTGTTCTTTTATATATATGTTAAATCAAATATCAAGCAAAATTTAAACATACATATATAATTATTAAACTTAACACTTTAATAATTCGTCTATTATATCAATATTTTTTTATATTTAATTTTATAAATTTCTTATACGCACCATAGAGACCCATATTTTTTGCATAAGATTGAGCTAAAGCAATCTCGTGTCCTTCTTTAATAAACAGTCTGACTGCAAAGGCATCTCTTGTAAGATCGCCTGGAAAAAATAGATTAAAAGAGTAAAATAACAATTATAATAAAATATAATATGTGTAATTTTGATTTCGAATTTATTTAAGAAATTTTTGTTATAAATTTTATTTTATTTAAAAAATAGTTTTAATTAAATTTACATCTATATTTTAAATATATTAAATTTTAAAAAGACCTAAATTTTAGTGCATTAAAAAGAATTTTCGAGTTTTTTGCATCGTTTGCAAATGTACATTGATTTATGAAAATATGAAAATATGAATTAAAAAAAAGGAATCATCAATAATAATTTTTAGTTCAAAAATACCTGAGGCAAAGCCTTGATATGCCATATCGAAAAATGGGAACAGATTTTTCTTCTTGATTAAACTAGACAATTGTGCCCATTGCTCTGGTTTTGGATCAACACCAGTAGGATTGTGAGCACATGCATGCAAAAGGATAATCGATTTCTCAGGAATATTCTGTCAATAGATACATCATATTAATGATAAATAAAATATTAATTTTTTGAGAATTATGTTAACAATGCAATATGAAATATTAAGTTTACACATGCAACATTTCTTGTAAGATTTCTGTTATCGATTATATATTACTTACATTTATACATAATTATTTATTAAAAATTTAATTAATATTTAAAATGTTTTTGTATTAATAAATAAAAATATTAATAATTATCGTAATAATAATGTACAAATATTATTGAAATATGAATTATTGTAATATTAGTTAATATATAAACTTTTGTGACTAACATTTATGTTTTAAACATTCTCTGTTAATACGAGCATTATAATAATGTTGCGCTTATTAAAAATCTTGTTTATACTAACAGATATATCTTCCACTACTCCTTTAAAATCCAAACCATAAGTTTTTGGATCATAATAACGATAAGTCTTGACTGTAAGGCCAGCAAGTCTGAATAGAGGATTATGATTTCCCCATGAAGGAATTGGGAGATAAATTTCCTTGTTACCAGGAAAATGACGAGATAGAAATTGTGCCCCAACAAATAAAGAACCAGTACCAGAGATTCCTTGAACTGTTGCATTCTTCAAAAAGAGAAAAAATTTTGCTAAATATAGCTTTATTCTGTTTTTACTTAAAAATGTATTGTATTCACCAATTTATTTGTGACAATTTCATTTCCATCCCCAAGAGCCAGATTAATACTATGTTCACAAAATTCAGCATTGCCAGAGATTGCAGAATATTCCTTATCCATATCTTTAATTTTAATTTTTTCTTCTGCCTATAATAAATAAAGATTATGCTTTATAATAATTATATTTTATTATATAACTATATATATATATATATATATATATATATATATATATGTATGTATTTTTTTCATAGAATTAACAAATTATTTATATTTACCTTTCGAACACTAGGAAGAACATATGGTTTACCATTATCATCCCTATAAGCGCCAACACCTAAGTTAATCTTTTTTATATTTTGATCTCTTTTGAATGCCTCAGTAACTCCCAAAATAGGATCTGGTGGTCCCATTTCTACATGAGACCACCATGAGCTATAACATACATAAAATTATTTCTTATAATTTCTTCATTCTTTTTCTGTTTTTCAATAGACAATATTACCTTAAATTTTCGATCAAAAAATAAAATATTTATAAGAACAAATTATTAAGCAGTGGATACAGCTAACAAATTATATCATAAATTAATAATAATAGAAGTTGAAAATTACAATAGAAATTATAAAATAATAAAAGTATGAAAACTTATAAAACATGTAACAATCTTCTAAACAAAAATTTTTGTTTGCTCTTTTATATATAAAATTGTGCATATATATATATATATATATATAATTATTTGTAAGAGAAAGTAAAGAAGCGTAGAAGTACAAATAAAAAGAATATAAATGCATAGAATTTAAGTTGATAAAACATTTTAATAATTAAATCTTTCTCTTTCATATTGTGAATGGTGCAATTAATTTAAATTATGAATAATCAAGATTCCAAAATAAATTTATTAATCGTATTTCTATAGAAAACAGCATAAAGTAATTTTGCGAAGGTCGAAAGGTCATTCGTCTTACAATTATATACTGAATATTGAAGGATTTTACCTAGAAAATCTCACAGCCACATGCAGAGAATTGCAACTCTTCAGAAATTTGCTAGTCGTCAGGAACAGTTTCGTAGTATGTGCCATTTTATTTTTTTCCCAATTCTGTTAAAACTTTTTTAAATTTTGGACACGATTTTGACACCTCAATGTCAGCTGCCAACTGGACTGAACTATATCCATTGATGTATGAATATCTGGAAGGAGCATAAAGTTAACTTTCCGACGTGATAATAACCGTGATGGCATCGACATATACACTGGACTGAACATTGCGATAGACAGAGCGCCCGCTGTAGAGAGAGAAGTACTACATGGGAGGCCTTTGTCTGTCTCTTTTGCTAGTATCTTATTGGTAATTTTGTTTCCCGCCTCGATGGACGGGAACAAAAGTTACCAATGAAATACTAGCAAAAGAGACAGATATAGGCCTCCTATGTAGTACCTCTGTCTCTACAGCGGGCGCTCGCCTGCTATCGCGATGCTCAGTCTAGTGTATAGGCTGCAGCACACACTTTTGCATAAGCGCATAACCATAAGCATAAGGAAATTGATTGATCTAGAGAACCTCTAGGAGAGAGAATGGACAACTGATCAAGCTTTTTCATGATTGGCTGGCAGAAAATGTATCAATTTTAGCTATTGCGACGCCAATGCAAAATATCATGACACAAATAGGTTATATTAACCTATTTGTGTGTCATCATATTTTGCATTGGCGTCGCAATAGCTAAAATTGATACATTTTCTGCCAGCCAATCATGAAAAAGCTTGATCACATGTCACATGATCAGTTGTCCATTCTCTCTCCTAGAGGTTCTCTAGATTGATCCCCAAGTATATGCATAATGGTATGGTAATTCATGTGCGAAAGCTTTGTCGCGTTCTGTCTGCACCAGGCTTCAAGCGTCAAGCTTGGTGAAAATACCGCTTCGCTGATTGGTTGCTGCTCGCTACTTGACGCGTCCTGTCTGCACCAGGCTTAAGCCCGGGTCCACAATAGGTAATTTAAGCCCTAAGCCTTAAGAAATTGACCAATCACAGTCAAGTATGAAGAGAATATCTGACTGTGATTGGTCAATTTCTTAAGGCTTAGGGCTTAAATTACCTATTGTAGACCCGGGATAAAGGCTATAGCACACACTTTCCATAAGCATAACAATAAGGTTTCGACCAATCACATTGCTCAATTTGGTTACGGACGGCCAAATTGAGCAACGCGATTGGTCGAAACCTTACTGTCATGTCTTATGGAAAGTGTGTGCTATAGCCTTAAAGGCTGTCGCACACACTTTCCATAAGACATAACAGTAAGGTTTCGACCAATCGCGTTGCTCAATTTGGCCGTCCTTAACCAAATTGAGCAACGCGATTGGTCGAAACCTTACTGTTCTGTCTTATGGAAAGTGTGTGCTATAGTCTTAAAGCCGCAACACACACTTTTGCATAAGCGCATAACAATGGCCGGTATTCATAGTCCGATCTTATATTTAAGATCATCTTAAGTCTGGTCCGAGGTTGACTTAAGACCTCTTTCAACCAATCAAATAGCTGCGTAGCATTTCAAGCTCGAACTTAAGACGATCTCAAATATAAGATCGGACTATGAATACCGGCCAATAAGGCCCGGTTTCACCAACGTGATTTAATCTAATCGGTCGATTAACTGTCAGAGTTGCCAACTGCTGAACATAATAAAACTGATCGTAACCTATTTTCTTTCTGTGAAGCAAGGTCCGTGGATGGCGACGTTCGTTTTTAAAGTCTTGTTATTGGCAATTCTGGTGACCAATTTAATCGACCGATTAGATTAAGGGTGCTTTCCAGCTATGGTAACACAGTGATACACTGTGTGACACAGTGTTACACAGTGTCGACTTGTAGCTGGAACGCTTTTTAGCTTTCTTATTTTGCCACTAGAGTGCAGGGCAGTCACTTTTAATAGTTGTCACTAGGTCTAAATTTTCAGAACGTTCCCACACAACATTATGTCGTCTTAAAGACGTCTAGATGTCTTTAAGTCGTCTTTTTAGCGAATATAAAAGTTTGGTTATCTTCTATCACGCAATACCATTCTTAAAAAAATTAATGATACCAAATATGAAATGTTATGTTGGCACTCACTGGGGTGCTACAAAACAACGACACAGGCGAACACAGCATTTTTGCTGTATACGATTGTGTCGACTTGTGTCGTAGTTGGAAAGCACTTGTATCGACACTGTAGCGACACAGTGTCGCCTGTGTTGCTTGCTGGAAAGCACCCTAAATCACGTTGGTGAAACCGGGCCTAAGCATAAGAAAATTGATTGGTTCATTTTCTTATGCATATACTTGGGGACCAATCAATTTCCTTATGTTTATGGTTATGCGCTTATGCAAAAGTGTGCGCTACGGCCTTTAAATTTCACGAATTAGAATAATCTCAATTTATGTTATAAAAGCTATTGATATATAAAGTGTGGAAAAGATGATAGAAACTTCAGACAAGAAATTAATTTATAATACCGTATTATCACAAACGTTTTCTCCCGATGGAAATTATTTACTGGCTGGCAATATTTACGGAGATGTATCAGTATTTGAGTAAGTAAATTCTTTCACAAAATTCACAAAATATATAACATAGAATAATATTATTAATGTGGAAATAATAATTGACATGTTTAATACAATAATAAATTATACATATACATTATGTTTTCTTCTTATTTTTATAAAATTGAGTAAACAATTTTCGGATTAAATAAAAATTTATTATATAAATTTAAATTTTTAGTCTGTCAAAGATTTTGGGACCTAACAAGATAGAGGATAATGAATTACAAGGACCTAATTATCGGTTTGCTGCGCATCCGCAACAAGAAATTGCATGCATGCTCTCCATCGAGAATTTCTTTGTAACAGGAACACATGGTGAAATATCAGGATGGGATTGGAAAATGATAAATTCGAATAAGGCTCCTAAGAGTAAAGCTTCTTGGAATATACAAATTCCTGCTAATAAGTAAGGCGAAATAAAAGAATACAACTAAAATAAAATATGTGTCGTTGTTATCAGCATTTTATATAAATTATATTTTTAAATTATAATTGAAAATACAAAAATTGTTCTATTGTTATTTTATAAATATATAAGAAGCATAAATAATAAACTGTAGTTAATGATATATAATAAATTATTTCTGTTGACTATTATTATTATAATATTATTCTAAAGTTATTGTATAAAAAATTATCATTGCATACATACATGTAGATATATATCTGTATATATGTTTTTCTTTGAAAAAAATATTAAATACAAATTATATTAATCAAAATTAGATAATTGGAATTTTAAATTAGCAAATCGCTGTATATATTATAGTTTTTGTACAATATTTATGTAAAATTAATTTACTATTGACTTTTTCCAGAGATAGTTATGATAAGCCAGATATAAATTATATGGTGTACTCAAAAGTAGATCATTTACTGTATGCTGGTTGTGGTGATAATAACATATATATTGTAAATTTGGAAGATGGAAGAATTTTGAGAAACTTACAAGGCCATACGGATTATATACATTGCCTTGCTGTAATGTAATTATCTTTTAATTATCTATACATAATAAATTGCAGAAAAGTACTGGATTTTTAAATAATTAAAAGTTTTATTAATTTCAGGGATAATCAGCTTGCTTCTTGCAGTGAAGATGGTTCTGTGAGATTATGGGATTTACGTAAGAGAGAGAATACTAATGTATTAACACCTCATTTAATAGATAAAGTTGCTCGACCGCGACTTGGAAAGTGGATTGGAACCGTTGATTTTACGGAAGATTGGTTGGTATGTATAATAATGAAAAATAAGAAAAAATATATATATATTTTTTTTTATGTAAATAATAAAAATTAAGAAAAGAATATTATATAAATAATTTTTTATTATTTATATAAAAAATTATTTAAATATTATTCTTTTTTTAATTTTTATTATTTACATAAAAAAAAAAATATATATATATATATATATATATATATATAATATATATATATATATTTAAAATTTTTTAAGCTGCATATTTGCCCGAGATAAAAATTTAATTTTTAATCATGTGAAAATATTTAATATTTTTAACACTTTGCAGAGTATTTTGCACATTTCCCTAACATGGGCTATTTTTTGGCAACTTGACTAATTGAGAAGGACAAAGCGGAAAAACGCTCTAATTACTAATGTAACTTTCATTTGGTCTTTTTTTAATTCCTTACCAATCGTTTCCTCGATAAATAGAGTTTAATCCGTACGTTTTATTTCTGCAATTTATTACAACTACAACAGACAAACTCACAAACACGTTATTTTTCCATATAGTTCCTTTGTTTTTCAATGCATTTGATTCTTCATTGCACAAGTCTGTTTATTTATTCAGAAAAAAATGTTTTTAATCACGCTATCAGTCACATACACCATATTTTTTATATATTGGTCCATAGAAAATTGTGAAGCTCAGATATTTAAAACTCTTCAAACTTGGGGTTTGAAGTTTCCTAGACTATACATCTGTTGCGCAGCCCTGAACTTGTTCCTTTCAAATTAATCAATTTCCTACATACCAACATGATGCAGTACGAGTACGTATGCTACTGACAGAGCAACTATAAATATTTGGTTCTGAAGATATAAGCAGACTTGTGGAATGCTCATAGTTATGAGCTCATAGTTATGAGCTCATAGTTATGAGCTCTTTATATGCTGTGAAAATACTGGATCAAGTGCATTCGAAAGCAAGAGAATTTTACAGATGTAAAAAAAATAATGTGTTTGTAAATTCTCTATTATAATCTCTGTTATAAATTTTTATATAATTGTGCGCGCGCGCGCGCACGTGTGTGTGTGTGTGTGTGTGTGTGTGTGTGTGTGTGTGTGTGTGTGTAGTCTATGATTGTAAATATAATAAATTGCAAAAATATATGGATAATTTTTGACTCGTCCTCATATAAAAACAATTATAAAATTGATATGTAATCGAGAAAGAACCAAAGTGCATTATAATTATGATTGAGAGTCAATTTTTATTAGGAAAAGATTTATAACTCTATGATTACGGAATAAAGATTAAATTATAAGAAGAAAGAGAAAGAGCGATATTAAATTAAATATTAATAATTAAATTTAATTAAAAAGAGACAAAAAAGCCTGTAACCAACCAAATTAAATTCTTTGCATTGCTTTATCCATTAAAAGTTTTTTAATTTAAAGATTTTTTTAAATATATTTTTGAATATTAATTATTCGCTTAATTCTAGCTATGTGGTGGTGGGCCTAGTCTATCGTTGTGGCACATGCGAACGATGGAGGCGGCGACAATTTTTGATCTGGCTGATCAAGGGATACATGTGGCAGAAATCTACGAGGAACGCGTGATTGCCGGTGGTGCGGCCGCCCATGTTTATCATATGACATATCAGGGCGAGGTCCTAGCCAAAGTACCGACCTCGAGTCTCACTGTATATAGTATAGTACATCAAGAAACACCCCATAAAGTACTCTGTGCAGCTGGTTCCTCGAATTTTATAGATATCAGTACGAATTTTAATTATCGTGAAATGATGCTTAAATTTGCATAATATTTAGAATTCTACAAAATGGGTATCGCATGAGAATTTTAATTTCTTATCGAGCGGACGGATGAAACAGGTATGATTAATGCCAGAAATTGCGTTTCTTGTAATAAATATATTGTAATAAAATATACATATTTCTTTGTAACATATTTCTTTGTAACAATTCTTATTTATACAAATATACAAAGGATTTCTCTCTCCAAAATGATAAACTTCATTTCTTTTCCTATTAACATTTTTTACATTCCTTTTTTTTCCTTCTCTGGATATTTCTCTCATTTTGATTTTTTTTGCACTTAAATATAAATATTGTACAAAAGAGTATACAAAGAAATATAACTGATGAAATAAAGATCCGATAATGTAAGTGTTGCTAAAATTTTGCATCAAATCATGGAGCAAGTATATGACAGCATAATTTAAAACCACCTTGATTTGCAAGAGTAATTTGACTAAATTTGGAATAATCAAAGCGTTATTTAAAATTGCATGATTACTTTTAACATGTTGACAAGTTATTTCGCAGTTTAAATAGTTCTACATATAAATTAAATCAGTTTTAATTATGATTTCATAGAAATATAATTCTCTTTCTAGAAAAAAATTTTTCTCTGTCATGCTGATATTTCGATGTATTAAAGAAAAAAAGAGGGAAATTTAATTATACCACAAAACTCGGACTAATATTACGCCTTCGAAACACATGGTTTATCATTTTTTAAAATTTATTTCAATAATGATTGACTTTGTATTCTTCTTTACTGAAACACAATTCATTACATCGCTAAAATTAAAGAATAAATAAAGAAGAGTAACAATAAAAAAATTGAAGATATAAATTTAACAATAAAAATATAAAATCATTAATAAAAAATTATTTTAGATTGATTATACAAGACTTGATCCTATGCATGCATAATCATGTGATAAAAAACATTTCATACTATGATTAATAAGAAAGAATTATTATTTTTTATATTTATTTTTTATATTATAAACATGATATTTCTTCAATACATATATACAAATGCATATTATATTAAAATAAATACTGAAGTTACAATTTCTTTAAATTATAATTGAAGATATAAAAGATACTAAAAATTTATTTATTGTTAAATTACAATTATATCCCAAAAAATAAAACACTAAAATTTTTTGTATTACATATTATATCGAATGATTTATTAATAGAATAATTTAATAATTACGATATTATTGCGAGGATATACATAATAGATCGAAAATATGTATATATACACACACACACACACACATAAGTTCTATGAATTTCATGAACTGTCCGCCACCGTTAAATAAATCTTATTTAACAGAAAATAATCAGAGAAAGCCGTGACCAGCAATAACAGCAGGGATGAATCCTTCCTTACCATCCCTAGAACGTACCCAGAACCAATCATTTATGTGATCGCTCAACAAAGCAACCACGTCGCCTTTGGAAACGGTCAGAGCATTTGTGGATTCTGCCTCGTAATCAGTCCTGATCACTAGCAGCGTGTACCGGGAACCCTTGATGCGTGCGTTTGCCGCTGCCCTCAAATACAATCGATCGACACTACGCTCACCGCACGCCGACACCGCGTCTCTCATACATCGTCTGACTCTGCCGCTCTGACGGCCGCGACTTGCCCCGCATTCTGATCTGGTGTCTCGCAATTTCTCTATATCCGTCATATTTCCTGAAAAAGATAGAGAAACAAATTAGGGAAATTAAAAAGTTAGTAAGTGAAATATTTTAAATCTCTTTTTATAAATCTTAGATAAAATTATGAATCAAATTACAAATAAAATTATTTTCTACTGTTACCAAATATTATTATATAATTAAATATAATTGTTATTATGAACATATCAAGAGACACGGTAGTATCTCGCGCCAAGTTCATGCGAAGCATTAGCGAGACACTCCGTGTATTACAAAATGACTTAACATATATTCCATAAAATAAAACAATTGAATTAAGAAAGAACATGTCAAATATAAATTATATATATAGATTTAAAATATATATGATGTAAATTTGAATATAATGGCAGTAAAAGAATAAATGTTCTTTATATCGTTAAGGTTTCTTTTATAATATTTTTGAGTTTTAGGATGGAAATTTTGCTCACCGAGAGGTCGAGGAAAAATATCGGTAGAATCCTCCCAACAAGGTCCTTGCGTGGGATGCGGTAAAATTCCCAAAGGCAAACAAGCGGCGTAACCGACATAACCTTCCTGGCCGTGAGGAGTTTGAACGTACAACCAGGCCTGATTCTTAAAAATGGCATTTACGACTGTACCCAAAGGAAGAGCCATTTCATCTTGAATACCGCCTTGAGTCTGATATAATACTGATGGAAAAGATAGGACGACTGGAATGTTCGCCGGTCTTTCTATGGATGCCTAAGATTGAGATTTTACATAAATTGTAGTGTATTCTTCTTGTATCTTGTTATAAAAAATATCCTAAAATATCCTAATTTATCATTTCAATTAAATTTATTTTAATATATAATTCTTTAGTTATAGTAAATTAAGTTATAAAGTTAAGAATATAAAGATTTGAAAAAGATTGAAAGCGGAAATTTCTTTGCTTAATTTTACAATTTTACGTGTTTTATAGATTTTACTTCATTAAAATTTTTATTTAATATTTAATTTTCAGAATATGATTCTAAAATATGAATACGTTGATTAAAAAAGTTTTTACAATATTTTTGTTAAAAACAGAACTTTATTAAATTTTTCCGAAATTTGATAATACATTGAATATATACGTATATTGAATATATTAATTTTTCATACATATGCTACAAATATATTAATATATATTTATCAGGAATAAAACATTGACTATATTAAAAGAATAAGATAATTAGAAATGCATAATAAAAAGAACCTTAGTCAAGAAGGCATCCAAATCGGCAATCTCGTAACCAAATCTACTGGGTAATCTAGGCTTGTACGAACGTTTGGTTCGTCTATGCCGATGCTTTTCTCGTCCGCTACATGCTGACATCGACTCACGAGATATTAGAGAAGGCTCAGATATAGTTCGCTTCACTTTCTCCTTTTCTTTTATTTCTTTCAGACCGACAAATTCTTCATCAAAGTGCTTTTCCAATGTATTATCCAATCGTCTTTCACCGATCGATTCTTTGCCGATCTTAAAAAGAGATACATATTTAGGAGAATTAATAATAGAAAAAGTAATTATACTATATTCGCTAATAATACAATCAGGATAACGAATGTAAGGTAACACGAAAACGTGACAATAATAAATATTATGATATCACTAATAAATATCCAATTGAATCATAAATTTTTATTTAATAAAACAACTGTACATTTGACAAATATTTAAATATTTTTTTATTATTAAATACAAAGAACAATCCTATATTTCCTAAATTGCTTGTCAAAACTTATTATCAATTTTGTAAAATAAAGTACGTTAATTGTTAATCCCTTGAAATATTTATTTTAAATATTTCGATTAAAGAGAAAGTAAGAGAGGGGGGGGGAGAGAGAAAGAGAGAGAGATTCGATGCAAATATTATCTCAAAAAAATTATTATTTAATATATAATTTTCAGAATAAAAATAAATTGTTATAAGATTAAAGTGTTATAAAACATATATAATTACATAAGCTACAATTAGTTACAAGCAAATAATTACTAATAAAAAAATTACCAATAATAAAAACTCTTGTATATAAAGAGAAATATTTGTTTTAGAAAACAATTTTATACAATATATTTACAATAATCTTACACATTTTACAAGTTATTTAATATATGATATTCAAAAGAAATAATATAATGTGAAAAATTGAAGTAATTGTTTAGAGCATGAGAAATATACATATATATATATATATATATATATATATATATATATATATATATTTCTCGTGCTTTAAACAATTACTTCAGTTTTTCACATTATATTATTTCTCCGATATATATATATATATATATATATATATATATATATATATTCCGATGATATATATATATATATATATATATATATATATATATATATCATCGGAATATAATTGATCGAATATAATTGATATTAATAATAAATTATCGAAAATTTTCTGCAAAAACAAGTTATTTAAAAAAGTTTATTCGGTTTATTTGAAATTATATATATGTACGATTACCTTTTCGATTTTTTCGAGTCTGTGTAGAATTTTCTTTTCACGCTTCTCAGCGCTCTTCTTGTATTCAATGTTCTCCTTGTTAGTAGCATGCTTCTCCTTGAAGCATTTAATGCTTCTTCCCGAGGACCTTTCCTTGCGCGATAAAAGATCTCGATCACTGTACGTATCTTCATGAATAAGAATTTGTGTAATCTTATTATTAACATATATAGACAATTATATTTTTACCCTTATTATACAATATTGTAAAATATGTCATTTGTGTGATATAAAACGATTGATACAAAAATTCTAGTTTCCTTTTTAAGAGTTATCGATAATATAATTGTTAAAATAATTTTAATACGTAATAATTTGCAATTGCAAAATGTGCTTTTTCTTCGATAACGACAAAATAAACTTAAAGAATTCAAATTTAAAAAACGCAGTAAGAATAAAGAAATAGAACAAAAGGATTTTACTTCCGTTGCTATTAGCAATCGGATAAGTGTTGTTAGACTCAGACTGCTGTTGTCCACGTAGGACCCAAGTTAACGAAATCTTGGGGCGCAACAGAGCGCTCGGTCGTTGTCCCATGCTCGTCACCGACGTAAACGTAAACGTCGAAGACGGCAATGTGGATGACTTTGAGGATGACGACGATCCTGAGCCACCTGTCACAATTTGCAAATTTGGACAGTCCGCCACCAGGTCCACCGTTTGCAACGAACAGCCATGTTCCTAGAAAATACGTTCTCCATTAATCAAAATTGATAACGCAAAAGTAAAGTATACTAGACGTAAAAAAAATTTATTTATATTAATTAGATTCCTTTTATCAAAGTCTTTACTATCTATACATATATGCTCGTTAATGCTTAATCTGTAAAAATGTATGAGTATTTTATTCAAAGAATATTAAACAAATAGCTTGACTGTGTATATATTACACTTGGAAATACAACATGTAATTTGTATTTTCCGATTATATAGTGATTTAGCTCAGAATCGGTTATGATTTTACAAGATAAAGGCGTAGATAGTGGATAGTGTTTTGCAGTTGATCGACAACGAGAGTGAAACGAGAATGAGTTGAAGCGACAATTAATGAAATCGACTATTTTGATTAAGGCATCAACTAAGATCTAAGCAAGGATGGGGGAATTCGCAATCATGAACGAGGTATAATCGTATAATATTGTAGATCATTGTGCATCATATGCACACTCCGAAATGATTCTCTTCATATGCTGTCTCTCAATCGATGAAAAGTTTGATTTCTTTCACAGAATTTTCATTCTGTATTTAACAACTAGCAAACATCACTCTGCAGTTCTGACAAACTCGTTGATGCATGTTAAAGGTAAATATATTTTACATGCTGAACGACAATTTTCAAATACCGTAAATGCTATAATATAAAATGGAAAATATACACATATCACACACGCTTGTGCGCGTGTGATCTATGTATGCATATATAAAAAAATTTAACGAAGAGAGGAATTAATTTTTAATAATAATCAAGGAAGCAAATTAAAAAAAAAATAATATAAAATATTAGAGTATAAAAATAATCTTAGACTCAATAGAAAGTAAATATTTCTCTTACAAGAGAAAATACAATCCAAATTAACCAAGTAAGATTAATCAAAAGAGAGAATGTGTTAAATAATAAATATACAAATATACAAATACATAATATGATACAAATATAAATCAAAAATATAAAATATTCTGATGCAATAATTTTTTCATGATTTTTTTATTACTCATTCATCTTATACGTAAAAGCGTAAAAAGAAAATATCACATATATATTCAGAATTCATATAAAGATAACATTTCTATGTTTTCTTGGAGCTTCACCACAAAACGGTGAAGTTTCTCTCCACGGAATATTTAACCCCATTGACCCCGAGTATATCCTTGCCTGCCACTTCCTCCACGTACTCTCTTCCTCTCCGTACCGAAAGTTCATCCCAGAGTTGTAGTCTTAACCTCTCGATCGCTTCTTGTTCCCCTCCGATTCATTGTCATCGACTTTTATCTATTTTTACTTTTCTTCTTTTCACTTTATCTTCTTGTCGTTCTTGCTTCACTTCTGCTCTATATGTCGCGCGATTAATATTAAAAGATCTTGGCGTTTTCGAATTGGCATCATTTGTATGTCATCAGTTTTATCTTCTTTGAAAGATTCTTTCAATTTTTCTTAAAGGACATATTCTCGAAATATGAAACTTTTACTGCTGCACTTTTTGTACTATTTTATAATTTTTTTCACTTTGTGAATAAATCTGCGCTATTTATCTGTTACAAATATTAACGTGAACAAATATAATTAATCAATATTTGCTTCTACAATTATGAACATTTATTTTGAATATACATGTAATCATACAATTTGAATTTTTTAAGTTTTTTATAGAGAATATAGTTTATTTCTCTAATTATAAATTATATATACATGTGTATACGTGCATATGTGCGCGCATATGGGTGTGATAAAAATTAAATTTTATAATAACTTAATTATGGTATAAATTAAATAAAATTAAAATAAATTTTTAATTATACATAGTTTGAATATATGTTCACATTGCCATAAAAAAAGACTAAATCTTTTTAGAATAATTGCATAACCGGTATATGCAATCATATTTGCATTTATCGTTCATTACCCTCTCATTCGTCTTCTCTCTCTCTCTCTCTCTCTCTCTCTCCCCCTCTCTCTCTAAAATTTAATTCAATTAAATTTCATTTGAAATTAACTGAAGTATGTGATGTTATTACCTTCTTAGGTTTTCAAAATTTAATTTGTGAAAAATCTTTTATTTCAAGCTTATATTTTAAAAATTAACAATATATCTCAAAATTTTTAGTAGATTATTAATTAAGAACCCAGTACTAAAAAATTAATAAAGGACCAATCAACAAATAACTTAGTGTTTTAATAAGAATTTAAAAAATTAAAAACATATGAAAAAGATGAAAGAAGGAAGCTTTTTAATTTAACAGTGTCCTTTTTGTCTATTTTTCATTTAAAACAAGCTCATACGATTCTATTTTATGTTCTTTCGCAATGTCCTTGCCTTACGAGATCATACACGGATGTTATACGGATGTTTACAAGTTTAGGTTCTTTTGCTTTTTCCTTTCATGAGTTAACGGTATTTCTCGTCAAATAACATAGCATTGATCGATTTTTCATTGCAACAAAATTGCTAGAGCAGTGCTAATACAGTTGGCATAATAATCATAATTCTCGAGATAGTATACAAGTCATGTTGTCTTATTTAACAGATTTTTTTTATCTTTATATAAGCATATTTTTGATACTATAATGAACGTAACATAAGTTATAATCATATAATGAATGTAACATAAGTTATAATCATATTCAAAAATATGTTTGTATAAAAATAGAGAAAATCTGTTAAATGTGTTGTGACAATATATTTTCATGTTTTTTGGAATGAAAAATCTAAAGGAAAAATCTGTTATATTAGTAAAATTATATTAGTATAATAATTGAAAATTGTATGATATTATAATAATTGTACAATTTTTTTACTAATATAACAGATTTTTTTCCTTTAGATTTCTCATTCCAAAAAATATATTGTCACAACACATTTAACAGATTTTCTCTATTTTTATACAAGCATATTATATATATATATATATATATATATATATATATATATATAGAGAGAGAGAGAGAGGGGGGGGGAGGGGAGAGAGAGAGAGAGAGAGAGAGAAATATTTTACACAATATAATTTTTTTATGATGTACAATAATTCGAAACGGAATACTACAACTTATAATATTTATTTGATTTTGACATATAAAAGTATAATTATTTAAAAGTGCGAAAAAATTAGAAAAAAAAATTTTACTAAATGTTATAATTTAAGATTTAATTTCAAATTTAAATGCTTTAATTTAATTAAATTTAAGAAATTATTCAGTTATAATTATATAATACTGTGTCAAGCAAAGAGCAAAGTTTTATTTAAATTTCAAATTTATTAATTCTAACGCACACAATGCAGCGCATTACATCTAAAATTATTTCTCACATATAAAGCATATATAAAGATAAAAAATTATTTTAAATTAAAAATTTATTTAGTCGCATTTTAATTAAATCTACCAAAAATTTGGTAAAAACAATTGTTTATAGTATAGGAATAATTTTTAATCCAATGATTCTTTAACCAAAGTCCAGAATCCTCTGGACTCTTTTCTTATAAATAAGCATTTAATCAAAAATCAATTTTTCTCATGCATATTTTTAATTTTGTATATAATATTTTAATAAAATATAATTTTAAAAATAAAAAAAAATTTTCATAAAAATTTCATAGAAAAACTCTTATAAAAAAAGTAAAACCAGAAAAATAATGACGAGTCGTAGAATAGTTCTTGCGGGGTCGTTCGTGGGATCAGTCCGCTTACGCCCTTGGTGGAATTTTTTATAGCTATCGTGCCGAACATGTAATCGCATTATACCTATTTACTATACGCGCGAGTCATCGAGACAAAAGAGAACAACAATCGCATGCATTTATTATATGATCTAAAAATATGATACGAGCATTTCTTCTCAAGAAATTCACTCTTTTTTCCTCTCTTTGCTTCTGTATCTACTCTCTTTCTTATCCAACACTCCTCTCGCGCTCTTTCTCTCTCTTTCTCTCTACCTGTCTCAAGGTAAAGTAACTACAAATTTCTTGAGCGTGAAGTTCAGAGTTAAAAAAAAAATAATAGGGAAAAGAAAACTATTTGTATTCGATGTGTTTGGAAAAATGTGAACTGCGAAACCGAAGATGCTAAAGAAATATGTAAAGAAAGAAATTTTAAGCGGAACATCATCTACTGTTAATATAATTTATCAGTTGATTAGAAATACATACATATAATGTTTAATATAAATGAATAAAGTTTCCAACATTATGTACCAATATGTCATATGTCATACATAATAACGAATGTCATAAAGGAAAAATGTTACAACAATATTATATCGCAATCAATATTACGATTAATAATATAAATAAAAAATGAATTTTAAGATTTTCATATTAAATATATAAAAATCTTTTTTCCTTCATAAATTGCCAATATTTAAAAGATTTATATTTTATATGCGTGTATAAGCATGTAAAATAAAACCTGAAAATTAAATAGCATAAGAAAAAAAAAGTTTCGGATGCGCAAAATTCTATACTCTTTTAAATGAAAAAAACTTGCAAATCAAGGCCATTATTTTTGTTACAAATTGCCGTACGTTGTATTTTCTTCTTTTAAATAAAAATCTGCATTTTTTAAAACAGAAGTTTCATGAAGTTAATTAATGTAAAGTTTTTTCAAAGTATTTTGACTATAAAAAATTGGAAAAATCTATTTCGAAAATATATTACATGTCACACATATAGTTTTGATCACCAGCATTAAGGTATCACTGTAATTAGCGTTTCAAAAAATACCATACATATATAAAGATTGTACAAACGGACATTACACTTTTATTTATATGTGTGTGTTTCAGTATGTATGTATTCGTATAAAATTTTGTTAATTTTTAATATTAAATTAAAAATTAACTTTTTGTTAAATTATACAAATATCTAAAAAATTTCTCCACAAATCTCTCATAAACTTGTGAAACTTGTAAAATATCGGAAATAATACGTACACACAGATGTGGGACGAAATATGCAGTTTTTGCAGTTGCAACTGTATGATGCATTATTAAAAGTAGCATTATTAAAAGATGAAAAGATAACAGCTGTACCGCTCAGACTTTTTATGATCGTCAGTATTGTTTGTCTACCCGCAATAATAAAACAGAATGCATTATTGCACAGCGCAAGTAATGATTTGCAGTACAAGTGAAATAAATCTAATAATTTCTAATAATAAGTTAAGCGTTGAAAGGAACTTGTAAAAAAATTGATTCTTTTTCCAAAAAGATGCAACTTAAATTTAAAATTGTTGCCCGATGCTGTAATTTAATCTTCGATAGAAGATATAATAGATAGTAATTATATATAATAATTGTGTAGATTAATAATAATGCAATGTAATAAAAAAATTGCATATATCATAATATATCATCACAGATAAGAAAATCTCAGAAAATGTCGCAAATGTTTTTATATATAAGAAATATTCAATATAATTAATCTGTCCTATACATATTATTTCTTAATTATAAATATGTATAATTTATTTATGTTGCTTCCTTCAGTTTTATTCTTTATTCTTTTTTAAGAGAATTGTTTCTTTTTATTCGTAAGATATAAATCATCGAGAGAAAAATTATGAAAAGGATAGGAGTGATTATACAACAAATTTAATATGATATGATACCTTGCGAAAGATTCTATTGTCTTTTGAGGAAGCTGAGGAAGTGAGATTTTCTCCCGAGATATTTGCAGCTTCCGTTACAGCTAATTGATAATCGATTTCGCTGCTCCAGGAATGCCGCCTCTTCAAGTCCCCTACAGCAAAAAATAATAGATTTGAAATAGATTAAAACAGAAATAACATAATTTTAGAAAGATTTAATAAATAAACAGACATTCTACAGACATGTGCAAAATAAAGAATACACTTTCACAATTCACAGAACACGTTTTCACAATTCGACTCTTATATAATAATTATTAAATTAAACAATAAACAAAATAAAGAGGTTTAAAAATAAAATGATGTAATTGCTATTATATCAAATTACTATTATTTTTAAACTTTCATTAAATCATAAAAAGCTTTTTGTATCATATATAAACATGTGTAGGTAAAATCTAAAATGCATAATTTTATCAATATAATTCTGTAAGATAATTACAAATAAATACAATTAGTTAATAATTAATAGAACTAATTAAAAAAAATTTACATTTTTCCTTCCTCTAAAAGTATTATAAAGGAATAAAAGAAGAGAAATAATAAAAGAAATATAAAATCGATTAAGTCAATTGTACAAAAATTTACGATTTATATTCCAGCTTATTCTTTTTCTTTCGGTTCCGAGCCTGATTTCGGAAAATAATATAATAACATTATTTATTTAATAATGGTAATATATATATAATAATATTTATTTAAGGATGCTTTATATGTACAATCCCAGCAAAAAGTAGCTGAAAATCAATATTGACGAAAATACCCACTTTTGGTGTATTTTGAGTATGAGAAATTGCGTGAAATATTACAATTTGATCTTAGCTACAGTGCAGAGATGTATTTTTAAATATTTATTGCATTTTTACTGAAATATTCCGAATTTTGTTAATCGAAATGATTAACTTTTGGCAGAGAATTTCGCCTTGTGTCAGATACATGGCTAATTTCATTGAATTATATTTAATATCTTTTTAATCAGTTAATACTTATATAATATTATTTGACCAAATATTTCCTCTGTATCTAAACTACACTTTTGCAAATTTTAAACAAATTCTTAATATTATTTCCGTGTGTTTTTGTCATTTAAATCGACGTGGTTTTCCATAAGAATACATGTTAATTGGGTACAAATTAAAATTCTTAACTTGTGAACGCTTTAGTGAATCGATTTAAAAATTGTACTGAAGATTCTAAACATATGTAAGAACATTCTGTACAATTTTCATTAAATTCTCAATATTTTGAAAATAGGTACGAAACATCCATAATGGTAATATTATAATGTTAATGTCAAATTATAGAAATAACTGAATTTAGAAACAATAACATATACACGCACAAATTAATTTTTAAGAGACTTTTTGAAAGAAAAAATATCTCAAAATAATTAATATCATTAAAAACAAAAATACTTTTCATATCGAGAAGTTTTGTTGACAATTTAGATATTATTGCATGTGTATTTCAAATACATTTATGTATGTTTATATGTACATTCGAATGATGCATAATCGGGCGACGATTGCTCTGTACGCATCTGATAAACACGTGCCAAGTAGCAGCCGATATACGCGTGCGATTTTTAATATAGTATGAATAAAATGTTTGTGTTAAGCTCTTACGTACGATATGTATATATATATATATATATATATATACATATATATATATATATATATATATTTATATATTTTTTTTTTTCGTTTTTCGAAATTTAATGCACACACATTTTTTTAATAGAAATTAATTCTCAAATTTTTCTCACTTTTTACCTATTCTTCGCCTTTCTCCCCTCTTCTCTCTTCATCTTAAGAAATAATTTGTTCGTGCAATAAATTTAATCTCTAAATAATCATTTTAGCTAAAAATAGAATCATACAAACTAAAGTGTCAAAAGTGCTAGACACAATATGTGTTCATTTTTCAATATTTAAAATTCAATTTTGCAAAACAAAATGTCTCAAATTAAAAAAATTCAATTTATAATGTCGGTTTATGCACAACGTATTACTTTACACACACGCGCGTAACACACACACACACACATACACACACACACACACACACACACACACACACGCATGCATGCACTAATATGTTCTTTTTCGTATATTATTTTATCGTAGAATGTATGTAAGAAAATTAAAAACTTGTTCCATCTATATATAACATGAGATCAATCTCTTAGATATAATATACTTTGACGCATGGAGGATCGCTGTCCTCAGTCTGTCCTATCTGTTCTGAATAAGTCGTGAAAAAATTACTGGCAATTTTATTGCAGCTCGTAATGAATCCAGCATTCTCGGACGCGACGTACAATCCACTCGGATCTATTATAAATCCTCGTTTTCCCCGAACCCATTGCCATCCAGCGAGCTCTTATCAAGTTTCTCCGACGCGGTAAAAGATACGAGAGCGATTCTTCGTGGACATCGTTTGACATTTTTTTCTATCGGTAACGAGAGAAAAAAGTTTCAGGAAGAAACAGGAATTACCTACGTTATGCGACGGCTTCCGCTTTTTTGACTTGCCGATAATAACGGAAACTGATCAACATTTAACGCTAATCACTGCGAGATTAGCTGCATTCTCGCATTCAGATCACGTGATACCTCGAAGTTAAGTTTATTGCCATTGTTGCAGCTGATTCTAAGCTTCTGCATCTACAATTTTCCTATTTCTCTTCTGGAATCTTTCGCGCTTTTAAGAATCTCTTTTAAATTGTTTTCTCCCTCCCCTCAACTTCTCTCCCTCCTCAACGATTCTACACTCGCACTGACTAGAAATCACTTTATTCGAATAAAAAAGATAAAAATTGAGAGGAGACGAAGAATGATAGACGCAATATCGCACTTCTCCCGCACTTTTCATCGATCACAGAACACAGATGGCAAAATTGCAGATACGCTACAGATTCACCTACAGATGCAGCTCTGACTAGACTAAACGCGCTCGTTGCAGCATGTCGAGTAGTACTCTAGGAGAAGAGAAATCCGGAGAGAGAGAAAACGGGATAAAGAAAAAGAGAAAGAGAAGGTAATACCCGGTGCCTCGATTGGTCCATGTTTCCCGCGAAAACGAATCGGCCAATCGCCGTGACCATGTAATTGTCGGTTATCAGGCTTCGCAAAAACGACCCTGGCTTCGGCTCGAGTCTCACGAAGCCGCCCCTTCGCGTTCATCCGGTAAATACGCACTTTTATCGGCCAAACAAAAATTAATTGTCTATTGCTATTAATTGTCATTGCCATAAATTTAATGGAAAATCGAAATATCATAGCGATTATAATGTGATCTCGAATGCTATAATTGTAAAATCGACTTACAATTAACAAACTTCTTTAACACAGATGATGTATAATTGATAATTAAAACATTAAATCTTGTTTTTCGCTAAATTTAAGATTAGAAACACCATGTAATGTGATGCAATTTATCATTGATGTATAAACAAACATCAAAGTTTTATTATATATCAATTAAAATGAAATGATATACAGATATGTCTATTTTTTCACTTTCTTTCTTATTTATTTTTCTATTTTTTATTTTATCGATTAAAAACTAAAACAAAATTAAAATAAAAGATAGTATATGCCAATTTTTTTTATTTTGAAAATTTAGAAATTTTATTATTATCAATATTGTTCTGTTACGATATGTTATTATACTTATTACATTAATTATTACATTAATTATTACATTAATTTTATTTTGACAAGAATCGAATGAAATATATACAATCACATATACATCTGTAGTCAAAGAAATCCAAGTTTTTTATTCGCTCATGCAACAGATGCTTAATATATTGCGTTTAATTTATTATATTTTTTTAACTTAGATTTTTCCCCCTCTCTTCTTCTGTCTTTCCTCTCCTCTCTCTTCCTACTTTTCTTACTTTTTTACTCTCTTTCTCTCTCTCTCTCTCTCTCTCTCTCTCTTTCTCTCTCTCTCGCTTATCGGTTTATGCTAGTATAATTTATAATTTCACAATTTTTGCAAGATTTGCTTTGACGTCTCTCGTCATGTCCGAACGGATGAATAACTCTTTCGCGAAAGAGGAAAAAAGGAAGAAGATGGGCGGCTTGTAAGTGGTAGGTCGAAGAGCGGCGGGGTAAGGAATCGAGGCGGAGGAGGGCCCACCGACCTCTGACCCCCTTGGGAACCATGAAGAATCCGAGGGCCGCGCGGCCGGGAAAGAGACTCGAGAATCCGGTCGAGACCCACCCGGCCGAAATACTTGCACGCCGATTACACCACTGTCGACGCAACCACTATTGACGGATCTCGATTGATCGCAAATTAATTCGTCGCGAAAAATAATCGAGAGAATCAATGTATGTGTGCGCGATTTGTAAACTAGATTTGAGACAAGTAGTATTATAAATATGTAATGACAAATAACAGAAAAAAAGAGCTTGTTGTTAAGGGTATATAGTAGAAAGATATTTTAAAAAAAGAGATGTTGAAAAAGCGAAAAGATACATTTATATTTATGTCTATATTTTTATAAAAATATGAAAACTAATATTTTTATATACATTCTCGTTTTATATACTTTTACATTTTAATTTTTTTGTGTTTTGCCATTTCTCTTCATCTTTTATCAACAATATTCAATAAGAAAAATGATACAGATTAGATTAATATTAGAGTCTTGTTAGAGATTTCCTTCATATTGAAAATATTATAGATTATGGGCTACTATGATATAAATATTATAGATTATGAGCTACTATGATATAAATTATTAACTACATCTAAGAGAGAGAGACTAAAGAAAGAAGAAACTAAATATATTAATACTATTCGAACATTGCTCTGGATTAGTCGCATAATAAAATTAAAATTTATATATATACATATATATATATATATATATATATATATATATATATTGTGCATATACATCCAATTATCTAAAATGAAAATAACGTTTGGTAGCAAAAGTTAGAGCATTTCATCAATTCGTGTATGGAAGCAGTGACAAATTTCGATTCTCACGAATGGATCCATACCATGGTTACCATATATTTTTCTTGGCACGCATTTTTTTATCTTAATCCCAAGCGAGCAAAGATTTAAGAGAAACGAGCGACCAAGATACAGAAAGTGCGTGAGCGTGTAATGGTGATTGAATGCAGCTAATGGCCATTCCGTACACAAGACTCGCCGTACAAATCCGTCGAGATGTACGTTATAACCGCGGCATAATATTTACCGGGTGGTAAACAGGCGCGTATAAATGTCGAGAGTATTTGAGAGAGAAAGAGAGAGTATGCGTGTGCGTGCGTACGTGCGTGTGCGTGCGTGCGTGCGCGTGAGTCGCGCGCGCGCGCGCGTATCCGCGCGCAGAAATCTGTTGCCAATCTGATTTTCTATCACTAGAATCAAGTTTTTGGATCCTCCCAAGAATTTGGAAGACGTATTAAAAGATAAAAATTTCCCAAGAGAAATGACAAAAAATCATCTCTATAAAATCCAAGAAATATACAATTTTACTCCAGTATAAACATTCAAAGAATATAAAATAGAAAAATTTAGATTTAATTATTAATTTCATTTACATATTTAATTTGCTTAAAATATTAAAATTTTCTCTTTAGGTCTTAAAAAACAGATTGGCACAATAATAAAGATTTATCTCATTTTTTTTCTACTTTATTCTATATTCTTTATCGATAGCTCTTGTATGATAAAAAATAGACAAATAAAATATTTATAATAACAGCATTTTGTAATAACAAAATTAAGAAATGTTTCTCACAAAGGAGATATATATTTCTCATCATTGAATTTATCGTCGTAGCAAAATTCCATGCTACGGCGTGGCTGATTATTATTAATGCGCCATGCGCATTTTACGATTTAATTGCGCCCGAAGCCGAGATGTACATGGCCCGGTATACTTTGATTTATGACTTCACGCCACTTAGGTCAATATGTTACGTTATTGCGTGTGTTGTCATTTTATATCCCGATTCCCAGATTTGATCTTCTTATTCTCAAAAAATATTTCTAGAAATTGCACAAATCTTCGAAACGGATTCAAAATTAGTCAAAAGAATCCTTTTTGACCTGCAAATTAACAAACAAATTCGAGTCATTAATGGATTAATTTATGATAGAGATATTTTAGATAATGTGATGAAGTGAAAGAAATTTGGAAAATTGTAAAATTGAAGGACAAAAAAGATCAAAAAAGAGAAAATGGTAGAGATAGAGATAGGAATTCGGGAGAGAGGGAGAAGCAAAGAGGGACAAGATCGACCTATGACCCGAAAGTTTCCGACGCGTTTGATTCCTGAAATGTTTGCGCGCACCTTGTAATCACGGCCCGGGCCTGTCCAGGTCCCTTCACTACACTATTTCATTCCCTCTATCTCTGTCTTTGCCTCTCTCTCTCTCTCTCTCTCTCTCTCTCTCTCTCTCTCTCTCTCTCTCTCTCTCTCTCTCTCTCTTTCTCTCCCTTCCTCATTTTCGTTTCCTCTTTTTTTTCTTCTTTGTGGACGCGTAATGGATATCTATAATTTAAATCTGGCTCGAGCATAAGTGGTAGAAAATCATTGTAATTAATATGGTGTACATGCGCCTGTGTAAGTACACGAGAATATACATGGCTTGCTTTAACCATTGAGGCAAAATCCAAAAAAAAAGCCAGATAAAAATGATCGACTGATGCAAGGAAAGAATACGGAAGCTTCTGCGATCTCAGAAATTGTTTTTTTCGCGGCTCTATTATTGTATCAGATATTTTCATATTTTTTTGTATTTCAAATTCATTTGAACTTGTAAAAAATTAAAAATTTATAAAATACCATTCACAAAAAGCACATCGTATATAATTATATATATCAAATATATATATATATATCAATATATATATATAAATATATATATCAAAAAGTGTTTAAATAATATATTATTAAAATTGTCTCATTTATTAATAATAATGAAATAATATAACATTAAATAATAATAAATGTATAAAATTAATATATATTTTTACATATATCTCATTCACTCACTCACACACACACACATACACACACACACACACACACACACACACACACACACACACAACGCATTGTCGGAAAGTTTTACTACTTGTTTATTTCTATGTTTATTTATTTCATAATGTATATTTTACTTAAAAACTTGGAAAAAACATTTTTTTTTTAATTTTCTGTTAAGGAAAATTTCACGAACAATCTGAAACATGTATATGTATATACATGTATGTGTATGAGTATGTGTAAGATAATATAAATAAATTTTCGAGTTAAAATCTTTTGATTTAATATTATTAAATTAATTCTAAATATAATTAGTCTAAAACATACACTGCCTCTCAGTTATGATATATGTTTTATATAAATAATATAATATAAATAATATAAATGTTTATTTAGAAATATAGGCATACAAGAGAGTTTTTCGAAATTATATATATAGAAATGGAATTATATATAAATTTATAAAATTGTAATTTAAAAAAGTAAAAATTATATATAATTAACAAGAGAAGTCAAAGAAAATAAAAATATTTTGTTGGTAAATGTGGATTAATGATTAAGTAATATTTAGAGAAAGTGGAAATGTTTACTTTAAATTACATGTACATGTGTGAAAATTTTTAATTTTTAATTCATATATTTTGAAATCTTTCAAAGATTATATATTTAATTATAAAAATTAAAATTTTTTTTTAGAATGTTACTTTGCTTTTAATATAATGTATGTACTAACTATTTAGAAAAAGTCAGAAAATTGATTTTTGCCATGAAAATATAGATATTCTATGAAAGTATTAAAAATCTCTTATTTTTATCAAAAATTCTTTAACGATATTATTCTCGATTCTTTTATCGAAATGGTGCAAAATAATATAAATTATATAAATAATATAAATATAATATAAATTAAAACTCCAAAAACACGCGACGAAAGAAATAAGAAATAATTTTCCTTATTCTCTTTGCGGCTTGATTCGCATATCTATAACTACTTTATAGGCGGCATAAATCACGAGTATGTATGTGAGTGTGAGTGGGCGGAAAACCACACAGTACCACATAACCGCACGCCATAAATTTCATACATGTTCATTGTGGTTCGTTTGAGCAGCATGAACCCGGCATGAACCCGATGATATAGTCCATGCGTTCGCGCGCGGTGGCTTCTTCCTTTTTAAATTTTCTCCCCCCCCCCTCTCTCTCTCCCGCCCTCTCCCTCTTTCTCACTCTCTCTTTTTCAAGATTATTCTTATACATGATATCTGTATTATATAATTTGAAGATTTCACAACACATATATACATTGTTTTTATTATATTTTCATACTTAAGTTCACGTTTCAAACTCTATATTGTTGTTTGAGTAATTATATATACATATATATTACATATACATATATTTGTAAAAAAATTCTTTAATATTTTTAATAATTTTTTTATAATTTAGAATTATATTCAGAAATGTATCTATCTTTTGAAATTAATCTTTTTCTGATTAATATTAAATCTTTAAAGCTAAGAGTTAGTATTTTAGGCAATTATTTAAAACAGCTTAGCTTTTTATCTTTTTATAATTTAAATTTTAAATTACTTAAGATAATTTTATTTTGATTTTAAATTAAGTAGAGGAAATCATAAATTCGTGTTATACATAAACAATTTAAATTTGTACACAATTCATCACACTCATCGGAATACATTGCATCACAACTCGTGTTTATTGAATAGAATTACACGTGTTTTTTAAATTAAATTGATTTTAAATTGAATTGAATAAATTGAATCACTTAGGTCTTAATTTTCATCCTTGATTGTGAGAGAAAAAATTATGATCTCAAATTAGAAAAATTTCCAAATAGTAGCCAAGCTGTCGTAAATCATAACTGTCGTTGTCCTATCATTTAGAAACGTGCTCTCAAAAAGCGGCGGTAACATAAATCAACAAAACAATCAACACACATCAATGATATGTTGTAAATTTACTATTATTTGTAACCGTAAAAATCGCATGTGTTTTCATTAATTAATTAATGTGATTCTTTTTTAAATTTTACTGATTATAAAAGCAATGCTAAATACAAAGAAGCATTTTAGCATTTCAAGCGCTTAAGCGCTACTAGATTTGGAAATCTCTATAATATACCCTATAATATACCGAGGTTCTAAACGCAATTTGATTTTGAGAATCTTTAAGAACCTTTTTTATTTGAAAGTCCTCTATAATAACTGAGAGACTCTAAACACATGCTTACTGCGTCTAATGAAAAGTCTAGACTCTAAACACATGCTTACTGCGTCTAATAAAAAGTCTTTGATTATATTTTGATAATATTTGATTATATAATATATTAAATACATATGTAGGCTGTCGGTATTTGTAAGACAGAATTGATATGGTATTTCATTAGAACAAAGAAATTCGTATTAATTAGCGAATACAATCTTCGCTCAAAAAATATTCAAGATAGTTGCATTAAAGTAAGTGTAAAAATGAGATAAATATATAAATAAGATTTTTTCGAACACTCTCTTACCGTTTGGAGTTTGTCTGCAGAGTCTAGCGAACATCTTTTAGTTTGTGAAGAAATCTCTTCCTGCAACAAAAAAATTACTTTTATGAAAAACGCACACACGCACTATATATATATATATGTTAAAAAGTTACATATATACATATAGTATAAATGTGTCAGATTTGAAATCTTATAAATTAGCTATAAAAAGTCCTATATATATGTGTGTGTATATATATATATATATACATATATATATATATATATACACATATATATACACATATATATATATATACATACGTATAATTTTAATATTCTAAAAAATATTGGATAAATTATATACAAAGTTTTAATTCCTTAAAATTGTATTTTATTTTCTAAACATACATTTTAAATTATTATCGATCTTTTTATTCATAATTTATAGGAAGAGATTGAACTCTGAAGGAAAACATATAAATAATATTATTAATAAAATAGAAATTATATTATATAAATATATAATATTATTATAAAGTAAAATATTATAAAAAATAATATTTTATTCTTAACTAACAATAAGTATAGAAGTATAATCTATGTCAGTTTGCTATAATAAATAATAAAATTTCCGATAATAAATATATAATAAAGATCGCGACTGAAGAATAATAGACGGAGAGAATAATAGTAAACTTCAATTTATTAAAATGTCTCATGTACTTACTTGTATACTATTCCTTATATTCAGTAATGTTCTTGTTTATAATGCAGATCCGATATATATATATATATATATATATATATATATATATATATGAAAATGTATAATTTTGCGATTTGCACACTGTTTTCGAACTACTATACATGACGATAATAATCACTTTCTACATAGAATGACTTTCGAATGACTAATTCAAAACTCTTCATCACAAACAAGTCAGCTTGTTACTGTAATATTGCCATTTTATAGTCATAATTTTTTTCTTTTTTTTTTGATCAGTTGGATTCTTTTTACATCATATTATATATAATATTCATATTGTATATGATATGAAGTTTAAATTTTGGCAAAATTTCTGACGATTTCCCTTTTTCTTTTTTAATTCTGTTTTTTTTTTTATTTCTTTTCTTTTTGCAAGATCTAACGATGATCTTAGCTGCTCTCTTATGTTATGGAATCATCGACCTAGAATTTACAGTTTAAAACAAGCTCCACGTCATCGAAGATTGCGGTGATACAATATTCGATATAAGAAATTATCTATATTTTCAATCTTATGTCTTACTGTTTTAAATTAAGAAGAATTCAAGAATATTGTCCTGATAATTTACATTTTTTAAAGATTATTTTTCCTCTCTTACTTCTCTTAATTTTTTCATCAAAAATTAAATTCTTTTATTTGTCTCTATTAATTTACTTGATTTTCCTTTTTCAATAAACATAAATATTTAATTTTTTAAATAAATATATATTCAATAAACATAAATATTTAACTTTTTAAATAAATATAAATATTTTCGAATGAAAAGCACGATAACGATCGAGGCAATCTATATGCGTCCCACCATTGATTCCTGGCGCGCGTGTGTTAACGTCGACGTGATCCTACTGCCGAGGCGACGAGACTCGCTAATCGCCTTTCTCCTCGATGAGCAGAAGATTCTTCGCTTGCTTTGCGTTCTCCTTTACTTGCGGAAATCCATTCGTTGCAATACTATCGATTTACACCGCTTGATAAGAGTCTCAACAAAAAACGTAACTCCGATTTGAATACCGCGCAATCTAACGAAGATTTCACGACGATATTGTAGGATGATGCCTCTCAATCTTTTATCTACAATTTAATGTCGAAACTGGGATGCTAATTTTCCTTTAGAAAAAAAATTTAGGAATAATAATTAAAATCCCCAAATACAAATTTATAAATTCTTATGTATGCGCGTGAAAGGAAAAAAAGTAAGAGAGAGAGAGAGAAAATAATTATGGAAATAGTTAAAATATTAAATAATTTAAATATTTATGATAAATTTATAATAAATATAATTTAAATATTTCATTATATGAAAATCTAAAACTATTTCATGAGAAAATCTTGAATATAGAATATGTAGTAATTGAAATCATTAATCATTAAAGAGGAAAACTATATTTTTAAAGAAAAAATTAACTCCGGATTGTGAACAAAGAATTTACAGATAAAAGAAATTGCGATAAATTGGCAAATTAATTTCCATTAAGTTATAATTTAAACTAAACACTTTCTGATAAAGATTAAAATAGAAATTCTCGATTAGATAAATAAACATAAAGAACATATAATATGAAAAAAACCGATATAAATAAGAGATTGTAATTTTTCACAGTAAAACAATTTTTCAAATAATTAGATTGTCATGATCTTAAAATGTTATTTATTTATTACTTTTTCACTCATTATTTTGCGTATGTATATATAACAAGGGTTTCAACAAAGTTCTTTTTATAAAAAAAAACTGATTTTACAAAATATTTGTTACTAATTTCACGAAGTTGCTACAGTAAAATATTTGTCACACCATTAACATCCTAATATCCATATTGTCCGTAATATTTTGTTCCATCGAAAAATATTTCCTTTTATTTATTAAGTTTATACTAACTTTGTTAACACTATATTGAGTTTTATTCTCTCTCAATTAAAGTTCCAATAATATCAATCAAGAAAATTATATATTTTTTCTTGCTCTACAAAGATAAATGACCAAGGCTATGATATCACTTCTATATCGAAATTATGCTTACTCTGTTGTCCTCCGTCATTACTATCCATTATTCACATTATCTTCGATTTTATCTCCTATTTAATAACTCAGTTATGATTTTCGAAGTTCGAATATTCATATTATCCGTGATGATTGTCGTCATTTCCAAAGATTATTTAAAATTTTGTCTTCCGCTCTCAAAATCTATTATTTGGCTAACTTTTCAGATTTTGATATTCTGAGAGTGTTCACGTTATCGTCGTGCAGTTTAAAAAGAGTATTTATAATTCGCGTAGAGTTGAACGCGGGCGTAATAAGAGACTGTCCGCTGATGGCAGTAGCCACAGTACGTGCCCGCGAGCAGCGGCAACACAGGGCAGGATAAGACAGCCCCTCTCTTTTCTCATACACACCGGAAAGCTTCAGGCCCGGGCTCGACCTCCGCGAGCGAGCAGATCCCGCTGGCGCAGACCCTGCGGCACATTTAAGTGTTCGTTTTGGTCTCTCTGTCTATCTCTCTCTCTCTCCCTCCCCCCTCCCTCTCTCTCTTGCTCACTCTCTCTCTCTCTCTCATCATGATTAGGCCTGCAATAAATAGACCGAAAGGGGTCACCACATATCAGGAAGATCCTTTACAATCGATAAAGAAGCTAGAAAAATTCACACGTATTTGTATGTATTGGAAAAGAAGAAATTATCTTTTTATTATTTTTAGAAAACATCGAAGTATTTATATTTCTTAATTACTTTATCATTTTATTAAGAATTTTTAAGATTATATTGTGGATTATTTTGTTAAATATTTTGATATATTTTATCTTATTTTAAATATATATATTTTTTTATCTTATTTAATTCTATTTATTTTATTATCTTGAAATTTATAGTTTGACATTTTTTAGATATTATTTAACTAAATTTACCAAGTTATATAATAAAAATCAAATATATGAAAGTTAAGTTTATCAAATATTTTCAAAAAATATGTTTCCTAATATTTATGCGAAATCTATGATATTTATATGATATTATCTTTTAATTATAGAAAAATTTTTCAAAATAATACAAATAGATACAAATTTATCTTAAATATTTGTTTTACTTTTGTCACCCGTTTACTTACCTTATCACATTGGAACAATTAAAACGGCGGACCTAGTTTTTTCAACTTTTTCAGCAGTTCTGGTTTGGTTATTAACGCTTTCTGAACGGACTCGATCAACACTTTTACTTGATTATATGGCGGAAATGGCATGCCTTCAAGATTATAGACGTAAATAATACCTTCGATATCAGCGACTATCAATTGATTTCCGTTCGCTGTGAATTCAATAGCAACTAATCTCGTTCCGTTCGTTGAGCTTATCACAAAGGACGGGATATGTATTTTTCTACGAATATCCCATACACAAATCTGATCATTAACAATGCCGGCGATGATAGTTGAACATGTAGGACTCCAGCAGGCGCTTCTCACGCATGTCATTGCCGTCGACAAAATAATAAGTGGTTCGGTAAGACCTTCGGTCCAGATCCTCGTACACCAATCAGCGCCACAAGTCAAAAATAATTTTCGGCAGAAAGGCGAGAACTCGAGAGAATAGATCGGGCCGTCATGCGCCATGAAACTGTCCACATGCTGACGTAAATAATTTGTGGAACATCGATAAACACAACCTTCATCGGAACCGACGAAGTAAATATTATTGACGGTAGGATGTCTTCGGAGAAGAAGAGCGCCTGGTTGACGGCTAATGGGCACATCATAAGCTACGCAGTGATCAATTCTAGAAATTCCGGCTACTTTACCTTCGACCCTATACAAGCGCATGATGTCTGTGGCAAAGAAATCCTCGCCAAGACGATAGCAATATATTAGACCGTCTTGATTACTGGTGTAGATCTGCTCTTGAAAGTTGAATTGCTCATCGCCGATCCACCACTGTATCTGTAACAAAAGTAAAGAATATGTTATCAATCTTATTATACAACAAAATATCATAAAACGTCGTCAAGTTATATATAATTAATGTTGGCTGGCTAAAAAAATTGCACTCCATTGTTTATAAAGATTGTATTGTTGTTATAGCATACTACAAGTACTAATGGATAAGAAGTAAAATATATACAAAATAATTTAAGTGTATCTATGCCAAAATGATAACTGCATATGTATATTTCGTATACGTAAAATATTATATTCTATAAAATAGTATATTGGTATAAAATATTATATTATATAAAATAGTATATTAGTATAATATATAATGTACAAATAAATGAGGGCTACATATTCATAATATCGAAATTAGAATAATGATATAGTGATGTTTAAATAGCTATTTTTTACCTGCCAATGTGGTGAACAAGCCAATGATGTCTCCCTGCGACTCTGCCTGATGACATTCATCTCTTTACTGCTGACATCGATGATTTTTACACTACCATCATAGAAACCAATCGCCAAAAGATTCGGTCGCTCGTTGCTCCAATCAATATCGGACAGTGGACTGTCGAATATGTATTCGCGACCAGGTTGGCTAGGATTTTTGGCACACCAAATTAGCAACAGTCCATTCGTCTTATCGGAACCAGTCTTGGCGCCATAAGCGACGGCGAGAAGATTTGCATTAGCCTGACTGCAACGGAATGCTGCTACAGGACGACCGCGCGTCATTTCACACGCATATGTCCACAGCAGATCTAGTCGGTAATCAAACTCCAGATCTAAGGCACATGGATCACGTTTAATCAAGCCAGTGAAGCGCTTTAGCGGCATTGCGAACACATTGTTAGCGATTATGCGTTCCATTACGCATGCCGCATTTAGGAAACGTGTTTGTCGACCAATGCAAGATAATTGCTCCTTGAAACTCACTTCTGGGATTGCTTCAGATTCGGGGAGCTTGTATTGGAGTTCCTGTCACAAACATAAGAATTTTTTTGAAAGTATAGATCTACTTTGTAGAAATTTTTCTATATATTTCTTTATAAACACTTTGTTTATTTATTTGTTATTGATGAATACTTTTCCAAGTTATTAAATATTAATTTTTGTTTATTATTTTATTATTTTATTAAGAGACATTATTATATTTTGAAATATATTCAAGATTTAAAAATTAAAAACTTTTAATTCCAACTATTCCTTTATACGTACAACTTTTTTTTAAATTTTACAATTTTTTTCCGTCCTATTCCTACTTTTTGGTTAGTCTTATAAAGTAAATGTTAAAATTCGTATTGGAGTTTATATTGATTAGAATTTTAATATTATCAGTTTAAATAAATTATATTGTATAATTGTATAACTAAAAACAAATAAACTAAATTTTTCTGTAATTAAAAATAAAACCATTTGTATCGTAAAATCAAGTTATTAACTTATGTAATCACATTTACAACATGTATATATATATATATATATATATATATATATATATACATGTTGTAAATGTGATTACATAAGTTAAAAACTTGACTTTACGATACAAATGGTTTTATTTATATATATATATATATATATATATATATATATATATATATATACATGTACAAGTATTTTAATATACTATATATTATTCCCTCTCTCTTCTTTTCTTTTTACATACACACACACACACACACACATATTTATCTATCTGTCTATCTCATTACATACTCTCCTATTATATTACACATTACAAATATTTCTTTAAGATTCCAAAATAAATTTTATATAAAGTTTTTTAATAATTGTGCAAAAAAAAATTTTTAATAAAAAAAATCGTAGAATATTTGAGAAATTATACTATATTATGAAATTACATTATATATTCATTGAGCGATTTATTTCCGAAAATATAAATAAAAAATTTTGGAAAATTTTTTACCTGCGCTTCTCGCATCCGGATCATCGATTTCCTTGTATGTACAATCATACGTCCATTTTTTTCCGTCATCAATTCTGGTGCTGCATAAGTGTCATGAATCACCCAATTGTTCACAAATACGTCCTGATTCTTACGAGGCCTCATGCCTAAATAAGTGCCTCGCGATTTTGTCAATACGCGTATTGTTTGCGTTTCAGCATTCAACAGCTTCCGATTCGAGCCCGGTCCTACTGTTACATACTCGTAATTCTTGTTATCCTCTTGAACTATTTGTCCTTCAGGCGTTCGCAAATCCTCAGTCATCTGCGGCATCTCGAAAATGAAGTATGTCTGCGTTTCTTTCAATATGATTGTCACTTCTGGGCGATCTGTGAATATGGCCAAGTCATCGCTATAAACAAATAAAATCTCCATTATATGCATATATTACTTATTATATATTACTTATTATTTATATCCAAATTTTACAATTCAATTCTTCATATTTTGAAATCAAATAATTAAACACTCATACTATTTCTATTTAGTCAACCGACTCTTTTTCCCTTGATTCTATTCATATATTAAGTTTGATACGCATGCACATGCACATGTAGAGAATATGCATTTTTAATCTAAAGTGAAAAAGACTGAAGATCCATAATTTAACAAAATATAGGCTATAGTAGAGCAGCAGATTAAAAATAAAATAAAGTTGCAATAAGAATAGCACTCTGAATATAAAATTTATAACATTTATAACATTTATCACATATATTTATAACATTTCTGACAACTATAATTATCCAATTTGAAACTTTTTTTGCAATGCAAATTTTTACGTATAATTTTATATTCATAAATTTCAAAACTTTAACTTTTAGATTCTAAGATACAAAGTTTTGTAATTGAAATTCTCAATATTATACATCTATTGAAAATTTGTTCTACTTAATTCTAATTCTTCATTTTTTATGTCTGATAAATACTAATTCAAAAGATATTACATTAATCATTATTACCTAGGTAGAAAAAATGGTGACGGTGCAACATCCTCTTTCTCGTCAACGGGCAAAGATTCGTAAATCTGCGTCGATAACAAACTTTCCATTTGTAAATCGTCGGACGGCATCGAGAAAGATCTGAAGAGGATAGACGAACTAGCTCCGAGACCGCTGATTCTCGAAGGAGATGCCATCAATTGGGAAGCGCTTTCCATCTGGAATAGTCCCATATTCTCCAAGGCAGTTATCTGGTTCTCATCAATGACGCCAAATGCTGTGTGAAATAACGGTTTCGGTGTAACGTCGACGTTTTCGTAAATGACACGAAGCGCTTGACGTTGTTGAAGAAGCATCGAAGCAACATTCCGCTCGCATCCAATCTTGCGAGCTCGTCCAAATGCACCGAGCTTTATCTTGGATGAACTAATACTAGGAATCCTGGAGGAGATCCTATACGGCGATTCCAAGTCGCTGAGTTTCATTCTAAAAATATTAAATCAAACAGATATTACAGATATTGAAATTTCGCCGACAAGTTTTGGAGTATGTTTGGCATAGACGTTTTCATTATCATAATCGCCATTTTCTATGGTTTCTTGGAGATGTTTAATCAATATATACAGGAGGAATAAAAATGTTTATATAATATTAAGTATATATATATATATATATATATATATATATATATAATATGTCAATTATAATCATATGTATATTTTTATCATATATTTATATTGCATATATATATTTATTATAATCAAGGCTTATTATTCCTACTTGCTTTTTTTGCAAGATATGAAGTAGTTTCATTATCTTGCTTGCTGCATTTTCTCCTTACTTTTACCTACCTTTTGACATAAAAGCGTATACGCACATATTAATACACACACATTCTGTTATGTAAAAATATTTAGCATCATTACACATACACAATTTCCTTCCATGTCTGTCAATTATTCAAATCTAATCTTTATTTCCTTTTAATGAAAGAGATTTTCTTACCGTGTGTATAATCTTAAAAGCTCGCATAGCGTTGTTTTACACTTACGCGCGAACAAAACTTGATCGAAATTCAAATTTATCGAATCGAAGGTATAACCACTAACGCCATCTAATGCGCTCGATATAAATTTAGGTAGTCCATAATATTATCGCATCGATAAGAATGCTACCTGTCTCTCCATTCTTCATCGTTATAAACATCATTTACTATCTGTACGCCTGTACAGCATATATGAATAATATATGAATCTGTGTGAATATATCAACGTTACTATGTTAATCAAACATCTCATTTGTCATTGATTATCGTAATTATTGATTGTATCTTGCCACATGTAGAAATTGTCACGTCACCAATAAACTTCTTTCACGACTAGACAAGCACCAATCAACATCGGTACTGGCGTTGACCAGATTCCTTACGTGTCTCTCTGTCTCTCTCTCTCTCTCTCTCTCTCTCTCTCTCTCTCTCTCTCTCTCTCTCTCTCTCTCTCTCTCTCTCTCTCTCTCTCTCTCTCTCTCTCTCTCACTCTCTTCTACATTGCCCGACCAACATCCTGTTCGCGGAATTATGTGTTTAGCACACACGTAACGTGCTGTTTTTGCCGATCATCGCCATTTAATCATTTGAGAAAATACATTTTGTGATACTTGTTCGATTTGTACCAGTTTGTAGTTTGTGACAAACAAGAGATTACGATTTCATTGCGTGAGAGGGCTAAGCCTGCCCTCCTCCTAGCAGAAAGTGAGTGATGTGATTTTTATCTAACATGTTTCATATATTTAGTTGTGAGAAAAGGAAAAGGATAAAATATGTATGAAATTGAAATTTAAAGCAATATATATTTAAACACATAAAAATGAATAAATATAATTATAGAAATAGAGAGAGGGGTTATGTTTGATATGAAAATGAAGAAAATGTGTAAATGTGGATGATGTGTAAATGTATGAATGGATAAGCGAAATGACGTATAAGATTGACGAAGGAGAGAGAGAATAAAAAGAAGAGGGAAAGAGAGAAAAGTAAGGAAAGAGACAGAAAACAAAAAAATATGTGAAAAGTTTAAGGAGAAATGTAAAAAAAAATTATATATAATTAAAAAGTGCAGAAAGAAAATTGAATAATGGAAAAGTGGTGTATTGAAGGAAATTAAAGATTGAATAAAAAGCGTGGAAAAGAGTAGATGTATAAAATACGCGTGATAAGTAGAAGTTGATATTTATAGTATAGAAAGAGTGATACTTTGTTATTTTGATGTGTATGTCGACAGATAACTAATAGATTTTCAAAATTATTGGAACTGGAATTTAACTGGTAATTTATAATAAAGAGAAAAGAAAGAAATTAAACAGAAAAAGATTAAAAGATTGATAAGTAGGTTAACGATGTTGGCATGCATCTATAAAAATTAGAAAGATTTTATATATATATATATATATATATATAGAGCATTCGCGCAATATGACATGTAGTGAGGTTATAGATGAAAAAAAAAGTTACTTTTGGATAGATTTACTATTGAGACAGATAAAGGTAAATAGTGCCTCGAAAGAAAATACAAAGAATAAGGCAATGTTGTTATATAATAATGCATCAGTAACGATGTATGTAATCTGATGAGTATTACAAACAGAATGACGTGGTGAGGTAAATGTGTGTGTGTATGTGTAGGGGGAGGAAAGACGGAGGCGCACAAGACGATTTATTTTCGAGCTTGTCTTTCAACAAATTCAATGTGACAGGTGCTAGAAGACGTTTATAATTTCTTAAAGAATACATCACACATGAATTAATTTTGACATAATTATGTCAAAATTAAGTCCTGTAAGCACAAAAACTCTTTGTCTATTGTAATCAACATTTTCTGCATATATTTTTTTTTTCACCACTAATATGTTATAACTGTATACTATCAATCGATGCCTAACATTCTTCTTTCGATAATTTTTTTTTCATGAACACAAATTTTGGCATCATTCGCAAATCTACATGTATACACATATATCTATGTTATATATCTCTACCTGTTTGAATACAAAATTTAAAAGTTACATAGTGATTGATGATTTTGTTAAAAATAAACCTCTTTGTTATATGCATTGTAAATTGTACACAATTATAATAATTTACATATTATTTTAATCAAATTCAAAATTATAAAGATAGATACAGTTTCTTTTTACATACATTATATCAATCCAGTCAACGCATTAATATTGAGTTTTATAAGTTATGCATCCATTTTATAGTTACAAATTTTCTACTGTGTAATTAGGAATTACACAAATTTCCTTCTCTAATTGTTAAGAGTCATAATTATGCAAAGTATTTTAAGATTATTATAGATATATTTATATATAATAGATATTATAGAAATATTTGAGATGTGATTATGCATCGAATGATTATTCTATTATTTTTCTATAAATATGAGGATATTTGTAGAATATGGAATATGTATGATTATAGAAAGTTTGAGAAGAATGAGTAGAACAAGAGAACAAGCAGGCCCGTCTAAATCATCGGGATCCGCAGGTTCTGCAGAGGAGAAAGAAAAGGATGACAGAATGTTCGAATGCAATATTTGTTTGGACACTGCAAAGGATGCGGTAGTCAGTATGTGCGGTCATCTCTTTTGGTAATTATTCATCCAATAATATCGGAAAATGAAAAGTTATCTATGATAATCTGAGTAATATAAGTGATAACAATGCAGTTGGCCATGTTTGCATCAATGGTTGGAAACCAGACCCACCAGGCAGGTCTGTCCAGTATGCAAAGCTGCCATAAGTAAAGACAAAGTCATTCCATTATACGGACGTGGTGCTACAAAGCATGAGGATCCGAGGTATAATTTATTTTATTTGTTAAAATTAAGAATTATTATAGTTAATTAATTTCCATTTTATATCGCATGTCAAATTATATTACAGTTATTAATATACAAAAAATATCTAGTAAAATCCTTTAAATATATATATATATGCTTTAAATATATATATATATATATATATATATATATATATATATATATATAATAGGAAAACATTAAATGTTATGCTAAATAATATAATTTATATTCAATTAATAAAATTTTTTTTTCTCCCTAGGAACAACGTACCACCACGTCCAGCTGGTCAAAGATCAGAGCCGGAAGCTAATGTCGGCTTTAGCGGCTTCGGTTTCGGCGATGGTTCCTACATGTCCTTCGGCATCGGCACTTTTCCGTTTGCTTTTTTTACGTCAACTTTTAATTTTGGAGAAGCACGACCAAGTGCAGGTAATACTTGTCATAAGTGATGATGCATCAATGCAGAATGGATATGCATATATAATGCATACATAATAATAAAATTGTGATTTTATTTTTAGTTTTAATTTATGTATAAAATATTTTTCTTATTCATTTATGTACATACGTATGTACATTATATACGTACTTACATATATATATATATATATATATATATATATATATGCGTGTATATATATTTATGTGCGTATCTATTTATGTATGTATCTACACATGTATGTATGTGTACGTATGTATGTACATATATATGTATGTATGCATATACAAGGTGTCCCAGTTATTTTCCGTTTAATTTAAGACTTAATTGCAAAGATATATGATGACAAAAATCGGGAACATACAAAAAATGATGACCTTCATTGACATTTATAATCAGTCTAATGTTTCAGCAATAATTAAAATAACATTTGAATGATAATTAAGTATTATTTATTTGTAGCTCCCAGAGGCACACCACAATATGAAGAAGAGCAGTTTTTATCTAAAGTTTTTTTATGGTTAGCAGTAATATTCATCTGCTGGCTGCTGATGGCATAACATTGCTCCTAAATTTGAAGACACTCATCTGCTCGATAACTTGTAATATTTTCTCTTATTTATGATATTGTTTTTCATGATAATCATATTACATTAGTTTTTGTCTTTTTAAAATGAAAAAATACAAATTTATAAATATTTCAACAAACCATTAATTAAAACTTGTTTTTCCTTTGCTGTTCTCTAGAAAAGAAGAAAAATATGACGAGCATCTTGTCCACGCAAACTTTTTACATTTTCGTCGGCATTTGCGTATTTCAAAGTACGAAATAAAAAAAAAAGTTCTCTCCAATTTGAACAGCTCTGATATTTCAGTATCACTCTTTTTATTCTATTCGTGTATGTATATATTATATATAAATATATTATTTCTATATAAGAGAGAGAGAGAGAAACAGGTACATGTAAATCGCTCTATTCAATTTAATGCATAACAAAATAATACAACTTGAGCAAAGATATAGAGAGGAATATTAATGTACATCGTTAAGATAAATGGCGCGGTTTTGCATGGAACTGCGGGTTTGAACAGTGTATATATGCATATAATCTAGAGTAAGATATGTTTGAATGATGATATATATTGTAATATAATACGACATAAAAATTGAATTCTCGCAAGACTATTAATGTCGTTCATTCTTTGATTTAATAATCCTCACTTTCATTTTTACGCCAGAAATTTACAATTTTTTTAAGTATTTTGGGATCTTGAGTTATTGATTTATTTTTTTTAAACAATATTCTACTTCTATTCTAAGAAAAGCCATTAATTAACAAACATGTGTTCTTGCACATTCTCCTTTATTTTTGTTGATAACTTATAAAGATAATTATTAATTTACAATTGTCCTTTATCTGTACATTTATGTTGTTAAATCAATTATAAGTTTTAGAAATAATATATGGAAAGAGAGAGAGAGAAGAAGAAAAGTAAACAATAAGATATTAGAAAATCGAATATATGCAAACAATATCTTGTTATATTATAATATAATTTTATACGTATACATATAGAATAAAATGGTAAGTAAAAAAAAAAAAGATTATTAATTGCAAGTTATTATATTATTGTATATTGTAAAAAGCATATATTTTTTGACCAATAATTTTAAATTTTTAAATAATTGTACAATATTATTCTGAAGCTTAATTGAAGTCTAATCAAGATAATTCTGTAGAGTTCTGTAAGTTTAAATCAAAATCTTTTAGAAAGAAACTAGCAGATTATATACTTTATTTAATCTTTTCAAATCCAGCAAAATAAATTATATATATATATATATATATATATATATATATATATATATATTTTACTGGACTTGAAAAGATTAAATAAAGTATATAATCTGGTAGAGTTTCTTTCTAAAAGATTTTGATTTAAACTTACTTATATATTTATATATATATACTCGTGTATATATATATATATATATATATACGCACGCGTGCGCACACACACACACACATCTATTCAACTGGTAAATTCAATCCTTTTGTAAAAAGTGAGCTGTTAAAGATGTGTTATGAGTTTGATTTTAAATATCTTAATACATACATATATTGAAGGCTAATTGAAAGATGCTAACTATTGCATTGCTAAAAAATTAACATGATAATATAATAAAACTTCTTTGGAATGTGATAAAAATAAAGTTGTAAGTTTAAAGAATTACTAGATATAAAGAACCTTATAAAAAATACATAAACATATTAAAATACATAATTTCCTGGATATAGGAAAATCTATTATAGATTACAGCTCTTTGGAGAACTTTTTCTTTTTTTTTTTTTTTTTTTGCTCTTTTTTACTACATTAAGGAGATAGTAACACTTGAAAGAAGAAAAGAATTTATACATCAAAAGTTCCTGATATCATTTGTAATTTTTGTATGATATATTATTTATCTTTAATATTATCAAAACATGATTTTTTCTTATTTTGAATATCTATGTATATTAGCCTCTACAAAAATATTTTAAAAATTATTAAGTATAAGATATAAAGATAGATGTATATAAATTGTAAGCACAAAACATAATTGAACAAGCTTTGCACTTAAAGTTAATTTTTTAGAAATAATCTCTTCTTCTAGAGTTATTTATGACTAGGCTAGTGTTTTTTCACAGAAATATACATTACAACTTGAAGATTTACATTTCGTCCTTATTATCTTTGGATTTTTTAGTGAAACCTTTAGAAACTAATAGTTCATTACATTCTTCCCGAGTCAATCTAGACAAAACCAATCGTTCCACTTCCTGCAATATTTTCAGAAATTAATTGATGATATCAAATTATATTCATTGTATCAAGTTAATGTTATTTTTATTGTCAAACCTCTTCATGTTCGTTGAATAGTACAAGCTCTGGTATTGCACCTTGTATGTGTCTGAATTCCACATTATTGCTATATACATTTATTAAGGGCATTTTCTAAAATTTCACATTGCAATATGAAAAAGTAAAATAACGTAAAATAAGTTTAATAGAAATTTTGTAAGTAATTTACTTGTTATCCTTTCTGTTATATTTTTTCAACTTTTATTTTATCGAAAAATCATCTTTCATCAATTCATATGCATAAAAAAAAACATAGCTAGGAATGTAGCGACTTGAGAACAAGAAATTGATGAACAGTACTAGCAATTGGCCGAGATTCTAGTTTGGCTAAACTATATTTTAATGATGACATAAAAAAGATTGTGCCATGCTATGACAAGTAGCTCAAACAAATTGAAAAGTAATATATGTAACTTTATATATAATAAAATGTTTTTTTCTGTTTTTAGTTTTATTTTGTAAACCTGTCAAAGATTAATTTTTAAAGGTCTCTATGTATGTGTATGTGTGTATACTATAATGAAAAACATTTTACTATATATAAAGTAAAACAATCACAATTATAATTATAATGGCACTATAAAGGATACTAGTTTGGCAAATCTTTAAAGATAAATTCCTTGACATCCGGCAGTCGGTTGAGCGAGCAGCCACTACAACTCTAAAAAATAAACAAATAACATTAGTATTATAATATATGAACAAATAACATTATATTACAATGTACCGGTCTCTGTAGGTAATGTACAATTACAGTCCCTTTATACAAAAAGTTACATTTAAATAATAACCACGTATGTCGTGATTATAATCCCATACTGCAGCAATAGTAATATGATTGTAACATTGCAATATTGTTGCAATTTTCTATGCGGTATGGGATAATAAAATTGTGTTCGCGGAAATGCAACATGATATTAACAATCACAATCGCGTCTTTTTTTTCTCTCTATTACAATTGATTTTATGTAAATATCGAATTTACCTCGACTCTTGCGGATGAGTAATAATTGTTTGCGGAATTTGCAAAAGAAACAAAGAGGGCAAGTGTTAACACTGCGAAAATGTATCTAACAGTTACAGCGGACGCCATGTTATACATCATCAAATTTCAAAGCAGAAATCATGTCATGTTTCATCACGCTTCGTAAAGTTTTTTTTTTGTAGTAGCCTTAGTCCCGATTTACAATAGATAATTTAAGGGTCTCCGCACAAGGTGTTGCGTATCGCACGTTACGTTACGTTAAGTATATATTGTAAATTCAATTCCGTACATAAACTTAAACTTCAGTCAACGCACAGAAAAAATCGTAACGTAAAGACATATCTTTACGTTATGATTTTTTCTGTGCGTTGACTGAAGTTTAAGTTTATATACGGAATTGAATTTACAATATATACTTAACGTAACGTAATGCGATACGGAACACCTTGTGCGGAGGCCCTAAAGCCCGGTTCCACAACTCGAATTAATCGGAATTTAATACGTTAAACTGGGTCCTGATTGGTCCATTCACTACTTAAACTCGGATTAACTGGATTGTGGAACTGGGCCTAAATTAAATTTACGATCTATACTTAACGTAACGTGATGCGATACGGAACACCGGCGTGTTCCAAAATTCAATGCCAGCACTGAAAATCTATAGTTCACGTAACGTATATTATATATTTTCAGCGCTGGCAGTGAATTTTGGAACATAGGCCTTGTGCGGAGGCCCTAAAAGTCTTTGCACGTACAAAAATTTTAGTCGTAACCGTAAGATCGTAAGAAAACTGACAAATCATAGTCGAGTATTCTTTCTACGATAAATAAATAAAAAAAGAATAATCAACTGTGATTGGTCAGTTTTCTTACGACCTTACGGTTAAAATTTTTGTACGTGCAAAGGCCTTAAAGGTCGCAGCACACACTTTTGCATAAGTGCATAACCATAAGCATAAGAAAATTGATTGGTTCATTTTCTTATGCATATACTTGGGGACCAATCAATTTCCTTATACTTATGGTTATGCGCTTATGCCAAAGTGTGTGCTGCGGCCTTAAATTACCTATTGTAGACCCGGCCTTATACTTGGTTGTCGGCGCCGGCAATGTATGTATGTATGCACGTATGTACATACGTATGTAGTACAAATCATATCAAGAAAATGGCGCTTTCTTGTGCTAGTGAGTGTTGTGAGCGCACAAAATAATTTGTAATTGAGCTAATCTTTCACTTTTCAGCATAATATTTAAGTTTACATGTTATCAATTAATAATAAAATTAATTTTATCGTAAAAAAAATCATGCAATATGTCCGCCAATTTTTACACCGACAAAATTGGCGAACATAACCTGAAAATTACCACATATTTAGTGTCAAAAAACCGCAAAATTGGTTACGGCATGTTAAACGTTATATATAAAAAAATCGCATATATTAGTAAAAATGAAAAAAATATAATAATAGAATATATGATTTAGATGTAAAAGGAGATTTTTACAAGGCGTACATATTATCGAATTTATTATATAGTTATTATTTTATTAGTATAAATATATATATATATATATATATATATATATATATATATACACATATATATATATACATACACACACACACACACACACACACACACACAATACAGATTTAAAATCTATTTTCGTTTATTTTGTTATATATTCACAAAAGATTTACAATTAATCAAAAATTGTAATATAGCAATATTTAGTAAAAATTTTATTGTAAATCATTTTTGTAATTTGCAGTTTCTAATGAGGTACCGGAGCATCCAGTAGTATCCCCTGTTTCTGGATCAATATTTGAAAGGCGTCTTGTTGAAAAATATGTAGCTGAGAATGGAGTGGATCCTATTAATGGCAAAGAACTTACCATCGAACAGCTTATTGATATCAAAAGTATTTTAAATTTTACTCATTTAATATAAAATGTTTATGTACATGTGTAACCTTTTATGTATAATTATCAAAATCTCTTATTTGTTACAGCAACTCCAATTGTCAAACCTAAACCACCTAGCGCAACATCCATTCCAGCGATATTAAAGAACTTACAAGATGAATGGGATGCTGTTATGTTACATTCATTTACATTGCGACAACAACTTCAAACTGCAAGACAAGAATTGTCTCATGCACTTTATCAGCATGATGCAGCTTGTCGAGTCATTGCTAGATTGACAAAGGAAGTTACCGCTGCTAGAGAAGCTCTGGCCACTCTCAAGCCACAGGCTGGAATCGTTCAAGCTGCTACAATCCCACAACCTGTATGTTATTATTACCAGATTATTCTTATTCATATTCTATTTATCGTTTAAAATATTAAACAATAAATATTAATTATCTTATCAATATATCTTAATTATAACATACTTGTTATAATTATATTTAAATGTATGTCCGCAAACGCACGCACGTACGCACATATTAACGCACAATTATAAATTTATTATAAATTATATTACACAATTATGTTACACAAATTATATTTACTATGAATAAATTACGTTGTAAATTGTAGGAAACGTAAATAAATTCATACCTGCTATTAATAATTGGAAATATTTGTAGTTTTTAATTTTATTAATTTTTAATTAGTTGCAAATTTGCATTTTTTTTAGGCTGTGGCAGTAGAAGCTGGTGGCACAGCAGCCCAACCAATGGAACAGGCTGGCATCACTGAAGATGTGATTCAGAAACTACAGGAACGAGCGACTGTCCTCACTCAAGAGCGAAAGCGACGTGGACGTTCAGTGCCAGAAGATTTAATGCCTCAGGATAGTATCCGGTCATTCCAAACTCTCGCATCGCATCCTGTAGGAACTTTTTTAATATATTTTTTGATACGTCTTTAAAAATTTATTATTTTACTACTGTCATATAAGTAGTTGATTTCAACAAATTTCAATGTGTATTTTTTTTGTGTATATGTGTGTATATGACTGACAATCTAATTCTTCTAATCTTTGATTTCTCATCAGTAAGTCTCTCTTACTGACAATCTTTATATTTAATATTTCTATATTGAACATTTTATATTTTATATTTTTCATATTCTAATTTTTTTTATATAAAAATGATACCATTACAATTATATTTATTATTTCCATTTGACAATGTTAAATTTGACGAATATTATTATTGTTGTTGTTATTATTGTTATTTTATTATTATTATTAATTAAATATTATATAATTTTTGCAGGGACTGCATTCTGCTAGTGTACCAGGAATCTTAGCGCTCGACATTCATAGCGCAGATACCAGCAAGATTTTAACGGGTGGCGCCGACAAGAATGCTACTGTTTTCAACAAAGACACCGAACAAGTAGTGGCAATTCTCAAAGGTCACACAAAAAAGGTAGGTAATCTCATCTCACTGCTTCTTCAAGCGAATTTTAATTTCTTTTCGTTGTATTTACAGGTTACACGCGTTATCTATCATCCAGAGGAAGATGTAGTGATGACCGCTTCACCCGATACTACGATTCGTGTATGGAACGTTGGTACCAGTCAGACGACTTTATTACTGAAGGCTCACGACGCTCCAGTAACCGGATTATCTCTACATCCGACCGGTGATTATTTATTGAGCTCGTCTCTGGATCAACATTGGGCCTTCTCGGATATACGTACCGGCAGATTATTAACTAAAGTACGTTTCGAATAGTCTTGGTATATACAGTCGGTATATTAAGTCGCAAAGTTACATCAAGTTTTAGAAAAAAAAGAGCGCTCGATAATTACGATACTAAAAATAGACATTAAATATGTATTTCTCGATATAAAAAGAATGTGCCTAAATTGTTTAAAGGTGGCAGGACAAACGGGACAACCGTTGACTACGGCGCAGTTTCATCCTGATGGTCTAATTTTCGGTACTGGCACAGCAGATTCTCAAGTGAAAATCTGGGACTTGAAAGAACAATCTAACGTTGCAAATTTCCCTGGTCATACTGGCCCGATCACAGCGATTAGTTTCTCCGAGAATGGATATTATTTGGCAACTGCTGCGGAGGACTCTTGCGTTAAACTCTGGGATTTACGCAAGCTAAAGAACTTTAAGACGCTGCAATTGGAGGAATCTTACGAAGTAAAGGACATTTGCTTCGACCAAAGCGGAACTTATTTAGCTGTAGCAGGGACAGACGTGAGGTAAATTTTGTTAATTTTTAGTAGTATTGCTAGTATTTTCATAATTAAATATTTTTTGGAATAATGATAATAATGATTAGGAATTAATTACATATATATTGACTAATAAAATAAATATAGGAAATGTTTTATCTCTGTGAAATGTATTAATACATTAATATGTATTAATATCTGATAAATGATAAATTTGCATTTTTATATTACTATTTATATATAATTTATATATAATAATACAAATTAACTTGAACTAGCTGGTATATTATCACCATGCACATATATATTATTTTTAGGATATATCTTTGTAAACAATGGCAAGAATTGAAAGTTTTGAACGATCACACGGCAGCAGCTACTGGTGTTCGTTTTGGAAAACACGCGCAATACATTGCATCCACCAGTATGGACAGAACTCTGAAACTTTATGGCTTGTCATAGACAACTAAACCGATAAGAAGAAACTAGAAGAAATATACGTATTTCATATATTATTTAATACCAAATTAGATTCTTCTAAATGGAACCGATCAATTTTGATGACTCATTGAATTTCTTTCATATACAGTTTAAATCTTTTTCATATACAATAAAATAGACTCCTTTTGAGCCCGTTAATTTTGATATCCCTCCGCATATATTTTTACATACATTAATGTCGTGTTTTTCATTTGTTGCTGTATAATAATGGTCAGCTAGACGATTGCAGATGCAGCCGTACTGATATTCACTATATTTGACCGCTTGGGATAAAATGTTATCCTGCATATGTAAAACTGCAACTGCATTTGCGCAAGTACATGGCAATTTGACAGTTTCGCGCTAAGGTGTGAGAATATATGTATATACGTATATTCATTAATTTTTTTTCAGAAATGTTCTATTCCTTTCATTCCATAGGACCAAAATTAATAAAAACACACTATATATTGGCAGAAAAAGTTTATAAAAGAAGGAAAATGTCAAATCATAAAAAACGATCCATTTTAAAATCCGTATCTATAGTAGACTTTGTAAATTATAAAACTTACTCTTCTCCCCTTTAAATAAGAATAGTTTGTGACTACTTGAAGAATTTCTGGATATTCTTCATTTTAGACATAAGATTCAAAATATTGCATCAATACGTTTTATTATAATTTTTACATTAATATTTGGTCCTTATTTGTAAATTGAATGACATGTGCGATATTATGACAAATCTTTAATTATTAAGTTATAGATGTCCGCGACTTTTGAAGAATAAATATTTTATACAGCAATAAAAACATGTTTGATATATTTTTCATGTATGTTTTTATTGTATGTATTCTTTTTTTAAAATTTCATCTGCAAATGTACGAAAACACAATAAAAGTAAAATATGTCGAATTTGCGAATATATATGTGTAACAAAATAATAAAATTATAAAGAAACTTTTCTAATAAAATAAGATTGGAATTTTTTCAAAATAGTCTTTAGATAAGATATAAGAAAGAAAAATGAACATGTGCATTTATTAAAATACAATCAAATACAAAAATACAATCAAAATTTATTTGAGAAATCAACACCTTTTCAATTTATCAAAATTATTCAATTTTTTTAATTGTTGTCTATGTCGTTATTGAAAAAATGGGAAACGCAAATCAGTGTCTCTGAGATTCTTCTCAATCCATTTGTCTGCCCTTTTGTTGAGTTCCGGAGTAAACAAGTCCTTCCACCCATTAATACCACCCTTCCTGACAAAATTTCCCTCGTCTATAATGCCACAGGCTTTAAAGTCAGAACCATTCACCATGGTGTTATTGCGAAAATTTTCTATTTTCAAATAATCTGCCACTTTATTGATCTCTTCATCGTTATATGTTTTGCCTAAGAATTTTGCTACTTTCTTAATTGCCTTTGGAAAATCCTGGAAGACATTTAATACAATTTTTATTCCAATACATGCGTCACACAAAAGTCTAGGAAATGGCAGAAGGAAAAAATAAGTTAATAAATAGTTTGATAAGTTATTAACCAAAGTGTGCGTGTGCGTGTGTGCGTGTGTGTGTGCGTGTGGGTGTGTGGGTGGGTGTGTGTGTGTGTATACATATTTTAGTTTAAAGCACAGACTTCTATATATTATATTAGCCTGTTAACATGTGATCATATCTCGTATGGTAAGATGTAAAACAAGAGCAGGTATTTATAATTGGGCAGAATTAATATATGCAATGTAATCTGTAGTTTACAATATATATCTAAAAAATAAAGAAAGAATATATTTACATGTATCATTTCCTCGTAGAAAAGAAACAAAACATTTGGATGATCTTTCATATTCCATGCTTCTTTCAAATGAGCAAAGTACGGACTCCAAGGTGCTACAAAAATTAAGAATTACATTAAAAATCTATTCATTCATTCATTGATAGAAAATTATTTAACTAATTGTAAAACAAATGGGCATGAGAGGCAAATTTTTATTAATAGATATAATAGATATCATATGAAAATAGAGAAATTATATTCATCCATTCATGATTCTTAATTTGTCACTTATTTGCACATAATAATATATAATTCTAAAATTAGATCCTGTAGTTGTAAATTTCTTTAGAATTTAAATGTCTTTCATTAATTAATGTTTTTCAGAAATTATTTATCAAAAAAAATTATGTTTTAATGATATTTAATAAATGTACGAAAAGACTTGTATAATTTTTATAAAATACAATACAAAACATAGATATATATATAAAATGATACAAAACATCATTAACTAAAAAATTACTATACAAATTTAAAAATATTTAAAATTAAACATAAGTACACATCTTTTAAAATCATATAAATTAACTCGTTATACACACATAAAAATTTATAATTACAGTATATATATATATATATATATATATATATAAAATTAAAAATATAAAAATGCGTCTTTAAAAAAAATAAATAAAAAACTTGACAACGCACATTCTGTCACCTCTTATATAACTATAATTTAAATAATAAAAATATCTATAGTGCAAAACAGAAATCACATATGATTGTCTAAATTTTATTCTACTTACTACGGTCATTCTCAAAATAGTTCCAAAAAGTGGAGAAGTCGCCGATATATCCTTGTGTCTTTACCGTTTTATTCCAATAGTACCAGGACACGGCAACATCTTTTGGATTACGAGCCACGTAAACAACCTTTAAGAAAAATGCGGAATCATAATATTTGCCAATAAAGTTTTCCAATTTTCTGCTATTACCTTGCAATCAACGTCTAAAAGTCCAGGCAACATGGAAAATGGAAAGTGAGATTTAATAAATCTGGGCGATGGAATCGCGGCAACCATCTCGTAGCCAGGTTTAGCTATCTCTCGACATAACTGTTCCTTCAAGAAATCGCCTTTATTAATTTCAAGCAATTCGCGTGTCACTTCGGGATGGTTGAACATGCTGAATTCGAGAAAGGGAAATCTCTCGTGCAGTAGTTTCTTTCCCGCAGTATGAAAATCCAAATTATTTGCCAACAAATAGACCAATTCCTGAGTGAGAGTAGTTCCTTTAAAAGAAAAAATTCAAGTAATTTCTTATTTCTTTTATCAAACAATGGTAACAAAATATTTAATTTAAAAGGATAGAAATTATGAAAAATTGAAAAATTAATGAAAAAACATTTGAGAAATATTGGGATGTTAATTAAAAGATATATAAGAAATCAAAACTTTCTAATTAAAAGATATCTGTAAAGTTAAATATCTTTGTCTTTCTTTTGACATGTTTATTGTTTAAGTGTAGAATATATTGTCATATATTAGATTTAGATCAACAAATCACTCACAATTACAGTTCGCAACAAATCGATTACATTCAGTTTTGCACTAATCGATGCACTATACCTGATCTTGGATACGATAAAACCCAAGTATCGTCCGGCTTGGCTTTAAAATTGTAGAAACCAATGCCTTCTTTTATAAATTTAAAAGGGAAAAAATATTTTTTCGGGCCTACTAAAACAAAGCCAGTTCTTTCGCCTTTGAATTTTTGTAATATTTTTATCGTCTCCATATCAGGCAAAAGCTCGTACTTTGGAATCTGCTGGGCCATGTGTCTTTTGTCTTTTATTTCTTCGAATCTTGATTACGGTTTAACGTAGTTAGCAACAATATTTCACACAATTGTAATTAATGAGAAAAATTGATTGTTGATAATTATTCGACAAATTATGCGCGAGGATTATCAGGAATTTCCGAATATGTCAATCCTCGAAGAGATCCGATCACATGCTTCCTTTGCTTTCAAGATTTATTTTTCACTAATTACTGATTACTTTTCATTGTCATATATTATCAGTGCGCTTATCTTATCATCAGATTATTTTGTTTAAATGCATTGTGCAAATTACGAAAATGTTAATGTAATTGCAGTGCAAGTTTTTCACGATCATACATGTATTGACCTTGAATTAAAGAAATTCTGCTTTATCTTATAATATACACAAGCGACACAATATACAATATTGATTATAAGGATTAAAAATATCAATTTTCATCAACTACGATGATAACGTTTTCTATCTACGACGCGTTAAGACATCAACTTTCTGACTGAATTAAAAAGAATCCGCTAGTGGAACTTGCTAGTAGTGACCTCGAATAAAAATTCAGATCAGCCGGTTAACTTTCTCCAACTTTCTTCCTTTACTGCGCCTTGTACTTTCTTCTTGAAAACCCAGTGATTCTTTTTCATTTTTAATTAAGATTATCGAAGAAACTTAGCGCACAATATAACTTTTTACTCATTTATTTGCGAAAATTCCAATCCTTTCCTTCCACGATTTAGTTCCTGTACGCTTAACGCCAAATGTGGAATATACAGGCTAATAAAAGAGCACACAAAAAAAACAAATTTGTTTTATTGCATTACTAACTTATTGTATAAAATAAAATACAATTTATATAGTAGAAAATTTAAGATATATCAATATGTAAAAAAATTAGAGAATTGAGTAAAAAATAAATCGATCAATCTATCTATCTAAAACAAATGCATAGAAATTTCAATTTGGTAAAATTATTTAAAATATAAATATAACTAAAATGATATTATATATATATATATATATATATATATATATATATATATATGGATATGTATATTCAGTCTTATATTATTTTCTCCTTGTCTATTTTTTACAATTTTTTATAAAATCTATTGAATAAAAAATTTACAGCATGGAATAAATGTAAAATTGTGAAAAAAGATTTAAAACTTAAAACAAACATATTAAATCATTGTCTTTCATTAAAGCAGGTAATAGATGCAAGATAATAGTTGCAATAATATGTAGAAAAGCTATCTAATTATAAGCTTAATGAAAATAAAAGCATTAGTAACTTACAAGTAAACTTATCCTTGTGTTACTCGCCGATTTTATTGAAACTTAGAATACTTGTAGAATAGTTAAAAATAATGTATTTTCTTATATCGGCAATGGTGCAATTTTAGGGGTGAAAACTATCCTTATATGTATAAGTACGAATAATTAACTCATTGCATTTAAGTTCACGATATTAGAATTTTTTTTTTTTAAGAAATAATAAGAAGTTTTTTATATGTTCACTGGAAATAAATTCCATGTAAAAATTATAAAATGGCGGATCAAATTGGACGATCTAATCTGGCGAATAAAATACTCTTGTCTTGCTCTTCGTTGAATCCAAAAATAATTAACACAGAGATAGCGAGAATCTATCTCCATTTTATTTTTTTTAATTAATTTTTAACACATTTGTTTTACTTATTTATTTTGTTTTTTCTTGTAATTACATGATGATTTTTCACGCCTTTCTTATATTTTTCAAGTTTTATATTTTTTTTGCAATGAAACAATGTGCAAAAAAAATTCTTTTATACACAAAGAATTTGCACACCACATTTTATGACTGCTATATTATTGCATAATTGTGTATAAAAGAATTTTACGACGAATTTACGAAACAATATTATCACACTTCAATTACTTATTCATAATTAGCTCTTCTCTTCGATTTATAAATTTGTTCAAGTATCTGTTCAAATGGTATATACAACAAAAGTGAATATTTACAAGAGAAATCACTTGAGTTTGACAAGTAAATCAGAGCTATCCACCTTTTGCATATTTCGGCTGATTTTTTTTTGCATAATCATTTCTGCAAAAATATAAAACCAAAAACATATGAAAGACATGAAAAATGATGTAATTACAAAGAAAAAATAAATATGTAATTTAAAAACTATATTTTAATTATTTAAAGAAATGAAATAGATTCTCGTCATCTCCTCGTTGATTATTTCTGGATTGGACAAAGAGCAAAACAAGATTATTTTATTAAGTCGCCATATTTGATCCGCTATTCTAAAATATTTACATCGAATTTGCTTTCAGTCACATGGAAAATTATCTCTTATCTTCAAAATTGAAAGAAAATTTTAATACCGTGAACTTAAGATACATTGAGTTAATTATTCGTACTATAATATACTATATAAATACAAAGGGTAGTTTTCACCCCTGAAATTGTACCATTGCCGATAATATAAAAAAAATACATGTCTATTATTTTTAATTATTCTACAAATATACTAAATTTCAATAAAATTAGCAAGTAACACAAAGATAGGTTTACTTCATGGATGTAGTATACATGAACTCCAAATTCCGTGCCCTTTATTTTGCCATCTGAGTGAAGCCAACATCTAGAAAGAGAGCGAGAATAGAGAGGCTATTTCCTCTTTCTCTCTCTTTTACAATTCGTTTGCACAGAGAGAGAGAGAGAAATACAAAGAACAGAGGGGCTAGATTATCTGTCTCTTTCTATATGTTGGCTTCACTTTTTTGGCCATATGAATCCATGTATACTACGTTCATGGTTTACCTGCAAATAGAACGACGCTCAACAAAGATGATGCGTTTCTTGCGCTTTTTGATCAAAGTAAACACGATTATCAGTCTTATTCCAATACAATCTAATAGTCTTTAAATTATCATGTATCATTTTTGCCGATTCTCGAGAAACTTTTTTAAGAATATTGATATTTTGACATAATTTTGCATGATAATACAACAATAGATTTTGTTCTATTTTTTCCAAGAGATTTATAAAAAAAAACAAAAATAAGAACGAAATATATCTAGGTATTCGTCTTTATGACTGTTGATTACTAATGAGAGATGATTACTAATGAGAGATGATTAAAAAGAAGGAATATTTCTCACTTTCAATTTACCATTCTATACAATTTGGAAAACATCGTCATTTCTCTTGCAAAATAGGAAATATTCTCAATTTTTTGTCGGTCGAAGCCCACATTGGACGGTTATTTGGATTGGCACGATGGATTTGCATCGCGTCATATGTGTTTTCATATTGTCGCGGCGATTATGCTTCCTGCCGCAACCCGGACATTCATAACTGATAATTAAGAAGATTAGACGCAATTACAATTATTTGTATTATTTAAAATATGGTAATTTTAATTTTATTTTTAATCACAATTTTATCGTTTTATTATAATCATATTAAAATTATACTTTAATCATGTATCACAGTTGTTCCGTTAGTGCTTAATTGTAAGAATTGTGTAATTTAAAATTCTTATTTATTCTATCCCATGTATGTGTATGTATTTCATATTTATTTTGAAAATATCTCACCTGGGCGGATTATGCACTTTATTATGAGCAGCCAAATGCGATTGTTGAGCAAACGATTTTTCGCAAACGAAGCATTTGTATTTTCGGATACCCTCGTGTTTCAGGAGATGCTCGTTCAAAATATGTTTACTTTTATATGCTTTAGGGCATTTTGTGCATTTATATTTAGCCTCTTTGTGAGCCTATAATATTAGCAATATAATTAATAAAATGCTTAACATTAATATTTGATTTTTACTGTGAATTTATCAAAATATATGCCAAGCATATAAATTTGCTATCACACATGTTATTTAAATTCAATTAATTGGATAATGTGTTATATCTTTTGTTAATGTATTATATTAAAAAGAAATCGTATGATTTTTCGAAATCTTAATTAACATAGGGATTGACTATTTTGGAGGAAAGAATTTTCTAAAAATTTTAAATTTTTCAATGTTTTCCAAATTTTAGATATTCCTGATTCAACATACAAGGAGGATTCTAATAATGAATATTTTCTTACATTCATATGATTATGCAAAGCTTTTCTGGACTTGTACACTTTATTACATATTTCGCAGATATAATCCTGTACGTGCACTTTCTTACAGTGTGCTTCCAGAGCTTTCTCATTCGACAAGCGAGCCCGACAAATATCACATGTCACATTGTTGTCATTATGAATACGCATATGTGCGCGCATCCTTAAGCGTGAGTGAAAGGTTTTGTCACAAATATTGCAAGGAATATCCTATAATAGTAAAAAATATTATTTAAAATGAAAAGAAACAAAAAATCAATGATAATTTATTACAATAACAACAAAAATTACGATTGTGTAATAAAATTACAGAAAACATAACTATAATTTATTCATTATACGATATACATATATATATATATATATATATATATATCCTTAATTTTTAATTCTTATAATTATTCTCTGCTAAGGTTGCAATTTCAATAATTTCAGTAATATACTTTTTCATTACTTTGTCATTACATATTTTAACTGTGTATGTGTGTGTCTGTTACGGTATATCATCTTTAATTTAAAAGAACATGACTACAATTATAATGGGATTCCATTTAATGAAGTAAAATTAATTTACCTTGCTTGACATGTGGATGTCCATATGATTGCTCAAGGCCTGTCGGCTAGTGCTGGAAAAATTGCACATTTCGCATTTATATGGTCGTACGCCAGTGTGACTATTGACATGCTCCTTCAAAAGTGCAAAAGTCGCGTATTGTTTCGAACACAATTGGCAAGCAAACGGCTTAATTTTCAAATGACTTTTTCTAATGTGACAGCGAATATTACTAAGAGTCACTGTCGAAAAGCTGCACTTTTTACATTTGTACGGCTTGATGTTAAGATGCGCCCAGATATGCACCTAGCGAAAACAATAATTTCAAGAATTAAAATTAAAAAATAGAAAGTTTAGAAAGTTATATAATAACAATTAAATCACATATATTTTTACAAAAAAATAAGAGAATTTTGCATTAATTTTACTAAAATATTCAATTACAAGCAAGTGCTAATCACTATAAATAATCATTATACATATAAATATAATCTGTATATAATCTAAAAAAATTAATAATTAATAATTAAATGAAGTCAATTATTAAATTGGTGATTGTGATAAAATCTTAGATTGAACATGTTATTGAACATGCTGTTAAGCATTTACTATTAAGCCTTTGATAAAAAGATCGAACAAAAACGTGAAGAATGTTTTGAATCGTAAAAACAAAAATTCACAAAATGTACATATACAGAAAACAAAGTAAACATAAATTTTGCCTAATCATGCATACAGAAAACAAAGCAAACATAAATTTTGCCTCATCATGCATATATACAATTTACCTCACACTTATCCAGTCTAGAATATTTTGCAGGACAAATATTGCACTCGATATTATTTTTATCCCGTACTGTTATGTTGTTCCGCACCTCCTCTGCATAGTTTTTCATAATGTCTACGTCTACCAGATAATATGTTTCTATGATTTGTTTTTGTTCGTCGGTAATCAACTCGGAAATTTTGCTGCACTTGCGTCTCACCTTGCATTCGTTGATTATCGATGACGATCCAGATAGAGCAGTGCTCTCGTTATTGTGGAGAAAGATCGTATTCGATTCAAGAGGGCAAGCTTTTTTTGGTGCATTTGGAACAATCGGAAGAGACTTTCCGATATTATCCGGCACCGCGAGTTTACTAGATTCAAAATTGCTGCTTTTATTTGATTCTGCCTCATCACCAGGCGGTGGACTGTTGTTTACCGCAATATTCGTGACATTCTTGGGTTTGTCTGCTTCGCATGACCTAAGAGACCAATCCAAGGAATGAACACATAATGTTGAATTATTGAGCAAAGAAGCAGGTAATATCCTTGAGCTCGAATTTTCAGATAATAAGTACTCCTTCTTGATGTCGATTTCCTGCCTCACCGTCTTTTCAACACCCACTGTCTCTTTCTGCGCTAGAGCATTTCGTTTATTCTCCTGGATGCCGACAGGTTGTTGTTGCGCCCAAAAACTTGTGGCATTCGGGAAAATTTCGCGTAAACAGCTTCGTCTAAGGTAGTTTCCACGACTATGATTTTTTAATGATTCCTAGTACAAAAAAAGATATATGTGTGTGTGTGTGTGTGTACGTGCGCGCCTGTAAGTGGTGCTATTTTACACACACATACGCACGCACGCACACGCACACACACTTACATACATAATCTTTTCCAAGAGATAGTTAAAGAGAATCGTGTTAAATTTTTAAAGCTAAGTTTTAACACTAACATTGATAATCAGCGAGCCTGCGTTAGTCAAATGAGTGTTTTTGCTCAAATTCTCCGACAAGGTCCTTATCTGACGTTTATTCACGTTGCTCCTTGGCGATATAGTGTTTTCTTTGTCCTCAACGTTATTATCGTCGTTGGTTTCCTCCTTTTAATTATAAACAGATTTTTAAAAAATGTGATTAAGAGCATTTTATATGCATAATGCTCTTATAATTTTATGTGGAAGTGCTGGATATTAATCCATTTATTAAGATGCAAAAGGGTTGATGAATGATAGTAGTAGAATGAATAATTACATTTTTGAATTTCTGACATACATAAATTACATAAATTCTAATATATTATCATTGAGTCGTTTTTTTTGTGCAAATTTTATTGCAAAGACGATTTAGTACTTACAATAGTAGACCAGAGTTTCTTTTGAATTTCATGGCAATTGTCGTAGAATGCGCACGTAAAATTTAACTTTTCAAAGCAAAGTGTACAAATTTGTTGCGGCATACTGTCATCTTCCTTGATCTGAAATAGTTCAATAAACAGCTTTAATGAAAAAATTACTATTACTAAATTATACTATTTTCTATTATCAATTAATCAATAATATTATATCAATATCTAAAAAAACTTGTAATCTATTAAACATCAAAATTATTACATTATATCAAGATTAATTAGCATAAATTCATAATAAAATCTTTTTTACAATGCCTTATATATACTATAATTTAATATCTTATACTTTAATAGTGCCATTGCAAAAATTCATTTTTGTATTAAGAAAATGGTACGTTATTGGCCGGATTCACGAAAAGAGCAAATAATTAATAATCAAAAGAGATAAAATCTAATCTAATCTCACTCTTTCTCTCTCTCTTTCTCTCACTCTTTCTTTAACGATATAAATTAATTTTATTACGGAAAAAGTTTAAGTAAATATCAAAATGTATAAAACTTGATTGTAGAATACGTAATCGGATTCGATTACAAGTATAATTAATTATACTTTATATAATGTTAGCACGCATCACTAATAGTTGATGCGATAAATCTGGGGAGAAAATATCCTATGTATATAAATATTTATGTATATAATTATTATAGTAAATAAAATAAAATAATAAATAAAACACACACACGCATACACATACATACACACACAAAAGTAATTCATATATATATAATTATTCTCAAAATTATTAGATAACAATAAAATACTTTTCGGTATTTAGAGATTTGCTAATATCCTTTATAAATGTAAAATATCATTGCCGAACCTTCTAAAAGAATAAGAGGTTCTTCACTTCTTTTAAATAAAAAGCTATAAAATATACAAAATTTTATAAAGGAATTTTATCGTCATTCTTGAATTATATATTTTCTTTGAAAGAAATTAATTGTAACATTTTTTCGTAGATTATTCTACATTAGTATAATTTAGGCATAATTTTCCACAAATTAAATTTGCAATTCTAAATTTAATTAATTAATTATAGAAAATATAATTAAAACTATATATGTAAAATTATAATTAATTCATTTTAGAAAACTTGAATATAAAATAAAGCGACACAAGATGTCCCAAAAATATCGTACCTTTATTGAGGCAACGGTGGAATCGTAAAATAGGTTTCTTATAGTGGAAATTTATAATCCTACATATGTACGTACATATATAGGATTATTGGATCACTTATCAATTACGCATAATTAATATTTATATGAAATATATGAACGTCTCTTTGTCTCGATAAAAAAAGTATCACCTTCTAATCACACATGTGTGCAAAATCGCGCATATTGCTTATTACTTAACTAAGGATATAAAGAAAATAATGTAGTTCGTTATAAATATCTAATCATAATTTCTTGTACACACGACTCGTAATGTAATATAGCATAATAAAAAAACTTTCTTTAATATAACTCGTAATATCTCGTAATCTGTATTCTCTCTTACTTTATTGTCGTTTATTCTAATTTTTTTAAAAATCATCGTGTATCATATAACACTTGTATTAATTGCAATCAATTTGTTCACAGATTATTTTTTTATATTCAAAACATGAATCAAGGCACTTGTACCATACATTTTTCGTATAGTTTTTGTATCAATGTTGTTTGCGAGAAGAAGTACACACACACAGACACACACACACACGCGCACGCACGCACGCACATTTTACAAAAAATATGTCACATTTTATCCAACACTAATCTGCATTTAATAATAATATCTATGTTATTTATGTATATAATATTATTATATTATATTTTTAACAATGTTTATTATAAAATGTTTATTCTAAAAAATATTGAAACGCACAAATATCGCAACTTTGTGTTTCTTCCTGAACACAACTCGTGTAAAGTCATATAGAAAATATCTGCCCTTGTCGTGGGATTATTGATTTTGGAAGCCCTATTCCTAATATATTTCGCGCGTAAACACGCACATACGTACAATATGTCATTAAATTTTTAATAAAACTATGCGATTCGAGTAATTATATTTTTTTGGCCGTGAGACGGTAAACGTATTGTCTATTACAAAATAGGGTAAATTTTTCTCGAGCACTCGCTATACTTTGAAGAAAAGTATAAAGAAACGTACCGACGCAGCACGCTTTTACATACTATACATCACATACATTTTGAAATACGATAGGTCGATATTTTACTATAAACACTCAAAAAGAGAAAGACAGAAGAGATGTAACATTTTCGAAACTTGACAATTCTAATTATTTTTAGAAAGAAAAAGGAAAGAAAAATTGCAAAACCGTAAAAACAAAAAAAATTACTCATAAATGTTGATAAAAGATTCATGCATTATATATATTATATAATTTTTAAAGAATCTTTAGAGAAGAAATTAAAACCGATCGATTATTCTCCACAGAGACAATTAATTTTTTATAGACAAGAGAGAAAACGTCTTTTTATCATTATTTTACTGCTATGCGTGGAAGCGTCAGGAATGACATGAAAAATTTGTCGAAGCACCAATGATATACGCGCAATGAATCGTCTCTCTTGAGCAATGTTTCATCATATTTTTTTGCCAAGTATTCAATCTCGGAATTTTTCTCCCTCGATCTCTCCCACAATTTCCGCGCAATTCAGTCTATTAAGAAAACTCCCTCCGACATCTCGAATGAATCATCTTTGACCCCTTCAATGATGATTCCTCACTATTTCTCATTAATCGATGCGGTAGAGGTTGCCGAGTCGTTATTGTCGGACGTGCCTTTTTGCTTGCCGGCCGCGCCAATCTTCTTCTCCTCAAAGTGCCGCTTCCGATGTACCTTCATGTTGTCGCGACGATTGAACTTCTTGCCGCACTCGGGGCAAGCGTGCGTCTTCTCACCGTGTACGTGGCGATGAGCGGCCAGATGACTCGCTTGTGCAAAATTCGCGCCGCATTCCTGACACACGTGCTTGCGCAAGCCTTCGTGCTTCAACAGGTGCTCGTTGAGAAATGCCTTGGACGCGTAACGATTGTTGCAGACGTTACACACAAACGGTTTGGGATTGGAGTGTTGCAGCACGTGAGCCTTATATTTGGAAGCGACCTTAAAGGTCTTGCCGCACGTGTCGCATGTATACGTGGTCGCGTGACGCGTCTTAATGTGCTCGTTCAACACCGACAAGCTGGAGTAGAGATTGTAACAGAAGCGGCAGCGAAAATTTCGTCGTTTTTTCATATGAACGCTCGCGATGTGGCCGAGTAATCGCGTACGAAACGGAAAGACTTTACCGCAATACTCGCATGCGAGATTCTGCGGTGGTAAATGCGACTTCATATGGATTTGTAACGAAACCTTGTGGTGATAGCTCTGTCCGCAATTTGTACAGCTGTACGGTCGCACGCCTTTGTGAACGTTGTCGTGTTCGGCCAGATAAAATTTGGATTTAAATCGTTTCGGACACTTGGGACACTGTATAGGCCTCGGATTGGTGTGCGAGCATCGGATATGCTTCATCACGTCGGACTTGCAAACAAATTTGGCGTTGCAGACGACGCATGTGTACTGTTTGATCCCGAGATGCGTTTTTACATGCACCGTGCATTTATCTCGGCGCTCATAAAACTTGCGACAGAGCTTGCACGCATAACCGTTTTGCGTACCGTTCACCACGTGCTCCACGTTGTCGTCCACTTTAATCTCCTCGCCGTCGATCTTGAAGAGCTCCTCCGGATTTTGCGTTGCCTCCAGCTGTTGTTCCAGCTCCGCCAGATCTTTAAGCTTCGCCGCTGCCCCACTGCCGTTCTTCGTGGATGTCCCGCTGAGAATACCACTGATAATGCCATTTACCTCTACGCTGTTGTCGTTCTGCAGCAGATTTACGATCGCCGTGTCGACAAGACAATAGCCTTGATCCGGAAAGATTCGCGCTCGCGCTGTCGCGACATCGTCATTCTGCTTCTTACACAGCTCCACCGTAAAACTGATATCTTCGGCATCGTTACTCCGATTTCTCGTCTCCTTTACGGAAACCTCGATATCAGGAGAACCAGAAACGATCGTTAATAATTTATCGAACGCCGAGGTCGGCAGCTGAATCGTCGATGATGAATCTTGCTGCTGCTGCTGTTGTTTCGACGTCTGTTTATCCATATTCTCGTTGACGTTACCGTTACCGTTTACTGAACGAGCGTTGATATTATTTTCTACACTATTGTGACTTCTCAGTCTATTCGCGATTGGAGTCTCCTCGTTGTCCGCTGCAGATAATGACGATGACGAGTCCGCGCTTTGTCTACTTCGAAGCCAATGGCGAATTGGCGATGTTTCTGTTATACTTTGATTCTGTACATTTTTCTCTATATTAGTTTCATCGCTATCTTTGGAAAGTTGTTGTTGTTGTTGTTGTTGTTGTTGACTGCGAAGGCTCCTCAAAGTCTTCGAAACGGTGTTTTTCTTCTTTTGCTGCTCCGCCGAATCCTTGACGATGACAACGACATTAGCTTCATTCTGGTTCTCTTCCGCTTGACTACCTCTAGTGGAATTAAGATTTTTTTCAATACTGTTGTTATTATCCGTAGACGATGTGCCCGCCGAGGAAGCTGATTCTTCGTTCTTTACTTCCGCCTAGAGAGAGATCGAATTAAAAATGAACGAGAGTGGGTACCAGAATATGCCTCTATAATTCCGATAATAAATATTTAAGTGCAATTGCGCAATCTTGTTTGGATTTTCGTAATATTGTTTCATTAAGAGATAGATACTTTTATATATTAAATCATTATACCCGACTGTTATTTTGATATTTCTTAATGATCAGAAGAATTTCCAATTGCGTACAAGAGAATAGTAATATATTTTATTAATATTTATCAGCAAAGATTAAAAAATATAGTAATTGCTCGTAAATTGTTAAATATATTTCATTTATTTATATTCATACCTTGTTACTCTGCATTTGTATTTATATTGTATTGTATATTATTTGAAAGAGAAATTGATAGAATTGAAAGAATTCTTTGACGATTCTCTCTTATATGATTCAAAGAAAAGAGCAATAGAGCGGTAGATGAAATATAAATAAATACAGAGACTTACAGACTCTGTTAAAGGCGGTAGATTGTACTGATTGCGTAACACATGTTGGGTGCGCAGACACTCCTCTTGAAAGTCGCAAACGAATTCAAGCTTGCCCAGACATTGAACACAGATCGCCTTGGGCAGAGGATCCCTCTCATCTATCTGCGATTCACAAACAGAAGCAATCTAAGTACTAAAAAATGTACTTGTCTGAGAAAGAACGATATATTGTTGTCATTCCGAATGATTTTTAAATGTATCAACTCTCTTTTTCCCTCTCTCTCTCTCTCTCTCTCTCTCTCTCTCTCTCCCTGTCTATCAATGAGATGTTATTCACATTATAGGAAACGCAAATACTACCGCTCTGCTCTATATTCAGTTTACAACATTTATATTCTAGTACCCACCAAACTCCACGACAACATCAAGTCTGGAGTTATTGACAAACTTAAATTTATAATTCACACAGTTACATTGTTTGTTACTTACAATTTTAAGAGTACAGTTCATTATATCCTTTTCTCCAAAGGATATTCACAAAAATTATTCATACAAATGTAAAAATAATTTGTACAATAATCATGGCATATTATCGTAGAACACTTGCACATTTAAAAATAAACGCACTTTGTGTGTGTATGTACTGCAATTATCTCACATCTATTTTTCATTCAATAATGATCTCAAAGAAGTTTTGGTACAAAAATTTCATCGATAAAGCAATTTGCATAAAAGATAATAACTATTATAGATTGCAATGTTTATCAGAGTAATTGGAATATATAATGCAATAATATACAAAGTAAATTTTTGATATATTAACAAAATTATTACTTTTAAAAAAGAAAATTAAATCAATGTTTTCAATATTACAATATTAATCAATTTCTCTCAAAACTTGGGCAAAAATATCATTATCATTAAATACATTACAAATATATATAATTTTTCTCATCAAAGTACAATAAACACAGATTACAGTTTGTTAATTGAAAAGGTATCTTCTCTTTGTTGACAAAGAAAGCAGAGAGAATGAAGAAAGATTAACAACAAAAAAACAAATATATATATATATATATATATATATATATATATATATATAACAAAAGCAAAATTATTTTGACGAGTTATCAGAATACAAAAGAAAATCGCAAAATATGCAATGCTTTCAATGCTTTGCTTGTTCCTAATTTATTATTTGCAAGTTATCAAAAACTACGTGTGTGTTCACTGTGCGCGCATTATGTACATTACTCTTACATACATATAAAGTATATGCTGCACTGTTGTACTTTTCTCTGTTATAATAATCTTATAAAACATTGAAGCTAATGACAAATAATTATGATTAAATGTTGAAATCTTGCAGCTCAGTTGGAAACATTGATATCCTTGTATTACAACTGAAATATGTACCTCTTCTGTACATCAACAACGTACAACATTAAGATATAAACACTCACACATGCAATGTAAACATACGAGTTCTTCAAGTATTGACCAAAAAATGCAGGAGAAAAAAAAGAAAAAACAAAAAGAGCATATAAAGAAATCTGATTCTTTCTTTTTCTGTGCACTCTCTTTTCTCTAATCTTTTAAACATTTGTTTTTAATCTCCTAAAAGCGTGAGCTAAAAGGATGAGAGAGGAACGAGAAAATGTCGAGTGTAGAAAATTCGTGCGGCCGTATGAGATCGAGCAACTCACCAGGATGTTGATTTTTCGGTGGATTTTAAGGCCCAGGTAACGTTTGACGCCCTCCTCACCAAACACGTCGATGTAAATTCTCTCGTATTGGCCGCAAAGCCTGCACATTTTCGCCTCTCCCTCTTCAACATCCATTCTCGTTTATCTCGTCGTAATAAATGCCCGTCTAGATACACGTTGGATTATTTGAAGATAGGAAACAATAGGAAACGACAATAAAGACTAATGTTTGTCGCGTTGTGTATATCGTACCGACGCCACCACACGGATGACGCGATTTCCACACTTTTCTTTCACGAGTGTATGCTTTTCTCTTTTTCTTTATTTTGTTTTTTTTTTTGTTCTTTTTGCAAAGGATTCGGTACGATTTGTTTGGAAGTAACGTTAGAACGCGCGTGAATGAGAGGCTACATGAGGAAGGGGCGAAAACGGAGAAGACTACACTGGCGTTACTACTTGCTAACAACGATCTAGAGCCATGGAAAGTTCTCGGAGAGCAACTGCATTCGAGTCAGACTACCGATCGCGCCTGCGCCACGCATGGAGCGTCGACCAATCAGCGGCAATACACAAGTTAATTTATTCCTTTCATCTGCGCTACCAAATTATTACACCAAATTATTTATTATTAATTACACTAAATAATAAAGCGGGGAGAACGGACTTTTGCGTAATCGTAAGCATAAGATAATTGATTGATCTATTTTCCTCATATATATATTTATAGACAAATCAATTTTCTCATGCATACTCGCACTATGATCTAGTTTAGGCCACTAAAGATCTTTAAAGAGCATTCGCACCTAATTGGCCAATTCAAATAGGACTCTCCGATTGGTCAATCGTTGCTGGTTACCCTAGGCACAGGTCGATATAATTGGCTGTGGTCGATCGCAACGTGGTCAAGCGGGATACTCCCCGCTTGACTTGCGTCGCTGAATGGAAAGCACTCGTCCTCAATCTTAATCTCTCGATCAACAGTCGTCTCATCGTATTTCGTGTTTCGTGCTCCTTATTGATCTTACGTGTTTTTAACATACCTTGAAACAAAATAAGAAAATTTATATCGTTACCGTATAACGAAAGTTTTATAAAATAAATTGCTAGAAAAATCAACCAATTACAAAATGGTAAGAAACGTCCAAGCAGGAAGATAAATCGTGTCGAAATTTACTTGTTTTTCGACCAGACAGATTGAGGTTATAATATATGATTTATTATTATTAAAATGACTTTTCAATTGACAGTTTCAATTCGGATTTAACATGTTTCCGGAGATCCCACGGCCTTTCAACACTCAATACAAATGCTTTTCGGTGTCGATGTTACCCGGGACTTATCGCCAGGATGTTGAACGCGGTGGCAAGAGTCGGTAGAGATTGCCAGCTATATGAAAATAAAAAGATATTTTGCATTAATTCATTTATTTTTCAGTAATTATGCCACCGTCCGCTCTGGAACAACTCACTCGACTCAATATTATTTATCCAATGTTATTTAAATTGACCAATAAAAAAACAAATAGAATTACTCATTGCGGTGTGCTGGAATTTATTGCTGATGAAGGCAAAGTCTATTTACCTTATTGGGTTAGTATTTGTAAGAAATATAAATTTTACTTTAAAGTTGCAATAAAACTATTATTAAATTAAAATAAAAGCATCGTTTGCAATTTTTTGTCTCAATTTTATCCATAAAGGAATAAACAATAAACAATATTTGTACTATGTATCTAACATCTATAACTTTCTATAGTATATCAGTAATATATATCACATTCGTAGCAACTTTAATATGGTAAATTTAAAATAATTATATGATTGTAGGAATATATTTACTGTATGTTATAGATGATGCATAATCTTTTGTTGGAAGAAGGCGAACTGCTAAATGTGGAAAGCGTTTCATTACCAATTGCGACATTTTCGCGCTTTCAGCCACAATCGGAAGACTTTCTAGACATTACAAATCCAAAGGCTGTGCTGGAGAATGGTCTACGTAGCTTTGCCTGTCTGACTACAGGCGACTTAATCGCTATTAAATATAATCAAAAGATTTACGAGATGTGTGTTCTAGAGACCAGACCTGGTTCAGCAGTCAGTATCATTGAATGTGATATGAATGTAGAGTTTGCACCACCAGTTGGTTATAAAGAACCAAAGAGAGAAATAAAGAAAGAGGAAAACGAAATGGAAGATCTGGCCGATTTGATGCCAGCACCGACCGGTTTTGTGCCTTTCAAGGGTGAGGGCGTTCGGTTGGACGGCAAGAAGCGCAAAGACACACCCAGACAGGAAACTTTGGCTGCTAAACCGGTTTATATTCGAGGAATACCTGATTACGATTATCAGATAGGTACTCTTAGGTTTTTGCGCAATATGAAGCCAACGAATAATAAAGAGGCAAGTACCAAAGTACATAAGTACGAAAGAATTTAAATAAATAATAAAATATCAAAATCTTGGATGTGTATATATATACAAATATATATATATATATATATATATATATATATATACACAAATAGATAGAGATGAGTTTTATATATATATAATTTATATAAATGTGAATTTATATATTTATATTTTAAACGGAAATAATCTACTACTAGTGGACATAATAATCTAGTTTACTTTCCAATAATCTGAATTGCAACAATCTATAATATTTAAAATTAAAAAACGAATGTAAACTCTCTTTAATTTAATTTATAAATTTATAATTATTTTGTATTATAATAATTCTATATGAGTTTAGATATATACTTTAAAATATTTAACTATAATTTCTGTATGTAATATTTCTGTATGTGCAAATATATAATTAATATGGTTTCATTATAGATAAAAGATTCAGACGAATTTAAGGCATTCAGTGGCGAAGGATTCACCCTCCTAAGGAAATCTAGAAAATAAGCACGAACGCGCACACTCACGCACATACAAATACACGAGCGTTTATTTTTGTTTGTTTATAGATGAATAATTAAGAATGTATGTCTTAGATTGAACGAATATTTCTTGTAAGAATGTTTTATTCTGGAATGATGTTTTTTTGTTACAAACATGTGATTAAATTGCTTCAGTTATATTGAGAATATTGATATTATTAAATATTATGATCTCCTAATAAAATTGTAATGTCTTTGTTTTTAGCAGAAAATATTTTAAATTTGTGGCTCTCTCACAGATATCAAGCGATACAAGTTTGATTTAACTATACAATCTGATTGACTTTGAAAACAAGTAAATTCATTATAGTTATAATACTGGTTGATAGATCGCATTGTCATTATCTGCTAATAATTCGAAATCTAGTTTGAATAGACTTGTATCACTTTGGCATCTAAGTTATTCATACATATGATAAATTTATAGAATTTCATAAAGTCACTTTATATTTGTTATACAAACTTTTATATTTAATACACAAACTACAAAAATGTCTGATCTCTTATAAAGAAGAAAGTGACAAACTTTTGCAAATTCACCTGTCGACATTCGTAAATAGTGGATAAATGTAAAAAAAAAATTAATTTATATCTCCTAATTAAATTATGCAAATATGCATAATGTAATTACGTATGTGATTCATGATTAGAGTCTTGAATTATAAATGCATGTATTGAATCATGATTGCATAAACGCATGTAATTGCAGGATATGTAAAAAATGAAATTAAAACAGTGATATATTAAACATTATACAAGAAATAAATTCTATAGAAGTGTTTTAAAATTATATAAAATAGATTAGAATGTTTAAAATCTTCTACTTTTGCAAAAATTGTACCACGAAATTTTAAACACCCTGCATGTAAGAGAAATTTCATTTATTAATAGCAAGGAATATTCTGCTTCTACTAATTCATTTTAAATCCAAGAGAAAATTTACGTTACATAATATATAATCGATATTATTTTATTTACAACAAATATAATTCACACAATAATTATACTTATTTAATTAATTAATTTGAAGTAAATTGCAAGTGCCCTGCAAATGTTACATGTTTATGCGCGTTTTTATTGAATTCCAGATATCGCAATGATAAATGCATACTGAAAATTTCATTGATTCTAACTTTTTTTATATTCAATTCTCTCTACTTTCACTTCATCTCCAACTAATTGGTACACATAAGTGACCACTGTTGAACTCTGAATGTCCATTAATACAAACGATGGTATGACTGACCTGAAAGAAAAAAATGAAAATTAAAACAAAGTTTTTCTTACAAGATCTTGTATTCAATTAATTGTTATCATAAATTATATTTCCCTAATAAGTTCTTTATTTTTTTTCCCAAAAAGTATTTTAAATTATAAATTTAAAAAGTTACGAGATTTGAAAAAAACTCAATAGCTTAAAAAATAATAAATATATAATAAATTTCAAGAGTAAACTTTTTGTTTTTAAAAAATTATATAGAATTCTTTTTTCTATAATTTATTAATCTTACGTATCCAAAGGATTATAAGCTCCAGTAGCTGATCCAGGATTAATGTAAAATTTATTTTCATGCTCGTAAGCCTCAAATTTATGAGTATGACCAGATATCAGAATATCGACATCCAACTGCCTCTGAATCAACGCTAAAGATTCAGGATCACCCCATGGCACCACTTGATGTCCATGGGAAAGCCCAATTCTGAACTGGCCTACAGTGACTACTTTCTGCTCTGGATAATTTAAATTCTGTAAGTAAAAAAATTCTTTTCTCATACATATTTTTTTATATTTTTAAACATGAATTCTTTAACCAATTTAATTCTAATTACTGAATCTTATTATGACTATATTTGAGTCAAGTGATACAAATCCACCTAACTTGATTTTGAGTTGTTAGTAGAATTAAAATGCAAACAATGCCATTTATCAGTATAACTATACTGTCTGTTGTTGAAGTCAACAGACTTGCATACTTAAATCATTTATGGTAAAAGCAAACACAAAGGGCTTTATGTCTCAAATTTTTATTTTTTAGATTTGTACCATTTGACGTCTGAGTCACATATTTAATTACATTTATTTTACATATATATATACACACATAATATATATAACACATATTTACAATATATATATATATAAATTTGCGAAATATGTGATATTAAATGTATGTATGTGTGTGTACGTATGTGTACATATATACTTATAGGATTTCCGAAAAATCGTCCGCAATAATTCAAGAAGTAATTCGGGACGCAAAAAAAAGAGAAAAAAAGCTATATAAACATAGATCCGAAAATAAGTCGATTCCGAGTTATCCACTTTGATAAAGAAAAAATCGTAATTTATAGTCAGCTTAGCAACCCTCTTTAAAAATTGTTTTAAATTTAAAAATTTAAATTTAAAAATTCAAATTTAGGAATTGAAATTTAAAAATTCAAATTTAGAATTTTAAATTTTAAATTATAAAATTTAAAAAAGAGGGATGTCAAGCGGACTATAAATTACGATTTTTTAAAATATAAAAGTGGCTATAACTCGAAAACGACTTATTTTCAGACCTATATTATATATTTATATAGCTTTTTTTCCTTCTTTTTGAGTCCCAAATCATTTCCCAAAGTACTGCGGGCGATTTTCCAGATACCATGTATATACAACCATACACACGCGCGCGCGCGCGCGCGCGTACATACAGTCCCAATTATCCCAATTATCTTCCGTCATCTTTCAAAGACAGATTCCTGGGATCATCTGAAGACGATTTTTCCTCAACGAAAATGTCGAGGCACTAATAATTTTCGAATTATAAGTGATTGGAAATAATTGGATTTCGTAAACTAAGCTTTGTAAAAATAAAATATTAACAAAACCACATTCTTTGATTAATTTTAAATAGAGTTTACTTAAATGCAAAGATATATGATGACAAAAATCGGGAACATGCAAAAAATGATGACCTTCATTGACATTTTTGCTAAGGAAAAATTATTTATTTGCATATAATTAAAAAAAAAACTACTAGAATGCGTACCTCATCAAAATCTCCTCTAACTACATGCACATCACTGGCTAGTGTTTTGAGATAATCATAGGATTCCTTTGTACAAAGATTACCAGTGCATAAAATATGCTGTATTCTACCAGGTACTAGCAGCTTTTTGAATTTACTTGGAAGACTGCTACATCTGTGTGGAATATGTAAGTCGCCTAATACCAATACAAGCTGTAAAAAGTTTTTGTAAAAATATTTTTTTAAATTAAGTCATTTTATGAGATTTAAGAATCCTATTAAGTAATTTTCAAATAAATTAAATATATATATATTTTTTAAATAAAAATTATAAAAGAAATTAATACTTATTTACACTATTAAGTTTTTTTCCCAAATGGATTATTAAATAATGAAGAAATGAAAAAGAAGAAATTTATTGTAAGATAATTAGTGATTATATGATGCATGTGTAGATTTATTTCTTAAAGAAATACTATTAATCATTCTATATAACTTACAAAATAAATATAAAATCATTTTTATTTTGAGGTTAGATTAATACAATTTTCGATTTTTAGCAAATTTAAAAATTAATTTTGCATCACTTACCATGACTTCCCTAATTAAATTCTTATATGCTAATATATTCCAATATTTTAAACTTCTCGATATCAATAATTATTAAAAAGTTGTATTATGATTATGACACGCATATGAAGGAGGCAGAATGCGTCACAAGCATGTATACTCAGGCCGAGTTTCCACTGAGCGCGTCTCGCGTCGCGTCAGCCGGCGCTACACGCGTTAACCAATCAGAACATCCCATTTTATTGTATAATTTTTGACGCGTCTTTTTGGGTGATGCATTAAGATGCGGCCTCATTGACGCTAAAAAGTAGCGTCAACCATTGGTTGAACAATGAAGCAACTATACTTACCTCCTTGTTCAACCAATGGTTGACGCTACTTTTTAGCGTCAATGAGGCCGCATCTTTATTTATAATTTAAAAAATATCACAATTAATGCAAACATAATACAAATGTCTATGACAAATGTAAATTAAATTAAAATGATTTATTTCGGATTATTATGAGCAAGTTAAAAACATAAAATGTCTTGTCGCGACGCGTCAGTGTGAATAAAGGTGCAATTTCATTGACGCTAAAAAGTAGCGTCAACCATTGGTTGAACAATGAAACAACTACTTACTTCTTTGTTCAATCAATGGTTGACGCTACTTTTTAGCGTCAACAATTGGTTGAACAAAGAAGCAACTACTTACTTCTTTGTTCAACCAATAGTTGACGCTACTTTTTAGCGTCAATGAAATTGCACCTTTAAGGTGCAATTTCATTGACGCTAAAAAGTAGCATCAACTATTGGTTGAACAAAGAAGTAAGTAGTTGCTTCTTTGTTCAACCAATTGTTGACGCTACTTTTTAGCATCAATGAAATTGCACCTTTAGAGGCGTAATTCTGTTATAGCATAACAGGAGCACAACAGAATTACGCCTCTAATTGGTTACGCGGTACGCATTACGCGGAAAATATCAGTCCATGTGACTGTACCCTAAGGGCCTATCCAGACAAATTTGGGGTGCTTTCCAGCAAGCAACACAGGCGACACTGTGTCGCTACAGTGTCGACACAGGTGCTTTCCAACTACGACACAAGTCGACACAATCGTACACAGCAAAAATGCTGTGTTCGCCTGTGTCGTCGTTTTGTAGCACCCCAGTGAGTGCCAACATAACATTTCATATTTGGTATTATTAATTTTTTTAAGAATGGTATTGCGTGATATTGCGTCCGAAAGACATCAAAAGACGACTTAAAGACATCTAGACGTCTTTAAGACGACATAATGTTGTGTAGGAACGTTCTGAAAATTTAGACCTAGTGACAACTATTAAAAGTGACTGCCCTGCACTCTAGTGGCAAAATAAAAAAGCTAAAAAGCGTTCCAGCTACAAGTCGACACTGTGTAACACTGTGTCACACAGTGTATCACTGTGTTACCATAGCTGGAAAGCACCCTTGCATAGGTGCATATGCATAACATAAGACCACATGGACCAATGAGCATCGAGTATTATGTTATATAAGTCAATATGGCGACTTAATACTCGATGCTCATTGGTCCATATGATCTTATGTATGCATATGCACTTATGCAACTTTGGGTGCTTTCCAATTGAGATATCCCTAGACACTTTTATGCACACGGCGACACAAGTCGCGTTCCAATTGCCGAAACTGCCGACACAACTTTACACATCCGTACTCAGCTCGAGGGCTACTAGTCAACTTGTGTAACCTTCTGTTTTCTAGGGACAAATGAAATATGCGGTTACAGACTGACGGCGATTATGTTGGCAATTTTCTTTTCGTTTTATCCTTTTTAATTAAAAGACAACCATTAAAGTACACCATACAAATACAAAAATGAACAATAAAAATATTAAAAGTATCATTGAAGTAAGTAATTCAAATTAATGAGTTTTTGTACAATTAATTTTTTTATTATATTTAATAAATAAAATAAAATTGTCTCTTTTGCATATTTGCAGGTTAGATATATTACTGATTAAATTTTCATTCATATTTATATATTAATATAATATGCATTTATATATTTTATTTATATATTATTTATAAAAATTACCAATGAGATACTAGCAAAAGAGACAGACATAGGCCTCGCATGTAGTATCTCTCTCTTCACCGCGGGCTGAAGGCGTCTTTAGATGGAAGCGTTTAGCGTCAAGCGTCGAGCGTCAAAAACACGTGCGCAGCACCCTTGCGCATAATTCTGAACAGGCAGATTCCAGCATCTTGACGCTAAAACCGCTAAAACAATGTCTAGTAACAAAATTTTAATAAATACGGTAGAGGTAAGTAGATTGTATATTCTTAATAGAAAATGTATTAATATATATAATATATAATAAATATAATAGATATAATAGATATAATAGATATCATTATACAATATATATTATAGAATTGCGCGATTAGTAGCGTATTACAACATAACCAAACAGAAGGAATAATTGGCATAAATATATGTTTTCTAAATACAACATGAATATTATTTATTACAATGTATTCTTTGTATAGGATATAACGTGTGGAGTGTGCACGTAACTTTTTTTTGTTTCTTATATTCATGATTAATAATGCTGCTGCATTCTAATAACCATTGATGATAACGATAATTAACTGACATTTTATTGATAATATTTGATAATAATGATAATATTGATAATATTGATAATAATGATAATATTTGATAATATTCCGCAATTTAGATGATTTACTGACTGCTCCAGCGTTTCAACAAATCACTAGGCACACTGCGCATGTCATACTTTTTGACGCTTTAACGCTCGACGCTAAAACGCTCCTATGTAAAGGCACCTTGACGCCTGTCTACACGCAATGGTCAATCCATTTTATATATCGATGCTATCACCCTCAGCATGGATTAAAAAATATCAAGATGGACATGGTTATGAAGAATCCTAACCCTCCACTCGAAAGTCGCACATTAACTTTGTTCCAATTGAGTCGTGCACATCGCTACACTTTGTGCCTTCCTGTGTATGTTTGTGTTAAGATGTGTTAAACAATTGGAAAGCACCCTTTATCTGGATAGGCCCTAAGAACGACGCTGTTTCAAAACTTTCATCACGTCGCGTCATGATGCGACGCGAGACGTGCTCAGTGGAAACTCGGCCTTAGGACGCATTCACACCTCACACTTTGGCAGAAAAGCAGAACGCCAATCATAACTCGCGCTGATAAGTCCCGATCTACAATAGGTTAGAGAACCTCTAGGAGAGAGAATGGACAACTGATCAAGCTTTTTCATGATTGGCTGGCAGAAAATGTATCAATTTTAGCTATTGCGACGCCAATGCAAAATATGATGACACACAAATAGGACACACATGTCACACATATATTAACCTATTTGTGTGTCATCATATTTTGCATTGGCGTCGCAATAGCTAAAATTGATACATTTTCTGCCAGCCAATCATGAAAAAGCTTGATCACATGTCACATGATCAGTTGTCCATTCTCTCTCCTAGAGGTTCTCTACAATAGATAATTTAAGCACTAAGAAATTGACCAATCACAGTCGGTTCTTTTCATACTTGACTATGATTGGTCAATCTCTTAAGGCTTAAGCCTTAAGGTGCAATTTCATTGACGCTAAAAAGTAGCGTCAATGAAAAGGCCGCTTTACGATTCTTGATACAAGGTGAAACTTACAAAAATGAAGAAATTCATTAAAATATCTACAATTTCATTTTTTGAAATCTAATAAATCTGCCCACTTTTATAATTTGTCTATGATGTTATTTATTTCGAATTGCACCGAAAAATCTATAATTTTTTGCGTTTATGACCGCGCGAAGAAGTATGAATCCCATATGCAATACATTTTCTTCAGATAATTACAAGTAAAGAGGACTTTTTCTGCGAATATCAATTTTACTTGAAATAACAAAGATATCAATATGAAATGCATCATACCTGGAGGAAACGTCAAAAGTATGTATTATTCTTTTTTTTAGGTTATATTTTGCCCAGACTAATAGTGTGTTGTATGTAGGATAATTGTTTGCAAAAAATATCGCCGTTCTCTCGATAATTTAATTTAATTATTCATTTCATGTTTAAATTTTTATCTTATCACTTGTTTTATCAATATACCTTTTCTTTCCTTTCCAAATGTTATTGTTTATAAAAATATACATATATCATAAATTTTATATATATACTTATATTAATTCAGATAAAATAAAAGCGTAATATGAAAAGTTTAATACTATATGCATATCAAAGAATTTGTGAAAGTTCTTCCAAATGATTAATAATTTTATAGTAGTATTTTAATATTAATAATTTTTGTTTAATTGTTAATTAATATTTGATGATTTTAACACTTTGATAGCATTAGCAAAGGCGATACATATGTTGGCAAAAATTGGGGATGAAATGTATATAAATCCACAACAGGAATATATATCTTTTCGCACAGTCAATATGGCAAAATCGGCATATTCTGATGTCACATTCCACAAAAATTTTTTCTCTTACTATACACTTGAAGATCTTGAAGAAGAAGAGGCACAGAAGTGTAAAATTTCAATGAGAGTAATATCTGTTATTATATAGTAATATCTGTTATTTTATTTCAGCATCATATATTAGATATCTAATATTTATTTTATTATGTTATACTTTTTTATATTATTATTATATTGTGTAATTTGTAGAGTGCTATGACTGTTTTTAAATCTGCACATACATTGGAGAAACAAGTAGAGAATTGTCACATTTGTTTGGAGGTAAACTCCTGCAATCTAATCTTTATTTTGAAATATAAGAACGGTGTCAACAAGTCCCATTTATCACCGATTCTGGAACCTGAAAAGTTGCAAGTACACTTGAAAACATTCTTCTTGTTATGTTTAACTTTTGAAATGCAAAATGCAGTCATACAGTTTTAAATTTATGACATGTGTAATATAATCTAACATTTTAAAGCTAGAATAATTCTATTTAAGTATGTTCAAGTAAATTAATATCTTTGAAATTAATATCTTTTGAATATGTTCATTCTGAAAATTTGAATAAACGACTTTTCAATATTGAAAATGTGCTGTATGTAAAATTTTTTTAAGCTTAAGCTAAAATTTTTAATTAACTACTTTCTAATAAAGTTATATGAATTGATTAGGCATCGTATACTAAAGCTGGTATGATCAATGAACTGACATCGCAAGCTCGAACGTTGGTGGATGCTCTGCAAAATTTTCCACAAAATCTGATTGAAATAACACTTGAGATAACGCAACACAAGTTGTTGCTTAGGAACTATGTAGATGAAGCATCAAGTAAATACAACTTATGACATGCAGTATATCAATTTCTTAAACACAATTTAATATCAATAATAGCAAGATAAGAATAAAAAATTAATTAATAATATATTGCTTATAAGTTAATTACATATTAACAAATAATAGACATTCACTGATGTGATTTAACATTAATAAAAATATGATAATTATTAAATTATTATTTATTAATTCGATAATGAGATTGTAGTCTTTATTTTTGCTCTTAAATAATGTTAATTGATTTTTTTCTACAGTCATGGTAAATACTACACGCACCCAATTGGCCTTTGGTACTGGAGAATTTGATCGCTACATAATGGGCAATGAAACAACTATCACATTTTGTTTAAAAGAAGTTAGAGCATTGCTCACTTTTAGCGAAAGCATAGGCATTCCAATCAATATAAATTTTGAGACAGCAGGAAGGTATGCATTAAAGTAATATAAAATAAAATATATGGATTAAATTTTGTTATTTAATATATTCTTTTATTTAAATAAATAATTAATTACATTGAAAGAGAAAAAATGTTTATATTAAAATATATAAGTATACTTTATATATAATAATATATTTTAAGTATATTTTAAGTTTTGTCAAAATAAATATTCTAATATTTTTAGATTTTAAATACACACATATTGCATTTTATATATTAATAATATAGTAAATAGTTATAAATAAATAATTATGATAAATAATATAATAGATAATAATTTTGGGTGTATGTGCGTGCGCGGGTATTCTTTGAATTATATTTTAATAAATAAAACCTTGATCTTGTATATAACATTTTTCAGACCAATGCTGCTTACATTGAAGAATCAGGGACTTGAGGTAAAATTGCTATTATCAACTCTAAGTCCAGATAGTGATAGTCAATCGGATTCATCGACCATCAACAAACAAGTGCAACCTATTAGAAGAAAAAGTGCTTCTTCGAGGAACATTTCCAAACGCATCAATAAATCTTCAAATCGAATTAAAAAGTCTACTCTCCCTTCCGAGGTTGTGGTCGATAATATAATTAAGAATAGATCGGAGAAAAAGGAAAATCAAATGGACAAGATGCTCAACCAGACCACTTCTGTAAACATTATTTCGGTGGAAGCGAATAATTCTATAAATAATGCCCAAGAGAGAAGTTTGAAACAAAGTCGTTTATTGCTTAATCCTGTCAGCGCAACATCTTCAATGATTAACAAAAAGATTCCAGATGACCAGCGGAAACTGGTGAACTCGGTATTCTCTAACATCGCGAAACGAAAGTCGATAAGTGACGAGGAGGATGGCGAATTGCAAGAGCAAACCGTAGGACAGTGTATAAACTTGGGAGAAAGTGTGCTGCATTCACCGTCACCGCTACGTCAGGCAACTAAGAAAGCCAAATTAGTATTCCAGAAGTGTTTTCAGAACACTTTTGATCCTCAGATGTTACCTGGTTACAATACTATCTTGGTAGAAGATTCTGACGAGAATAATAGCGATTGAAGTACTACCTTCACATGTATTATATACATATATATAAATCGGAATCGGTTAAAATCAATTTTCTCAATATTACAATTATGTAATTTCATTAGACAGTTAACTACAATGTAATATTTTGTTTAAAAGAATTATTTATTTGATTTTCTTAAAGAATTAAATACTTTTTTTTTATTTGAAAAATAAAACGATAATCTCTTTGTCTTTCATGATGTGAATATCAATACATATTAATTTATAATATATTGTTGAATACATATAAATATTTCTTTAAATTTTATCTTATAAAATTAAAAAAAATCTATTCAAATGCTTCAGAGCATACTAGCTTACTACACCCTTTTAATATTAAATAATTCTGTTGCAGATATATATTAACTGTATACTATATACACATTTACATAAATCTCTCATACATACTAGACAAATTCTAATTATTAGATTTATACAAACTTTATTTGAATTTTATTATTAAATAAATTTAGAGGTGTACTATATGTATGTGTATATATATTTGTCATTTTTGAAACCGATATATAAAAGATTTATACATTTTCGATAATAAAACAATAGCAGAATGACCTAAAATACTCGTATAATTTAAATAACTCTTGTAATTGTCTTCAATATAATCAAAACGGCCGATAATATCATCAATCTTCTATTATCTCCTGGCCTACCGGGCCCACTTAGTAGTTACGAAAATTTACCCAGGGCTGTCGATCTTTAATAGTATCTCGTCGGTGATATGACTTAAAAAGTAGCCTCTTGTTGCTTTATACTCCTTTCCAAATTTGTATGTATATTCGTTTTATTTTCTATGCTAAAGATGTAAGTATATATAAAAATTACAAAAGATTGATAAATTTTATCCAATAATAATAAAGATAAACTTTTCATTTTGTCAAATTTAATAAAATTTTATAAAATATCTAATTTTGTCAAGTATAACATTTTTCAAGATATATTTTATAAAATTTTAATATATATACACATATACGCGGGTGCATATATATATAAAAACGTATATAAGTTTTAAACTATCTTCATATACGTTCATCATCATATACGTATATTTGAGACACCCCGTATACTCCCCCCTCCTATTATCGTATGTCACAATAAAGCTGAATCTACATTGGTCGTATCGCAAGTCGTAAGTCGTAGGCAAATTGATCAATCATGATTGATTATTTTTGAAATAATCAACCATGATTGGTCAATTTGCTTGTGCGGTCTCGCAACTTTCGTAGTATTTTTCGTAGTATAGGGTGCTTTCCATTTAGCGACACAAATCGACACAAGTGTCACTCTATCTTTGTTTATTGTTATTCATTGAAAAAAGATAGAATGACGTTTGTGTCGACTTGTGTCGTTAAATGGAAAGCACCCATATTTAACCTCGCATTATAAAGTGCCGATAACATCAAAGTGTCTCTTCGTTGAAAACTTGTTTTCGCAAGTACAACAACAACTACTACTACTATTACAAAATATAAGGAAAACATGAATGGTATAAAACAAGTGGCGTTTAATCTGACCATTCTTAGCAGTGTGGGTTTAGGAGGCTGGTATTTGGGCAAGCTTTCCGAACAAAAACGATATTCGAACGAAAAAGACAATGAAACGAGCATTTTATCGAGGATACCAATTCGAAGTATGCCAGGATTGCCCTTGTTTGGTACTATTTCGGCGGCCACTTCTTTGACGTCCGCTGAAAGTAACCGTGAGATGGGTTCCAAAGTGTCTTCCATCGCTACGAGAGTGTCGCAAGTAAGTGACAGTCAAACAAATTTATTTAGCGTATGACATCAATTTAGATAATTAAATATCCTGTTATTTATATTAAATAATTCATAATAATATAATCAGTTATTTAATTCTGATGAAGAAGAAAGAATGAAAGAAAAAGGATAATGTAATAAAATAGTTATAAATTATACTGGAATGTCAATAATAAGTAAAGTCACAATAGCATATAATAATAAATAATTTGTTATAGAGTATCTTTTTAAATAAAAAATCAAATTTATAGTTTAACAATATACCAATGTTTAGAGAAATATTATTAATTATAACATCACGATAAAAATTGTACTAGACAAATAAATTGTACCGGACATTGTGACAGATTATGAAATTTGGTTTTCCCGGGTTGGACCATATCAGATCATACGAAGATTTCGTATTATCATACGACAGGAGAAATAAAGTCGCTCACTGGGTGTTTGAACACTTGACTAAAGAAAGATTACAGTGTAAAAATGAAGTGGATCGTTCAAAATGCGAGTTCAAGCCTGATCAGAGTATACATCCTTTCTTCAGGTGAATGAAAAGATAAAAGCGTAATTAAAACTAAAATAATTTTTAATATTAAAATTGCTTCAAAGTTTATTAATTCCGTTTAATCGATTAATTTGCTAAAATTAATTGAATTTTTTAATCTTGATGAGATACCAATAGATCAGATAATACAGATTACAAGGGAAGTGGCTATGATCGTGGTCACTTGGCTGCAGCTGGAAATCATAAAATGGAACAAAATCATATGGAGCAAACCTTTTTTCTCTCCAATATGGCACCGCAAGTCGGTGTGGGTTTCAACAGAGATTCCTGGAACAGATTGGAGAAACATGTTCGAAAATTGACAAATGTCTATAAAGATGTTTATGTGTGCACAGGGCCATTATATCTTCCCAAGTGTGTTTTTTTCCTTGCAATTTCTTTTCATTTTGCTCATTGTAGAATATTACGTAACAAATATTCTTTTATTAACTAGTTTTCCTTAAAATATTAATTTTTAAAATTAATATAATAAAAATGTTTTGATCTCTCTTTATTTGTAGGAAAGAGCCAGATGGAAAAAAGTATGTGCGTTACGAAGTGATAGGCGTGAATCATGTGGCAGTACCTACTCATTTTTACAAAGTGATTGTTGGCGAGACAAATGATGGCAAATTGGATATGGAGGCTTTTGTGATGCCAAATGCGCCAATTGATGATAATGCACCACTCACTAATTTTCAGGTATATGTGTGTTTACATATTTAAAAATCTCGTACGATAAATACAATTAGTGGAATTAAAATAAAATAAAATAAAATAATAATAAATAACAAAATAAGATTTTCTTTTATCAGTTATTTGGGTATTATAAAATAAGATATAAGAAATAAATTTATGAAAATATAATAATTACAAGAATATAATTAATTTTAATTAATAGGTGCCACCAGAAAATATTGAACGCGCTGCTGGACTTTTATTTTTTGACAAAATATCGCGCAACAAATTAAGCAAGGTAAATGGCAAAAGGATAGGCTTGCTTTAACGACTGCTCTTAAATAATAACGAGTCTCAATTTTGAATTACAATTGTACAAATATTCTTAATTTCTAAATCATCAAGCATATAAATTTAGTTAGAAATTCTAAAACTATTATTATTATACATAATTTTTAGGGGTTTTATCAATTATGACATATATATAAATATTATATTATTTTAGCTATATTTGATCGAAATAATAAATATAGAACTGTTTGTTAAATTATATATGCATTTATTGATTTTGTACATTTAATTATCCACTTGGAATCATTTTGTCTTAAGTAACACGCTCTATTGGAGTACCCTCATATTTCCATTTGTCACATTTGAATAAAATGCTTGCATTCGAATTTATTTATTCTCTTGTTTCTTTTATCAAAAGAGAGAAAGTATGAGTTTAGGTACGGATACATTTGTGAAATAAATTATATTTATGAAAAACTTTACACAAAAGTGAGAGAAAAAAAGATATTAATTTTCCGAATTATATATGTATTCGAGCAATTTTTAAACATACGTTATATACGCATAATAAAGTAATAAGATTACAAAAAATGATGTAATTTAATCTATTTTTCTGGAATATACTTAAGCTTTTTTTCTTATTTTATGTTAGAAATTCAGTCTTGAACAAACGCTTTAAAAAGATGAATCATATACACTTACATAAGAAAAAATAGCGTTTTAGAGAATAAATTTTTATAACTCTTAAAAATGTCTCGCCGTTCTACTTTGGTCGTGGTAATATAATTAACATACCGATTAATAAGTACCATTCATTATCATTAAATAATACTAATAGCCATACAAAAGTTCTAAATATAAATGATAAATTCCTTAATATAAACTTAAAATCCTTAAAATAGTCTTCTCGATTAAGTTTATGAGCTAGTCTATGTACAAAATTAACAGACGCGACAGTACGAATCTTATGCGAGCATTTAAAGTTCTTTTTTTCATTTCGCTCGTGTCGTGAAAACATTCGATGACAAAATCGTCATCTCTTCATAATAAGTCGGAATACATGTCGCTACGTAACAATTTTATGACATAATATACATAATTCTCGCATGGAGAAAGAGAGAGATAGGCAAATTAAATGAAATTTCACACATTAAATAATATTTGATTTACTTTCTTCCATCATATTATGATTTATAAAAAAAATTTTAAATAAAAAAGATTAAGATCAATTTAAAATTTAATAAAAAAGTGAAAAAATGAAGAAAATTAGAACTAGGATAAAAAGGTGAAATATGCATGATTCCTAAGAAAAGATCTTATTAAAGTTAAATTAAAAGAAATTATTACAAATGTAAAATTATTACAATTTAATTAATATTGAACTCTAGAAGAAAATAAAATTGAATTAAATTAAATAATAGCATATGTATGTGTGCGTGTGTGTGTGTGTATAATAAATAGCGATAAAAAGAAATATAAAGGAAAATTTAGAATATAAAGAAAAGTTTAGAAATAGCAAGGAAAAGAATGGATGATATAAATCAAATTAAAAATACAATAAAGAAATAATCCTTTGGAATTTTTAGGATTAAAAATTTGAATTCACAGGATAATTTCCTTTAATTCGCCTATTTTTTCACAAATATGAAAACATTTTATGTATTATACTCGGAAATCTCCTATATATTTTACATGTACATTTTTTGAAATGTTGTCTAGTTTGTTCCTTCTTTTTCTATCGATATTGCAAACATCGCGACTTATAAATAATATCTCTTTAAGAAGAATTAGGCACTAAAATGGACGGGTTTGATTACTTTATCTCCTTCGAGTATTACCTAACATCTTAAGGACACTTTTGAAAGCTTTAAGTACACTTTGTTACAATCTACACATGGGAGGGATCTATATTTTACGCATATCATCTATAAGTGTGTCTCGGAGAGAGAGAGAGATACAGAGAGGGAGGGAGGAAGGGGGAGAGAGAGAGAGAGAGAGAGGCATAAATCACTCTCTTTATTATTATTCTATGAAATCCTTTTAGGCAAGCACATCATTAGAATTAAATTCAAGTTTTTTCTTCTCAAGTTCTTTACTTTTAGTATTTATAAATTTTAAAATTCTTTCAAATATTAAGTTTTTCGAGCTTATTTTTCTAAGATATTTGGATTTATAAATGTTCAATTTTTTTCAAATCTAATTGCATTATTATTGGTCCCTCGGATTCAATTTAAAAAATTTTCATTTAAAATTATGATTTTAATAATAATCATTTTTGAAACAGATTATTTAAGAAATATATTAATTGTACGTTATATATTTTTCTCGGAGACATTCTTTATGATATTCAGGAAACTCGAAGCAATACAATGCTTTTATTTCATTCAACATGTGCAGAGTTTCCAAAACTTATTGGCAAAACTTGATCAATAATTATTTTTTCTGATTATAAACATACCATCGAGAAGTACGTTGTGAAAGTATTATTAAATTAATTATTGATAAATATGCATAAAAAATTACATCAAACATCTCGACATCTCAGATATATTGTAGAAGTAATTTATATATGAATCTTCTTATGAAGAAGTTAACGTTAAACACTTTTAATTATTCTGAGATATATCATTTTAAATCACTTCTCTTTCTATTCTCTTTTTTTTATCAGTTTACATTTAACTTAGTCTATATTTTCTCAGAATTTTATTTTGCAAAATATATCTCCAAAATCAAATGATTAATAAAGTGCAAACTCTTATGCATATTTATTTTATCATTAATTTTGGAATCCTTTTGCCCATATAATTATTATATAAGTAATCAATAAATTAAAAGGATTTCATGGAAATTTTTGAACTAATCTCAAAATAACATGAGATTTTTTTTTACTATAACATATGTTACAGTAAATTTTTTCTAATTCATTTATATCTTTTTGTTATCATGAAGTAATGAGGACTAGAAGACGCGATGAGTAATCGTAATCTACGGTCATTCATCGAGTAATCTGCATTATTTAAATTGAGAAACTTTGCAATCGAACAAATCACGTTTTCGGAAGACTAGGCTATACAAACATATTTTTCGATATATGGAACATCAACGAAATTGGTCAATTTCAATATGTCATATTATTAGATATTTAATAATTTAAATATTATGATAAAGTAAATACACAATTGTGATTTTAATTTATACATCGTTAATAAATTTAATTTTAATTTTAGATAAATTTAATTTTAGAAGAATCTTAACTCGCATAAACTTCATTTCACATACAAAAAAGAATTTTAATTTTTACAATCAAAAGAATTTTAATAAAATCATAATTTTATCTTTACTATTTGTTTGCGCTTATAAAATCTGCTTTTTTGAAAAAAGCAGTTTCCATATATCGAGGTTTGTCCGCATTGCTTTAATTAAATCAATTATATGTCTCTTCAATTAGATTAATCTCTCTTCTGGTGGAGGCTTCATCACATTATCCATTTCCACTCGCGGATTGCTGAATTCTTGAGCACTAGGACTGTACGTACCACGTGTTGCACGCTTTTTTCTCGCCATCATGAAAAACGCAACAAGGGAGCCGATAGCGATGAGGAGAAGGCAGCCCACGATCGGGCCCACAATGACCGCTATACCGAGAACTTGGCTACCCAAATTGTTGGCTACAGTAGCTTTCTAAAGAATAATTATTTTTTGAAATTATTAATATAAAGAAGTAAAAATAAGTATACTTATGTATACTAATTGTGTACTAACACATACACATACATATAATTAATTAATTCGATTTATAAACAAAGGAATTTTGTTTAAATAACAAATTTACAGAATATAATATACATTACATATGTTATAATTTTTGTAAAAAAATCAGTTTTATAAAAAATTTTAATCTTTATAAAACATCGATTCCTTGTAAAAGTCGATATTTTATAAGAAATTTACACATACCATATGTACGTTTTTTTTTATAAAAAAAAGATTGAATTTACAAAACACATGCACACATATACACATACATATTTATATTATATAATAAATATTTATAATATTTATTAAATTTTGAAAACAATTTAAAATTATTTATATACATAACATTTTAACGAATTATAATACTTTTTCATAAATAATGTTCTATATGAAGTAATATTCTAATATAAAAATAAAAATTATAATATTAACAAATTTTAATTTTTAGAGCATATTTTAATTATAAGAAAATTTGTATACGTTATGGAAAAGTTTAAAAACTTTTATCGATTAATATGTAATATTTATTAGAAATACATTTTTTTCATATCATAAAAATTCGAGAAACGAATAATTACTTTTTGTTTGCGTAACTATATGGTGCAGAATGATGATGTACTGTATTTCATGTATTCTTATTATGTTTATCACATTATGAATATATATATTAATTATAAGATAAACTAGTTTTTATCTCTCTATATCTTGTATGTACATAATCTACTCTAAAAGAAATTTCTCTTTAAATTTTTATCTTACCTCTGTACAATTTTGCCCTGTATATTCAGAAGTGCAATGGCATTCGTATCTGCCATCGGGAGCACATTTACATGTACCACCGTTCTGGCAATAATCCTAAATATAAAAATAAAATAAAATTAATATATATAGCAATAAAATGAGTGAACACAAATATTATGCTACTTTACTTTCTTATTTTAAAGTTATAATTTTTCTGTATTGAAGTTTCTCGAAGAAACTCGTATTTTTTTTAAAGCACCATCAATACTATCACATACATACATACATACACACACACACACACACACACACACACACACACACACACACACACACACACACACACATTTTTTTCTCAATTTCCCAAAAACTTGTTTATTAATTTTGAAAAACATTTTTAGAAACATTTAATTTTTAGAAACGTGTGTTTCTGTTTTCTTATTTATTAAATTTAAATAATATAAAATTTTTATAAATATTTATTACTTATCACATTTGTTATCATTTCTTTGTCATTTTATTTTTTAACAGCATGCTGAAGAACTCACATCTTGGCAGGGATCCACCATGTCGCAATTATTGTATCCGCAATAGCCGGGATCGCAGATGCACCGGTAAGTACCGGGCAGATTCTCACATTTACCGTGCCCACAATCAATCTGCGGATTTTGACACTCGTCCACGTCAATGGAGCAATGAGGACCGGTGTATCCAGTGTCCTGGCAGTCGCACGTAAAGCTATTCACTTCATCATAACACTTGCCATCATTCTTGCAGGGCACGTTACCTTCAACATCCGGCGCGCAATCATCGATATTGATCTCGCAATACATGCCGGAGTAACCGAGAGAGCAAGTGCATTTCGGCGTCTATTTTATAATAACAATTGCATAATTATTAGAAAACATAAAGAAATTTTAGGAATTTTAACCCGTAAAAAATTGTACAAAACTCGGAATAACAATTTCAATTTAAGAACTTAAGAATTCAAGAAAAGGAAAAATTAAGATGTTAATAATTAAATTCAAAGAAAGATGTAAGAATTAAAGAGTCTTAAAAATTAATTTTTTTTCCAAAAAGATTGATCAAAACAAAAGTTTAAATTTTAAAAATATTTAAATTTAATAAGAAATTCAATCCTTCTATTTCTATATAATTTATAGTTATCTCTAAAATTGAGAAAACTGAATTGTATAATAATTCAAAAATTTTTAAGTAACCACGTATTCTAGAGTACCTATTATTGAAATGCAAGGAATTACCTGAAGGTACAGAAAGTCGCATCTTCCGCCATTCTGACATTTCTTACGAATACAGTAGGGTGTATCGCAGATTGGACCGTCGTAACCAGGCATGCAGTTACAGGTGAAATTGTCGCCTGTCTTCGTATTCGGTATGTCTACACAAGTAGCGCCGTTCTTACATGGTTCGTTCTCGCAAGTAATAAGTCGAAAGCTCTCGCATAGATTGCCGGTAAACTGATCCGGACATTCGCATCTGAAATGACCTGGCAGATTCACGCAGATACCGTCATGTTGGCACGGACTCAGCGTCACGCATTCGTTGATATCACTATCGCATCTGTGACCAAAAGGAAATCAGTAGAAGATAATGTTGTTTATGATTATTGACACAGTTTTAATCTTACGTATTCATGGAATTTATTCGATTTTATGATTATATGAAGCTAATATGTGATATCAGAATGTGATATGACAAGTAACTGATAAGAATTTAAAGATATTGTGATTGTTCTAGAAATTATTTGAAGCACACTTATGATTTGTCTAAAGTCTAGAAAATAAGTTAATTCTTGCATAATTGTGTTTGCGTTTTATTATATTTTTAAGAGATTTGAAGGTTTCAGAAATTAGAGCCTCCTATAGTAAAAAGACTTTAATTAGAAAGTAAAATTATTTTATAATCTCTAATTTTAATAATTAAATTTAAAACATCAAGGAAAAGAAATAAAATTTTTTTTATACATAAAAACTAAAAGAAGTAATTTTAAAAGGAAAATTACTAACAGCCATCCCTGCCAGCCAATGTTGCACACACAGGTGTAATTGGCGATACCGTCGATGCAAGTCGCGCCATTCTGACACTTATTGCCAACGCACTCGTCGATGTTGAAGGAACAATCATCTTCGGCATAACCGGCTGGACATTCGCACACATAGCTGTTAGTCTTATCGAGACAATAACCTTCGTTCTTACAATCCGTATCGAAGCATAGTTGGCAGCCGACGCTATCGCGATGAGTGCCATTGCCATTATCCTGCAACGCCAAGAACTCTAACGGCGTAAAGTTTGCGTTTTGATATACCTCTTCGTATGTAAAATAATGTAGCAATATACTGCCGATACGGACTTCACCTAGACATCCTTTAAACGGTTCTCCTATATGACAGAAAAACAAAAGTAGATATTTTTTTATTTTCAGAAGAAAAAGGGTAAATAAAAAAAATATGACTGATTTCGCAATAAGAATTCTTAACAATTATAGAGACTTAAGACTAACAGTGAAATAGCATGAAAAATTCTTTCAAATTTCTCAAAAATTCTCTATTAAAATACTCACCGGACATCATATTATGCGACGGTATAGCTGTTGTAAGCTTATGTTCATTATAATCCACATTATTGCCCTCGATTCCATTTCTCCTTTCATGTCTGAATCCAACATAAGTATGCACATCGGACAAGGCACTAGAAAGTCCACCCAATGTGACCGTTCCGGTCACTAGAAGATCATACCACAGTTGGAAACTAAATTTGGAACTTATGTGAGGTTGTTCTTCAGTAGGATTTACGTAACCGCATTCTATAGAATTATTGTTCAATTTAATAAGCAACGAGGTCCAATTCCCATCAGGTTGACTTTTGCCAAAGGAAATAGTATCCTGATTCTCTAAATCGAGTCGCCAAAACACGGAGACAACATCCTTGAAGACGGACACAGTGAAGTGTTGGTCGCCTACTTGGGGTGCCATATGAAACAGTGTGCCGCCGGTATTAGATCGATAGGTAATTTCGATGGTATCGAGAATAAAACTAGCGTCCGTAATCTCATCGGCGCGTCCGTATATATACGTGAAGGCAGTGGAAATTCCGTCGAAAGTCGCGTTAGCGATGCACTCGTAACCGTCATCGAGATTTTGACAACGCGAGCCTACAGGACAGTCCTGCAGTTGGCAAAACTCCATCTCTTGACAAGTCTTGCCGGTATAGCCGCGCGGACATTGACACCAAAAATCGTTCCATGTCACATGACACGAGCCGTTGTGGTTGCACGGACTGCTTATGCACACGTTGTCTGATACTACACCCTCAAAGACTTTCGTACGATCGAAAGAAACATTGCCGAATTGAACGAGTGTGGGAATATCTTTTACCTGGAAAAAAGGAGAGACTATAAAAATTCTAAATATGAAAATATATTGTAAAGAGTATTGAAAATTAATAGAAAGAGTGAAACGATACATGAAATATAATGAAAGTTAAGAAGGATTTTCAATTACCTTTAATGGAAAGAATTCCACCACCATTGTTTTTGTACCATTTGATATCTGCACATCCTGAATGACTCCTTTAAAATTAAGCCGCTGTTCTTCCATCGGCCTGTTATCAACCTGGCGAATATATCGTGACGTCTGTGGCAGGCCTCCCAGATAGAGAACGGTCACATTCAAATCTCCTGTAGCGCTAATGGTCTTGCGGAAGTACTCAGTACCGTTGATTTTGACTTGAACGAGAGTGACGTTTCTCGCTATTTGAATCAGATGATTGTTTCCGTCATTGAGCTTCACGCCACTGACGGTATAAGCTTCGACGGTATTGGCTGTGCCATTGAATTGAATCCTCACAAGTAATTCTCCGCCTTCCACCAACTGCGCCGCTATGTAGGTTCTCTCTTGAGATTTTTGATCATATTGAGGATCTGGTTCCGTGCCTAAATAGAAGATATCACCACGACTCTCTCGTGTGCGAATGAACATGGAGATATCGACGACAGAACTAACCGTTCGTCTAACCGTATCGCTGACTTTCACAGTCACGTATCCGTTCGTAATGTTCTCGTAGCCAAATGTAGCGGCGGTCATGTTGTACTGGCAGGTATGGCCAAGATAAGGACGTTCGCACTTGCAATAAAAATCACGCCAACGATCAGTGCAATGACCGTCATTCTTGCAAGGATTCGGCGAGCACTGAGGTTCACGAGGACAACCTGCTTCCAGGTCTTCCGTATGTACAGTTTTTGATGCTTTACCAGAGTAGACCTAAAATAAATTGAAAAATGTAAAACAGTGTTGCAAGAATTTTGAAAATGCGGTTGAATTTATCAGTTTAGTAGATTGAGAAACTTTGAAAAAGTTTTTTTTAAAATTCAATTATTTGCAAGATTAAAAATAAAGCTTATCACAAAATTAATGTTGATTTCTTAATGAAATAAAGTTTAAGATTTTAATAATATCAAGTAAATAAGACATATAAACTTTTTAAAATTTGTGATATAAAAATACAACGCTTATTACTAATTGTAATAATAAAAAAATAATATATAAATTATGTAGAAACATAATTTGGAGGAATTATAACTTATAAACATGATATAAATTGAAAGGATAGATTAAAATAAATTGAGAAAAACAAATAATCGAAACTCCATACCCATTCGCCATTAATGACGACATCTTCCATACAGCCAACGAAGAAATTGAACGAAGGTATGCGAGACAATCTTCTTAGAAAACTGAGAGAACTGATGTGGCTACCGCCTACAAAAGTTGTGGGGAAAGATGTATGATTTGATGAGTTGGAACCCTCATTAGGGCTGATAGGATAGATAGTTTGTTCCTCGTTGGCCGAAAGAACGAGATGAGTCGCATTGATTGCCACGAAGGCTTTTTGCCACTTGGAATCATTGAGTCCGCTTCCTACGAAGACTCCGTCCCATTTGTTCAATATGCTGGAGTGTATGTTGAGCTTGCCATTTACCAATTGAAGGATATAAATCGTTACGCCTTTGCCAAATGCCAAAAAACCATTCGGTAAAGTGGTTCTAAAGCGGAACTGGATATCATAGCCTTCATCGCGTGTGGTGTTCACCAGGACATATGAACTGCCACTCAGAGACATTGTAGTTATCTATGAATTTATTGAATAAGATTCTTAAGGTTTGTTACTTATGAAACTGTTTTTAACAAATGTTTCATATATTTATACATCTTTCTCTGTCCGAACTCTATAAGCACACAATATTCCTAGAATATTGTATAAATATTATTAACTGTTAATAATATTTATACAATATTCTAGGAATATTGTGTTTTATAGAGAATTATTTCGGGAAGAATTCAACGATAAAGCATAATTAAGTATAATATGTAAATAGTTTGATATGTTTTTACATATATATACATGTTTTATATATATATATATATATATATATATATATATATATATATATATATGATATCTGATAATTTTAACTTTTTAATTATTTAATACAATTTTTTTTGTTTTATCTTAGTTGAAAGAATAAGATAGAAAAAAAGAATAAAAAATTTTATTAAATAATTAGAAAATGACAACCATTAGTTACTTAAAAAAATCTTAAAAATGCAAATAGATGTATAAAAGTATTCCGTGTTTGAGACATCGAAGAAACAATGCTTTTAAATTAATAATGTATGTTAAAATGTATGTTAATTAAGATTATTTTAATAACAATTTTCTTATCCAAAAAGTATAAGTTTTTAATTATTATTATTTTAAAATTAAAAAATTAAAATAAATATTCAATGAATGTTAAAAACACACTGATTTTCTGTTTCTTGATAAAAGATGTACGATTTAAATTTATTTAAATCTTTGTTTTTCTCTTTTAATGTAATTTAATAATTTAGAATTTCTCATTACTCAATTTATTATTTTTTTGTTACTTTATTATCAATTAAGTATGAATGTTTATTATTTTATTGATTAAGTTTTATTCTAATTTTATTTTTATTATAATATAAATATTATTATCTTTTTTAAAATTACGTTAATAATTTTTGCATATTTTATATTATAAATTTTATTATATCTTTTGATATAAATTCTTGTATGCAAGTCTATTATCTTAAAGATAGGAGAGAAAAAAGTTTATATAAATATAATCACTCACATAATCGCACACTTCACCGTGGTAACCATTAGGACAGGTGCAATTGAACTTGTGAATGGTTTCGTCAACAAGGTAAGGCAAACAAGTGCCACCATTTTTACAGGCATTGCCTTGACAGCCGATCAGTTTCACTGAACAGTTTTTGCCACCATACTCCGGTTCGCAAGTGCAAAAGTAGTCGGCTCTGCCATCGGTACATATTCCATGCTCGCAGGGATTGTATCTTTTGCATTCATCAATCTCGTGTTGACAATGATCTCCCTCAAAGCCTTCGTCGCATTCACAGGTATAACCGCCGATGCGATCCATGCACGTGCCTGGGCCGCAAGGATTGCTATCGCACTCATTGATGTTTACCTCACAATTTTTGCCAGTGACACCTTGCACGCAAAGGCACTCATATCTATCGGGATTTTATGATCTTTTAATCAGTTTTATTGAGAAAAAATATAAAGTGAATTTTTGGTAAAGAAAAATCAAAGCTTTTGAAAGATTTATTTAAAAACTCACCCGCTGGCGTTGATATAACTAAATTCCTGATTGAATATTGCGGGCAAGTTTAAAACTTCGCTTTTATAGAGCTCTCTGTTTGACCGTTCGAGGCAAGTGCCATTGTATTGACAAGGCGAGCTCTCACATTCGTTCACGTCTACCTCACAATTCCTGCCAGTGTAACCAACATAGCATTGGCATTTGTAATTTTTAATGTCATCTAGGCAGTGACCGCCGTTTACACATGGTTGTGAGAGGCATTCGTTGATATTTTCTTCACAACGTGGACCCTTAAAAAAAATAAATCCAGAATAAAAAAAAAATTTTTTTAATTAAAATAAAAGTTTAAATAAAATTCTTTATTCAAAATTAAGTTTAAAATAAATTTTAAAACATAAGAATTAATATAAAAAATTGATATAAAAATAAATTGAATAATTTAATTAAAATTTAATTAAACAAAAATAAATATCGTGGTATTATTCTTGCATTATGACATTAGCATCGATACTAGCCACTTGCTTATTTAATCATATTGGATAAAATATAATTAAATTACACAGTAAACGTAATTACTTCAAGAAGTTATTATCGAAATACAATACACATAACCTGGGAAATAAATAAAATTAAAGCAAAATCTTAGAATAAGAGAAATGAAAAAGAAAAAGCACGTGCGGCTAGAAAATTTGTCAAAAATCAAATTAATTGCAACTAAAAAGAGTTAATACTTTAGTGAGAAAAAATTATCTTTTATGATATTTCACAAAGATATCATTTGTAACAAAGAAGAAATTTTTTTTATATTTTTATAATAAAATAGCAAATTCTACCTCGAAACCGGTATCGCTGCAGTCGCAGGTGTAACTGTTTACGCCATCAATGCACCTTCCTAAATTCATGCAGGGTGACGAGTTACATTCATCAACATTAATTTCACAATTTGCACCGAAAAAACCCGGCGGACATACGCATTTGTATGATGCTATACCGTTTATGCATCGCGCTCCATTTAAACACGGATCGCTATCGCATTCATTCACGTCTACCTCACAGGTTTTGCCGGTGTAACCAGGTTGGCACAAACACTGAAACGTATTGATGCCGTCGAGGCATGTGGCATTATTCTTGCATGGACCACATAAGCATTCATCGATGTTGATGTCACAATGATCGCCGGAGAAACCCGGCCGACAGAAACAGTTGTAGCTACCCTCGGTATTGACGCAAATGCCGTTGTTGCATAGAGAATTGCCATGTAAATCACATTCATTCACATCAAGATCACAGTATTTACCTGAAAATAGAGTTCAATTTCGTTTTCCACTCAATTATCGCAAAAAGAAAATATATCTTTGAAAAATTTTTTATCTTTCTCTATTATATTTGGATTATATTTAATCCAAAAATGTAAAAAGATTTATCTCTCAATAAAACGAAAAAATATATAATGTATTGCTAAAGTTATTATAAAAGATGTAAAAAGATAAATTAAAAATAAATTAACACAATACTTAATTGTACACACAATACACATTAACACAATATTTAATTGTTATTAATGAAATTATGCTCTACAAACTACGCTTGTTCTTTTTTGCCTTTGCTTATTGTAAATTATTTTTTGTCTATTTAAAGTAATATAAAAATATTATAATATAAAAAATTCATATAATTAAATGTGTTAAAATTAAATTTAAAAAACTGAATACATAAATCGAATATAAAACTTTAAAAAAACCTTAGAATAATTAAAATTATTATTTTCAATGATATTCATAAAATAATAAAGTAAAAATTTTATGTTTAGAATAATAATTAAAAATAACATACATATGTATGCAAAATATAATTTTTTCAAGTTCCAAAATATTTTTAATCAGTCTTGCGACGGTCTCCCTATATAGACTTTTAAAATTTACCTTGAAAGCCGTTTATACATTTGCACTCAAATCCGTGATCACCGAGGTCGATGCACGTGCCGTTGTTACATGGTTTTGCAGCACAGTGATCTACGATTAACGTACAATTGGGGTCTCTGTAGCCTTCACGACATTTACATTCGTAAGCTGCAATACCGTCGACGCAGACCTTGCCATCGGGACAGACTGCGCCTATACAATCGTCAATGTTTACGTCGCATACCTTGAATAATTATTATTAAATGTTATTATCTATATATCCTGTATACATTTGTATATATACACATATACATACACACATAAATATGTGTATAAAAAAACTTAAATAAAGAATGTAGCACATGCATTTTATTATTTATTTATATACTATATACATATATATATAGTATATCATATATAAATAAAAAATAAAATATATATAATAAAATATAAAATATATATAAATATCGTGTATATATATATTAATATTATTATTTGTATATTTATATAAAGTATTATATATTTTATTATTTATTATTTTTTTATATTTTTTTACTTATATATTTTATAATTATATTTTTTTATATATACTATCTCTCTCTCTCTTTCTCTCTCTCTCTCTCTCTCTCTCTCATCTTCTATATTTATATATAAAGATATCATGCCCTACGATACCTTGCCCTCGAAGCCATGTGGACATTCACAAACAAAATCCCTCTTTGATCTCAACATCAATGTACAATTACCGTTGTTTTGACAAGGATTTATAGCGCAAGCATCATATTCCTGTTCGCAATTATCACCCATAAAATCTCTAGTACAGTTACACGTATATCCATTGACACGATCGATGCAAATGCCGCCATTTTGGCACGGTTGTGACAGGCACTCATCTACATTGAGATGACAGTTCTTTCCTGCAAAGAATATTACTTTCAGAAAGAAAACTAAGTATTTAAAGAATTAAAAACCTCCAAGTATTTAAAAAAATATATAATTGTAAAATTATCTATAGTCCAAAAAAATAACTACAAAAATTAAAGTAGTTTTAACAATAAAAATTGCGACAAAAATAAATTGCAAATAGAAATTGCAAGACAATTTATGATACAACTATAAAAACTACAAACATTATATATATATATATATATATATATATATATATATATATATAGAACAAGATTTAATAGTTAAAGTTAAAAAGTAGTAAAACTAAAGTTATACATAATTAAAATTATAAAATTAAAGTTACAAATAAGTTAAGAAGTTATAGTTATAAAATTATAGAGTTATATAAAATATATTACAAATTAATATTAGAAATAATATTATAATATTAATATGTAATATATATTAATATATTATAAATAATATATTAATATATTATAAATAATATTAATATAATATTGATTATATAAATTAATATTAATATTATAATTATTATAAATTATAGAGTTATATAAAACATATTATGAAGAGAATTATATATATTAAAATTATAAAAAGAATCAAACATTCAAGCAAAGATATTAAGAAATGTATATGTTAATTCCGATTGAAAGAGCAGTTCTGATTAACTATAAAGTAAATATTAGAAAAATTTCTGATTAAAAAATTTAATTTTCTGATTAAAAAATTTAATTCTAATTTAACTAATATATAATTAAATAGTAATACAGACTGTAATACTATTAGTGATAAAAATGTATAGTTTTAAGACAGTTGACAATTTAATTAGATTAGAAAATGTGCGATAATACATTTTCGTGTATAACGTACATGCGATAATACATTTTCGTGCATACAATACATAACGATATAAATGCTTACGACACCTCTAAAGTTAGACATAAAAGTTTAAAATAAATTTAATAAACAATTACATTAACATCAATATTTTATTGATTTCGCTTTTGTTTTCTTTACTTATAATACTAATTGCCTAAAGAGAAGAATCTTTTTTTATAAGCTTAGGATTTATTCTTAGGAATGTTTGCTTTTGCCTAATATAAAAAAATGTTAGCATATTAAAATAGAAACTAATTTCAAAGTATTGACGTAGCAAACGATTATCAATTTTAACTTTGGTACTTTTACCTCTCCATTCAGACAAACAAGTGCAATTAAAACCATCTCTATTGCTGGTGCAGGTGCCACCGTTAGCGCAGGGATTGCTGGCACAATAGTTGACGGTACAGTTGGGTGGATTACCCATAAAGCCGGGATTGCAAACGCACTGAGGACCATGGGCGTCTTCTACGCAGATACTGTTAGGTGGACAGGCCGCATTCTCGCAAAGACCTTTCAATTCGCAATGACGGCCTGTGAATCCTGGGAGACACTCGCAATGATAAGTGCCAACGTCATCGATGCACTCGCCGCTATTGGCGCAAGGTCCCGATAAACATTCGTTTAAATTGAGCTCACAATTTTGACCCTCAAAGCCTTCCGGACAATTGCAAATATAACTGCCGTAATAGTCGAAGCACAGGCCATTGTTTAGGCATGGATTTGCTTGACATTCATCAATATCCTCCTCGCAATTGATACCCTCGTAACTGAAAAACAAATAATGAAAAACGCTTGAAATATCCCTATATATATATATATATATATATATATATATATATATTTCGAAAGATTTAAAAGATTTTAAATTGTAGAAGAATAAATAGCTAACGATACAGACAATGGATTGGATTTGTATTCTCCATCTCTTATAATTTCTACGTATATCTAAATATACACACACACACACACACACACACACACACACACACACACACACACACACACACACACACACACACACACACACACACACACACACACACACACACACACACACACACACACACACACACACACATATATATAGATATACGTAGAAATCATAAAAGATGGAGAATAGAAATCCAATCCATTATCTGTATCGTTAACTATTTATTCTTCTACAATTTAAAATCTTTTAAATCTTTCGAAATTTGTAAAATCAGGATTTTGAGAAATCTAGAATCTGGTAAATAAAAATTTTGGGATACACATATAAAATGCTCCGTCTTAATTTACGATTTCAATATATTACAAGAAATGATAAAACGGAATTTGTAGAATATGAATTGGACGACGACGACAACTTGATTGTACAATAATTCACAACTCTTAATTCAATTGTTAAATATCAAATAGTCTCTCAAATAATCTCAGTTTTTTGAAGAGACTTACCCAGTCCTGTCGCATCTACAGGTATAATTATTGATGCCATCGATGCAGATGCCACCGTTCTTGCATGGGCTCGAGGCGCATTCGTTAATATTAGTTTCACAATTTTTCCCAGTCCAACCAATCTGACATTTACATATGTACTCGCTATCTGTCAGCGATGATATGCAAACGCCATCATTTCTACAAGGATTCTGCTCACACAGTCGTGCTCCCAGTTGAGATTCACAGAGGGTGCCAGTAAACCCGGACTTACAATTGCAGACAAAATTGCCATCCTCGTCTTCGATGCAAATACCACCATTATGACAAGGTTTGCTCTTGCAAGGTGGACCTGAAAGATATACGAAAAAGGTCATTATTTGATCAATAATAGTTATAATAAAAGACAATGAGGGAAAAAGAAGATACAAAGCAGTAAAGCAATACTATATTTAATTGATGCTAATATTAATTAATTGCACGCGAAAAGAGATCGTACATTTTTTAATTATTCATAATTAAGTTTCAGACGTTCATCCCATATGCATACGATATTGTTGACGTATTTAATTGTGCAACTTCTTATGAAGCAATTAGTTTAACTTTGGTTCAAGGCAATTTTCTTGAGAAGCAACATCGATAAAAGAAGAACAAAGACACGATAAAACAATAATATATTTGAAGTCATTGAACAAGCATGAAGCAGATATCATCTACTAAGAGTAAGGCAAACAGCACTTTTATGATTTTTATATACAGACTGTTTCAGAGCAGAATAGATCTATATTTACGACATGCGAAAATCATGCGAAAATAAAAAACGATGCAGATTTCATATCCATTCTATCGCACACACAGTAATAGGTATAACTCTTCTAATCTAATTTTTTATAAAGATTATATTTGTGAAATATTTTTTACTATATTTAAAATCATTTGGTATTTAATCTTTTATTCACATGTTTTTTTAATTCGTATTTAATTTTCACATTTTAATTCATATTTTATTATGCAAATTTTTAATAATTTTGTAACTTGTTTTCTCTTGAAATTCACAAGAAAACTCGCTAAAAATAATACTACAACAGGATATTTCCTCGTGATGCGGCATAATTACATCGTGACATAATATTTCCGATTAATGCGCGTGTTGGGTATGAATCCGCTCGTCCCGCGTATTTGAGATATCAACGAAGTCTACCATTGTCGATCTGGCAGTTGTTGCCGGAGTACCGGGCGTAACAGTGGCACTCGTAACGATCCTGCCGCGACACGCATTTACCATGCATCATGCATGGTTCGTGATGACAAAAATCCATGGTGGAGGCTGTAGCGGAAGCTGTCCCTGTAGCACTCACGAGACCGCTCGTTCCACCTGAAAGTTTTTTGTTTTTCACAGAATTCGCATGCAAACTTTATCTTTCTGTCTCTTTCTCTCGCTCCCTCTCTTTTCCTCTTTCTCTCTTGATGCATATCTATATATATTTTATGTACCTTTGGAACAACAAACATGTGTGCGCTTTATATTTAGAAAAAAACATGTGTCACTGCTTTGTACTCATGTTAATCATTATAATCCGAAAACAAATAAAAGAGTGATGTTATTAAGAGGTTCTATAAAAAAAATATTATGGAAAGATAGAGACTGTTTCTAGAACGAGATCGAGAATAGTAAGAAAAACTAATTAAAATTAAAACCTTTATCGTTTTTAATTCGAAAATAAAATTTTTATAACAGAAATCTAGTACATACAATTTAACAATTTATAAATTTGATTAATATATTTATAATTAAAATAAAAGATGATAGTGCGAGCATGCGTGTGTCTATTCAATAGAACGAAAAGAAGAAATAAAATAAAATAAATTAAATAAAAAAAGGATATTCTAATTTTGTAGGAATAAAAAGTGCGCGCACGCACGCACGCACACACAAATATACGCACGCGCGCGTGCACACACACACTTAATTAATTAATTAACTATACAGAAGATCAATTAATATTGCAAATGTTATTGCAGAAGTTTATGCACAATTATTATTTTAATAAAATTATATAATAAAATAATAATTATATTAAGTTCATATTAAGTTTTGTACAATATAACAAGTCTTATAACCTAAAGGCAATCACCATATTAAATTTTTCTAAAAATTCCTCTTTTACAAAGAATTGTACTATTTGTACTATTCTTTATTTTATCTCAAGATTAGTTCACGTTGATGTTGAACTAGCTTATTGTTATCAATCGATATTTAATGCAACTCATTAAGAAACTATTGTAAGAATGTTCTGTTTATGTCGAGCGCGATATCAATCTATTCTATTACAACACGTTATCACTCGATGCTTGCTCTAACTAATTCTAATTCTAGCCTGAAGCTGTTCTACTTATTCGTGTGATGACTACGCTATCGATCTACCTTATTATCGTGTGTAATTACTCTCAACGTTTTTAATACAAGAATATTCTACCGTAAAGAAACTGAAGAAAAAAGTTGTGAGAAAAATTTATAGATGAAACATGTATCCTTACATCCTTTGGCATTCAATGGACAGGATCCAAAAATGGCTCCATTGTTGATGCTATCGTTGAAGAGAATTCCGGGTCCATGCAGAATGCATCCTCTGAACCCTTCGCCGATTATGAGTGAACTATTTACATCATAATCGGGAAGCATCAGAATGGGAGAATTATAAGTCGCATTTGCAACCACCTAGAGAAAAAACATTCCTATACATGTGTCTCTATGTCACTTGAAAATTAAAAGTAAAATTAACTCTTTTAGTGTATTTTTTAATTAATTAGTAATTAAACAGTAAAATGTATAAAATTAATTAATTTTACACATACGCAATTCGAAGAAAATGTTTTAAATAAATTTTTAAAATATCAAATTTTGAGTTAAAAACAATAAATTTGTTTAGTTATTATTTCTATTTTATCTGTAAATCCTAGTGCAATGACATTAATAAATTTCTATAATATTACGTTATGTTAAATTTATATTAAATTAAGTTTATATTAAATTTATTTATATATTTTATTATTTTTCTATTATATGCATCAATTAATATAATTGAGTAATTTGTATTTACCTGAGTATGTCCTGCAGCATTCAAAGTGAGATTACCAAGTCTGAAGAAAAGATTAACATTATGCCAGATATTGTTGAGCAATCTGGCGTTTAATCTAGCCCTATATCTCTGCTGATCGACTACAGCCACAAAGAGTAGTCCTTCGGGCGTCACCTCGAGACTGATGGAATCATCGTTGTACTTTTGCAGAAACAACCGACCGGGATCGCACGTGCGGAAGCTGAGACCACTGTGACGATGCACAGATACAAAAGAGCTCAGCTTCAGGAATGCTGAGCCATTGAAATAAGCTTCGCGCGGATACTCTTCGTAATTTCGACGTCTGAGTTCCTGGGGAGCTCCCTGAGTAACAGCCAGCAGAGTGGCTAGAAATACTGCAATAGAAAAAAAAACTGTTGGAAAATTATTGATATGAAATTTCTTTACGTTTCGAAAACAATAATATCGATTAAAAATTACACTTTTTATATATTTCTGGATTTCTAGTCTCATCCCCTAGTTCGCAATCCATCGTATCATGGATCGGAGCCCTTTTCATTTTGGCATCGTAGACGTTAAAAATATATTGTAGATGATTCCAACAATAAGAATATTACAAATAAAAGATGAATAAATTATTAATAAAGATGAATTTTATATATCAAAATTTACTTGTAATCTCGATTATCTCTACAATCTCTCAGATACGTCAAACGATTTATATATACATACATACACACACGCACGCATGCACGCACACGCTTCCTTTTCCTCTCTTTTTTTTGGAAAATCACGTAATTGCGAATTGTTCCCAAATGAGATTATCCGGTTGAATATTGTCAGACAAAGATAAACTGTACAATTGTTCAAAGTTAGAGGCAAACGGATTAGTCCATCAGTGTCGTTATTGTCGCATTTTAATGCGATCGACAATTTGACGTATGTTAAATGGGAGAAAGTAGTGGAAAATAGCGTAACGGTTTTGCGGACCAGAGATCGCAGCGGGGGATCGAAAATGCGGGTCCTGATTGAACATATCGCATTCATGACAAATCACGACATAATGCATTCCATTTGGAGTAATTTCGCGAAATGCCGTTAGAAAGCATAACAATTTACTCCGTAATTCGTAAGAACACCACGAGTACATCTTTACGGGACATTTGCGAAATGTCTGTAATCGCCTGCAAAAGTATGTCGCGTACTTTAAGAATATCGGAGAAAAATGTGCCTGTAGCAAAAATAAAATAATTAATCGGCTAATATAAAATTAATTAAATTATCAGTTAATTTTCTTCCGAGTCTCTCTCTCTTTCATCCTTATGTATAATATATGATCAACTAAACAGAGTCACCAGGTAATGCGTAACGAATGCGCGACTATTTGTGATGTACATGACAATAATTACGACAATATCGACATTACTCGACTCTACTCGAATAAATTGTTCTGTTAATTCTAGCTGTCAAGTCAGTTTCCAGTCTAATAGTGAGATGGCAACGATCGCGAGATCGCAAGATGCTGCGCGTAAAAGCGACAGTACAATGCAACAAAGAGAATTGTGCTCGGAAGGCTCGACGAAGGCGTGGCAATTGTGAGTCAGTTGAATTATATAAAACTCGGTTCTCGTGGATGAATACCAACGAGTTTTGGAGAACATTAAAACTTGAACAAAACGATGCGATACGATTACCGTATCGTAGCAGTACAGAGACGAAGTTTTCCATCACTACATTAATAAAACTGTTAATTCGCTTGATTATACAGAAAATGTAACAGATTATTTTGCGAAAGATTTAACTGTGTATGTATGTGCGTGCGTGCATACGTATATTTATGTATACGTAAGAATAAGCCTTTAATCTACACAATTAAAGAAAATAAAATTAAGTTTTTATTCATTGCAAATAATGAATAATTTTAATAAAAAATAATTTTTCGAGAAATAATTTTTAATAAAAGTATTCTTTATTAAAGAAACATTTTTTACTCAGAAATATTGATTCTCTTGGAAGGAAGAACAAGGGACGGGGACAAACTCAGAACTACAACTAGAACACAGAACTATTACACATGGCTACGACTGATTGCGAGTTGGTAGCGGAGCTTTCGGTTCACTGACACGTGGGAATTCAACGATCGAACGTTATGCATTGCGTCGTCTATAAACGTGCAACGGTCGCAGTAACGCGCGCGTCCTACTAAAAAGTTTCTTTGTTTATGAGAAATGTGACATGATTCATCATAATGAAATTGATATGATTCCAGATTAAACATAATTTTCTCATTTTTGTTGCAATTTCCATTATTTCTTTATTATATGTCACAAATATTCAAGTTATATTATTTCTTATGTATAAATTAAATACGTTATAATGTTATATGTATGTATTTTAGAAATTATATAATACAATTATGTATGTATATATACATATATATATATATATATATATATATATATATGTATATATAAAATATATTTTTATATAAATTAAATAAATTATAAAAGATATTTATAAATTCTGTAAAAATTGCGCACATATATTTCTTTCTTCAAATTTATATATTATATGTGTGTGTGTGTGTGTGTGTGTGTATGTATTTGAAAAAACTTTGTTTCACATGATGCATATTTAAAATCAATTAATAAAAATTACAAGTTGTAACATGTATAAGAATTGCGAAAGAGTCTTATATCTTGCCACATATAAAAATGCAAGAGGACTTGATGATCAGTTTCCCTATATAAAAATTCATTTTCTTAGTAGATACACTTTAATTTCTATGTTGTAAAAAGTCAACTTGATGATGCATATGCTTATCTAAAATTGTGCATAATGATGTGTTTCGCGCTATGAAATTTACAATTAGCAATAGTTGGGGATAGGATAACAATGTCAATAAATATCCTATACCTCTATTGATAGCATCTTAAAAATTAATATAATAGTAATATAGTATTAATAAGTGATATGTGCATTATGCAGTAGCTGCGTAGACTATCACACAGATAAAAAATTTTAATTTCCAAAAGGATGAAAAGTATATTTACAATTATATTAATGTTATTATTATTTATTTAATAATTACACGTCATATGTATTAATACGCAAATAAGAAAGTTTCTACAACAGTTTAAAGAAAAAAGAAAACCATAATTTTTCACGTCTAATTTCTAATTTATCTTATTATTTCGTATCTTTGTGTGCTTACTTCCTGTTTTCCTAATTTTGACATTTCATTCTAATGCGAATCCAAGGAAGTGCAACAGAGAAACGGCAGGATGGACTGTGCGGCTAGTTAGTTCGGCTCGCAGAAAATACCGCAACTTGGTATATAATGACGGATAACTGCACAACGCTAAATTGCATTCTCCCAACGGCGGTAAATACCGGTGTTGCGTCTTGAAAACGCCAACGCCTCCCTCTCGCTTTCCCACATGTTTTGCATGCAGACATATTATGCATGCCGTATGACTTAATCCTTTCTTTATCACCTTTTATTATTCTAATCTTCTTTTTTGCTTTCTCTGATTTTTCGACATCCTATTGTTGCGCAAATTTAATTTCGATAATGTAAATGATTGATTTTCTCGATTTTACACCATCCTAGTATCGAAATCCTCAATTGCGGAATCTCGTAGGCGAATCTCGCGACCTGCATGTCTAACGCACAGAATATCGATCGCCTTTAAATCTCATTGTAATATCGCGTTCCACTCGACGATATCGTAGAGCAAGTCGAGCTCGAAGCTTTGCCGTCAAATAAAAAAAACTTGCTCGATTTAATTACCCGAGCACAATTATCGTACAAGTGCAGCAATCTGGCAAGTTCGGTGATCGACGATACGAAGCTCTTAAAAGCTGACGAGAGCCTTAGATGCGATATACCGGAACACATTTTTGTGCCTACGTCTATCTCACTCAGTTCTCCTCCTTATTTTATCGTTGTAATGAATGGACTTCAATAATCTTAAACTCTTGTCAATATAATACTTTTATAATTGCCATGTGTCATATCCGCGTGCGTTCTTATTCTTATCTGTGTTTCCTCTATAATTATTAAAATTTTACTAAATTTTATAATTTCACAATCATTATAATTTTTTTCATGTTGATTCATATTTTATTTTGGTTTTATGTGAAAACAATATATTTTTCAGAAAAATTACAGTAAGAAAATTCTAGTTTTAATTATTTTATTTATTGCTGAAAAAAACTTGTACGCTTATTACATCTCTTATTGAGAAACTAGTATATAGTACATATACGTATACATATATTTATATATTTCGACTTGGAGCTCTTTCGTTATCGAATTGTCGAAATATACCAACTCTCAACCTGACTCGAGCTGACTCGAGCTCGCAAGTGGAAGCCATATATTGATACATCAACGTAGTCCCTCGCTTCACGCTCAGGTGCGTGCCTTGAACAACGATACGCATATGCACACGCATACAGCCGCATAGAAAGAGAGGATTGCAACGTTCATCGTTACCTGTCGGCCGGATGAAATCGCCAACTGCTAACTGCCGTTTTTCGTTTCAAGCGTCGTAGCTGAAAGAAGAGCCGGCTGCGCTTTATGCTACGTTGCAGTTTTACAAAAAAGATTTCGAAGAAGTAGTAAAGAATTAGAGAAAAACCTCGTATATATATATATAAAGTGAAACAAAGTGGCTTTAATAGAAAGAAAGACGTTTTCGTGACGACGCATGAAATTTTCAAGATTTTCACTTGATTGGAAATTCTTTTTTAGGTAGAAAATGCACATATATAAAACAAAAATATAAAAAAAAGAGAAAATGTTATAAAATATTTATAATGTATCGATAAAATTAAACTGAAATCAATTTTGTTCATTATTTTATTTCTAAAAAATAACTTACAGTTAATTTTCCAAACTCTTTATTTCATTCCAAATTTCATAATTTTTTTTTTTTTGGATTCTCTAGAACTCAGTATACATATTTCATTATTTTCGTCAACTATCATTTAACGCCTCTGGCATTTATTTCCTTCGTGCAAATACATCACTTTGAATTAACTTTCCAATGAGATATTTCTCTTGTGAATCTTCGTAATTGGCTCAAAATGAAATGAAACATTTAATCAACTCTCTACATATACATATAATGTGCTTTTGCTTATCACATATTATCGTGTCGGAGGAATTCATATATATATATATATATATATATATATATATATATAACAAATATATACCATCGCTGCGAGACATTCCACGGACAAGCATATTTTTTTGCGAGTATGTAATATATGTCTTGTATTCTCTTGACATTGCGATAGAAATGCTATACGTGATTGTACTTTTATAAATCAGATCGTCGACTTGTAATCCGATTGTATGTTTCAATACACAAACATAATCAATTAATTTAGTCATTGCCGTGTCTATTTTTCTCTTTGAACGAATTTATTTTCTGATTTCGAATTGATTTACGTAAAAATGAAATAGGATGTGCGATATCTGCGCAATTCGAATTCGATCTCTCGATAAAACTAATTCCATTTATTTATTATCGTTGACGAAGATCTGAATAGAGAAAAATAAATGAGTAGATAACGCCATGCAACATGGCTTTATGCAATTTTATGTAGCAACTCGTAATATTGATGGAATGGGACCTGCAGTTGCATCTTTTTGTCGAAATTATATATCGAGAAAAATCTAATTTGTGTTTTTTTGTCAAAAATGCAATAATAGTATAAGTATTATAAAAAAGTATTATAAGTATTATAAAAATATTACGAATGATTTAGGTAATAAAATAATAATCCAATTCTAATCGCAAGAACACATATAATAATAATTAACAAGTAAAATATATCGTTAATATAAATTGTTTCATGTTAAAAAGTTTTATCATTTTTGCAGTGAGATAAAATAATAATATGTAAGATAGAAATATATGATACTTTTACATATGATAAAACCATTTATTAAGAAAATTTTGCGAATGAATAATTTAAAACCATATATGTATAAGCTTCAAATTATTGTAAAAAATTAATACAATTTTTGTTTTTAAAATTTTTAAATAACAAATAAAGATTTGTAAAATTGCAGAATTTATAAAATAAATCAATTTTTTCAGAAGAAAATATTGCGTATATAACATATATCATTCTTGTAAAAATGTGTAAAGAGAAGATATAAACAATTAATCTTTTTCGAAATATTGGCTCGCTCTTTCTAAGATGTAATAAATAATATCTTATATTTTCAACAAATTTTCCGATAAATCTTTTTATTTAAAAACTCTGAGAAAAATCAAGAAACTTTTGTAAAAATTTGTAAAAGATTCCATGTCAGCCATGACATTTAATTGCGAAATAAAAGGAAGTAAAATGTGAAAATTACGAAATTAAAATTAGAAAGTCGTATATCAATGAATGTACATCTACCTATGTACATCGATAATCCTTTGTACAATCTTGTTTTTATAATTCATGAAAGCTATGCGTACGTATATCTGTTTGATTTAATATTTTGCGAATATTAAATGACTTTGAATCAATTTCGCAAAATTTATTATTTTCAATCAACGATCAGTATGTCTAATCGAATAAGAAAAAAACATGTAATATGTATCTAATAATTAATCAATTTAAAATTTTAAAAATAATTAAGGATTGATTCTGATATAATTTGAGCTATTTTTTATCTCTTGATCCATGTCATCTTTTATAATTAATGCTGAATTTCGTAACAAAGCATTTCAATTTAAAATTCTTTTTGTAACTTTTATCATATATTCAATTACATATTTTTTTCAGCTTATATTGATATATACGTTATTTTTCTCATTCAATCCATAGTATATGTTTAGTATTTAACATTGGAAGAAAAATAAATATGTATTAAGAAACATTTTATTTTAAATGTTGTGTCTTTTGTTATAATTATCTTTCTTATTTTAAACAATCGTGAAAGAGAAATCTAATTGCCATAAATATTTAATGTTTTCAATTTATCCTGTATGTAACAAAAACATTTATCATTATCACGCAGTATAGCAAAGAATTATAGCGAGCGAATTACACATGGTTGTCGATGATTCAGCTGTGTTACGATATGTGACATGTTTGCGAAAAAAAAGAGATAATCTTCTAAATACATTTTCATTACGTTATTATCATGGAAAAACTTACTTTAAAAATGTATGCATATTGTTTTAATTTTTTATAATTAAAAAAATAGGCTTATTAATTCACCGAGAGAATGATCAAAGTTAAATTGAAGTTTTCCATTTTTATAGATTCATTATTAAAAATAACAAGATAATGCACTTAATTACTGCTTATTGATAGTATTATCTCGACATTAAATGCATTTCTTATTTTTCTATTCACGAAATCACATGTATGGAATTCGGGCTAGGAGTCAAAAAAAGGCCTGCTAATTGTCAACATTAGGCATTCGAGTGAATTTTCGGGACCTGTGAAATGCCTTTGATGGTGAAAATATTGAACTTCAGAGGTTCTGGCACCACTCAAGAAAACCATGTGCCCTCTTTTTACATGCGACCGTGAGAAAAATGCTGAGAACAGTTAAAATCTTTATTCTTTCCGAACTGAAACAACATTTCACGGCAACAGGCGCTTTTTCAAAACTTTTAACATCTATTCTTTAATTATACTTTTCTAAAAAATTAATTAAAAGATATTTTTCTTAAAATAATTATGCAGCATTTATTTATAATTATAATTTTCTTGAACATAAAATATCTTGAGACTATTAAAATGAAATATTTACCTCGGGAAAAAGACATTATTTTTACAGTAAACCAATTACGCGCGCGCACAAGTTTTGCAGTAATTAGAAATTATTTTCCGATAAATCATTTTGTAAAATAATCGCGCGTTTTATTCGACTTTACTGACGAGTCGGGAGGCGTGTCGGAATTTATTTTTCATTTATTCGGATTTCGCGCGAGCGAGCGAAGCGTAATATTACGTAGCGCGAACGACTCTGTAATTCAATGCCGATATCGTGCACATTCGTGCAGATGCAACTTTCGTCCATTTCGTTGCATTTTTCATCGCGCTTTCGTAATCAATCGAATAGAAATACTCTTGTCTTTATAATCCTAGATTATTGAAATTGTTTCACGCTTGTATCATGTCGTGCACATAGTATATCCGATCTCTCTCTCTCTCTCTCTCTCTCTCTCTCTCTCTCTCTCTCTCTCTCTCTCTATATATATATATATATATATATATATATATATATATATATAACAAGAAAAAGACTTTCTTATTTTAATAAATTATTGCTACAAAAATAATCTGTATCGTATGCTCTGGATATTATATAAAAAAAATACCCTGCAATTGTATAACATGTAAAAAAAATTTACATCAATCATAACTCAAACTCGTTAGTCGTATCGGAATTTTCTTTATCGAACGTAAACGACGTAAACTCACGTAAAAGCTTTCTTAAAACTCTTTCATGTCCGCAAAGTCCGTTTAAAATTACGGTAAAAAAAATGCAATAGACATATAGTGAATATTACGCTCGTGATAGGAACGAGCTTAATACACTCGAGATCTTTCACGATCGTGACGAATTATTTGCAGAAATTATTCGCGAGGATGCGACGAGGCGTCGCGTCAAGTACCGATGTGCTCGATATAAATTGACAGGCGACACGTGGAACAATTGCGTCACAGTCACACACGCCCGCCTCTGCTCTCATACGAGATGACGTTCCGATAAATGCTTTTTCAGAGAGGAGACGACGTCTGTTTATGAAACTATCGACCTCTTGTAGCGTGGTTATCGATATTGCGTACACGTGCGCGACAAAGTCTAACACATTTACAATCTCTCTCTTTAAATCTCTTTTGAAATCAAAAAGATACAAAATACAAAATACTTCAAAAAATATATTACATATTATTATTCTTTTGATTTAAAAAAAATTCTCTTTATTATGTCGAGTAATAATTGTTTCCTTATTATAACATTGATGTATATTATATATATTATTAACACATAGAGATAATAATCTACGTTTTATAATTAATTTTATTGTAATTTTAAAATTATTCAAGTATATACGTGATCGTTATTATTTTTTTCTTAATAAAACAATTAAAAATAAAATTTGCCTAATTTATTAAATTTTGCGAACGATCGCGTCCTGTGTGTAAAAAATATTTGTTTATACATCTGATTTATTTTACTTGTACATACATGTTACGCTGATAATAAGTGTATTCGGTATTGCTCAGTAAATGTATATATGTTATTCTTTTTCTTTAAATGCAGTTTCTCGACTATATAAAATTTAGAACAAAAATTTGCAATTTGAAATGTGGAACAAGAATGTAATATTTTCGGTCATATTCAGAATATTCCTAGATTAATAGAGATTACATGTTTTTATTTAAAAGATAAATATCTAGAAAAATTTGCCATTTATTACAGCAAACGTGTCTTAAATAATTTTCATGCGTTATACATATTTTTAAATTATTTCAAGTGTATTATAATATATTTAAAGATTGATTTTTTCATTAATTGACTGTGTGTGATTTTCACAATACTTTCTAAGCAAAATAGATGTTGTGCATCGATATTACACTCTTATATTTCAATGCTGTTAGGAATAAACTAATATGATTATTTTCAATTAAATTAATTCATATTTTCATTATTTATCGCGCAAACTCGACTTCTTTTACATCTAAAAGATTCTAAATTCATTGTTTTAAATTCATGTTTTTCTGACAAACATCTCTCTCAATATTATTTAAAATATTGAGACGATTCATTCTACTGGTACTTTTGTACAAATTCTCGTTTACCTAAATGTACTTTGCTGTTCGTATTTTTATACGAAAAGAATGTACAATTTGCGTGACAGAAATTTTTGAACAGTGATAAGCCGCTTGTCGTCTAAAATGCTACTTTGATCTATCCCTTTTTCCATTTTTTAAATTATAAAAGCTCATCAGAAAAATCTCAAGAAAATCTCTTTTGTTCGCTCAGTGAAAGACATCTAAGATTACTAGCAAATATTGTAACGTAACAATAAAAAATTTCAAAATTTAGTGACTATTTTTAGAATTTAATGAATATTTATTCTCGCGAAGTGTGAGCCAACAAATCTTTATTATATATCTATGAGCATCTATTTAGCAAAACATTAGTTTTTCCGTGATTGTCATCTAGAGATGATGGTCTCTCGGGTCGGTCACTGATCTACACCGGTGATCCCGAAGAGGTAAAAGTTTATACCGTTACGAAGGAACATCGTCTCTCTCTCTCTCTCTCTCTCTCTCGTGCGCGGTGCGCGTTCACATGCCGTGCGGTCAATGCGCGACCGGAAAGACGCGCGTAAAAGCGGAAGCTCACTCGCAGCTACGTATTCAGACGAAGAGAAGAATATCTCGCTTGCGACATGTAACGATCGATATTTTTATTAAATTTTTTATTCAGGAATAAAGAAAAAAGCTGCGTTCTTTTTTTTCTGAATAAAAATTCCGAGTCGGGAAAAAGCCGTACCGAGTGCATTATCAACTGTACGAGAAAGTCACCGGATGTTTACCGGATGTTTCACCTGAATTTGCTATTCGCATCTGTGAGTGTTTATTGCTTTTAAAAGTGGATTCTAATTAGAAAATATAAGATTCTATCAAATTCCATAGAAATATGTAAAAAGAAATTTCTTGAAAAAGAAATTTATTTTGGTACAAAAATATAAATTAAGAATTTGTAATGTATAAGTGTATGTGTGTGGGGCACCGTCCCGCCCCCCCTCTCCCCCCGGTGTACGTGTGTGTGCGTGCGTGCACATGTGCATATATATAAACTGTAAATGCAATTAAAAATTTTTATTGTTAAATCACGCGAATAGCAAAGGAATAATTGTAATTTTATTTCTTATTGTAATATTATTAAATTATATGAAAATAATGTCATGTAATGTGATTAAAAAAAAATAAAATATAATTTTTGATACAAGAGAATATAAGAAGAAAGCTCGGATATACACAAGTCTCCGTGAGACATAGATAAATTCTTTTTCCATTCGATAACAAAATTATCAAGATTCTTTAAGAACAATGCGATTATATCATGCTTTCAAGGATTCGATGACATAATCGCGGATTTAATTATTCCGTTTCTTCCGTTTAGCTCGAGTCTCGAATTTTAATCGTTAATGATTTCTCATCATAATTCGCATACATGTAGTAGACAATTGGAAGTAATTCAACATTTTTCAATAATGAAATTGAGATTTATGAGTGCGACAATATTCACAAGAGTCGATATCAAATGACAATCATTATTTAATGGTATTGTATGTAGTGATTTGTAATTCTCAAAATGCCTTAAATATTAAAAATTGTTTAAATTTTTTTCAAATAAGTTATTCAAATAAATTTCGTGATATTTCGCGTGATATTTGATTTTTCAAGATTGTTTCCAACTCTAGGTGATAAGAACAGATAATATTCCGTTACATGATGTTACAAATGGTGAATTAATATTGTTTCTCCTTTTTAAAAAAGATATGGTTAATAAGTAGAGATGTAATAAAAATATTTTTTCTGCCATTTTATTTTCGACCTCAAGCTCCATTTTTTGGACGTCTATCGCAGGATTTGTTGTCAAACACAGTACGTGCTCCGATTAATCGCATCGCACGCAATCTGAATTTTTTATTCTTATCAATCATTGTTTATGATACATTATAAAAAGAAAAAGCCCAACTGCTTTATCGCATATTTCATTAAAAAACTCTATCATTTATACATAAAATTATTTTGTAGTATTGTTATAATTTTCTAGTCACAAATTTTTTCCTTTAGATAATATAAATAAGTAATTATTAGACAACAACTCTTAAAAAAATGTAATTTGAGAATGTCCTTGTAAACAATTAAAATAAACAATTAAATAATTAGAAATATAATTAAAAACGAAGAGAGAAGACTTGTTAAAGTACATTCAAATGTGTCTAAAATGTGTTAAAAATTTTCAATAAATATAAATATTGAATGAATAAATAAATAAATAAATAAATAAATATATATATATATATATATATATATATATATATTATTACAGAAATTAATACTACACAACTAATGTATGAAATAATAATGTAAATGTACAAAAATATTTGTAAATATTAATGTAATAAAATTCAATCATACAACGCTGACTCGTAAGAGAAAGTTTTCTTCTCTCATCGTAGCATCTGGTATCGAACTCACTCGCGGGAGATTTCAATAGATTCAACATGCTCCGTCTCGTTATCGTGTTCCGAGATGCATAGAACACTATATAGGACCGAACAATATCTGAATATAATCGAACAAAGTCAATCGCGCAATGGTAAAAAATTGTAAAAATTTTTGCCGATACTCGTCACATTTGAGATACAGAAAAATATAAAAGCTAAATAATAAAATAGGGACCTAGAAATGTATTAATTTTCAACTCCAATTTTATTTTCTCCAAATTTCTCTTTTATTTCTCTTTGTCTAATTCTTCTTCCAATTTTATCGTCTCTTTTATTTAATTCCAATTGACAAAAAAATTTTAGTCTTTGAAAAACAATGCTTTTAAATGTCGTTTTCTAACATTTCTCTATATTGCTTTTGTAATTTGTGTGTCGACACTGACAAAAGGGCTTCTCCATTGATTAGGATCGGAATGCCAGACTATCTTGGGAGCATAACGATGCGCTCTCTCCATAACAATGTAGCAGGTAAAAATGAAAGATATACGGAACACTTTGTTTCAAGGATGAATTTGTTACAAATTTATCTACGTCCTCTCGTTCCAAAAATTACTCATCGCACGATTTTTCATCTCGATATTTTCAATTTGCAATATTCTATCGTTTAAATGTTTATAATAGGTGTGTGAGAATTTTAATATAATTTACGAAACGAAATATTCGCATAAACAAGAGAATACTCAAATTAAACAAGGAGATTACTCGAGTTAGCGCGTTATATTCGCTATAAATCACAATTGCGTGCGGATCGTTATATTTTGATCCATTGTAATTACCGAGAATCCAAGGATCTAGAATCGAAATATATTTGAGAATTATATTTCGGAAAAAAAAATATATAAATATATATATATATATATATATATATATATATATGTATATATATATATATATGTATATATAAAATATATATATATATATATCTTCAAGATTCACATGTAAGGATTATAATCTCGAGTCAGAATGTATGTATACATATATATGTACATATATGCGTGAACTGATTAAAATGATTTCGAAAATTTCTACTCCAAAATACAATTCGCGTCCAGATATTCTCGAGTATTCGGAGTCCGCGTTGTCCGCGACAGTGGCTCAGCGACGCTCGTATAACGATGGCGACCGCGATGACTCGGTGGGGAACCTGACTCACCTGCTACGACGTGTCGCGACCGCATTTTCCGCCTCCGGATCTTTCTCGTCGCTCCTACTTTTCGTCGCTTTCCTCTCTTTTTTTACGCATTCAGCATTCTGCCGCTGGATTCTTCTCCGTTTTCTCGTTCACTTTTTCGATCGCGCCAAAAGATCGCTTCCCGCTTCGAATTTTCTTTCCCGACCTCCACTCTTTCACCTCTACACTCACGCGCGCGCGTACACCGACCGACAACCGACATCAACTCGACCGACGTCGAACGCTCGCCGAACGCCAAACGAAACTGCTGCGCGTTACCACCACCACCACCACCACCACCACCACCGCCACCGCCACGGCCACCGCCATTCCACTACCACCGCTCGCGATGGCGGAGGCGGAGGAGGAGGCGCAAAATCGTCGCCATCTCGCTCGGTCGAATTCCTTCCTCTCCTTTACTCTCGTTACTGTAAAATATCATTGTGTGAGTTGGCATAATCACGGTTACCCTGCCTGCCTGTTTGCCTACTTATGCGCGCCATATACGAATAAGTGGAGAAACGAGCAATTTTCTCGATCTCTTATTATCGTTAACCGAAATGATACAAACATCTTGCGTAACTCGAGAGCGTGTAGATTCTGTGGATTCATATTTCTTGTGCAAAAAGAAAAGTACACGTCTACGTAAAACTAGTAGCATTATACATGTAACAATGTCTGAATCGTTATAATTGCATATGTATAGATTCTCAATGAAAAAGTTTGTCAAAACTGGGGAGAAAAATAATTTGTCTAAAAACTATATACAAACAGAAAGGAAACGATAGTGAACAATTAAGTATAGTATATATAAATACTACAAGATCTAAAGTATCTCTCTTAAGCTCTTTTGATCAAAATTAAAGGAAAATAATCGTCTAGTATCGAGATCACTCGATTGAGCGCCAACATAACAAAATAATATTTTTGCTTCCTTTACGGTATAAAGGATGAAAAGTTTCGATATTTTTGCTCGTTTGAATTACGAGTAATGCGCGCAAAGAAAAGGAGGAAAAATTTTTCCTCCGTGATGATATTTTGCTGCCCTCTGTTGAGATAATTGATTTGCAATTTTTTTTTCGATGAATGTCGCATTTGCTCTCGATCATCGAAATGTTTTCATCCTATTATTGATTAAATTAATAAAAAATGCGAAACATTTAGATCAATACAAACAATCGTTATGCAATTATACATTTTAGCCTTTTCTCATTTTAAAAACAAAAATATGCAGTCTGCACTTTACCTGGTTGGAATATTTTTTCAAACCGCAAATGCTCCATACATACACGTATGAATAATGCTCCGGAAAACTTGTATATAAACTCGTAGTGATTATGTCACTAAATTAATATTCACTATAATAAACACAATCGATTATATTCAGGAAACAAAATTCCAATGTCTATATATGATGTGTAAATTTCGATGTATTTCCGGAATAAAACACCCGAAAAAAGTTATCTCGAAATGCGATTGATGTCGCATCAATCCTAATAGCTTGCATCACTTTAAACGAAAGACATTTATTAATATGTAAAAAATGTATGTCGATAAGCGCATAATCGATGTAATTTTTAATCTCTCGCGATTTGGCGAAACCACTGACACACGACACACGATCCATTGCCGCGTTTGAATATCACCATCGAACATCGAATATGTTCGCGCTTGTGGTATTGTTTTACGCGGGAATTTTGTGACACTGTTGGCGCCATCTTACGGAGTAAACCATCAGCAGAAGCTTTTTGAAGCGTTCGATTGACCAATCAGGTTAAAGAAATTTTTACTCCTTTTGTCCTGATTTGGTCAATCAAACGCTTCAAAGCATCCTCAGCGTCTCCATAGCCAATAATATACCAATAACGTTTTCGAATAGTCAAGTTTGATCGACGCGGGGTAGGTTACTAGATGTCATTGACCAATCACAGTCATTCTTCTGAAGAATGTATGGTTACTTTCTTTAGAATGACTGTGATTCTTCCATGGGTCTATTAAACTACCTCGATTGGAAAACGTCATAATATTTCTGTTTGGTTATATACTTGTAATTGGTCCACTGTCCACATACAATACTCGATATCCAATAGAAAAGTTTATTCCTAGTAACTAGAAACAAAAGTTTTCTATTGGATATCGATAGCTATGGTCGGAGAGGCTCTCTAGATGCTTTGAAGAGTTTGATCGACCAATCAGATTAAAGAAATTTTTACTCCTTTTGTCCCGATTGGTGAATCAGATGTCAGAATCGCAGTCTTCTACTCTGTAAAAAGAACTGAAGAAGAAGAAGTAAATTTCGTCTATATATTTTATATGTCATGTTCAAGCAGCCACTTGAGTCGCTACGAGGAAAATGTCAGCTCGCTCAAGCTCGTTGGTGGTGATTTACGCTTGGTTTATAGCGCGCGTGTAAACTAGCTTCTCTTCTCGTCTCGTGTCACCGGGACGATCGATCGTGTCTTGCTCGGCTTACGAGCAGGTGAGTGAGAATGGATGCGCACTCATTGAACAATATCTTGTATTTGGCGATCGTTGATCGCCGACCTGCTAACAACGAGCAGGTTAAGTGCATTCTGTCGTCGCAGCATCTTGTCCCGTTTTCCCTGTTTCTCTTCTTGTGATAATCCCCAACATTAGACGCGGGTCAACATTTGTATACTTTTGGCAATCGATAGCGATTCGATAGATATCGGATGATACTCCGTTTTCATTGCACCTGTCAAGTGCACTTTCTAACGTATGACTCATACTACTGCTGATGAAGGTGTAAAAAAGCTGGAATGCCATTCTATAGAATATTTGCCTAATTTATTTACAGTAAAAATTTGTGATAGAGAGAGAGTTTTCGAGTGACTTTGTAACGAATAGAATTGTAGGTAACGATGCAGTCTGGTACAATTTATAATCTTATTATTTTATAATTAATATATGTGTAAGAGGGAAGAAGAGGCAAAGAGAGAGAGAGAGAGAGAGAGGGAAAGGAGAATGTATGTACATGTAAATAATATTAAAGATATAAATGCCGGAGATTGATTAAGATAGTGTATTTATACACTTTTAAACATGCCATACTTTGTGATAATAACATTGATTAAGATATTTTTATTACAAATATTAAATTATGTCAAAATTATTGTATTGGAAAATAGTGAATTATAGTCATTTTTTAAAATAATTATATTAACAATATTGGCTCAACAAATTCATCTTCTTTCTATAAATGTATTATTATATAGCAATTATTCTCCTTTACTAATTATAAATATAATTATACTGGTAATTTTTAATTACATTAAAGATGAATATGAAATAATAGTTTATAGATATTAGTTTAATAAGAATGGCTTAGTTTAAAAAGAAGATATATTCTGTTATGCTAGAATTATATTAAAAGTAGATATATTTGTAGTGATATGAAATAATAGTTATGTACTAATGTAAATGTAATAATAGTTTTGTACTAATGAGAAGAACGCGTATGTTACAGAATGGAAGATCTACTGAATCAAGGCGCTTCGCCGTCTAGCACTGGCAACTTTTCAGCAGACAGTAGCGGTGATCTCAATTCGTCTACCATAATGAGTCTGGATGAAAGGATATTGGACATCACATCGCGACACACTTTAAACGTTCTTCGAACACCGCCCACTAAAAAAGCCAAAAGAGTCCGATTTTTCCGCAATGGAGATAAATACTACACAGGCGTGGTAATGGCAGTGACACCGGAAAGATATCGCAGCTTCGACAGTCTCGCGTCCGATCTCACCCGTGCCTTGATGTCGAGTGTAACTCTACCGAACGGTGTTCGCGCGATCTATACCATGGACGGCCGTAAGGTGCAGAGCGTCAGCGACTTGGAGGATGGCAAGTGCTATGTGGTATCCGGCCAAGGTGAGATCTTCAAAAAAGTCGAATATTCGGCGTCCAAGGTTCGCCGAGGGAGTTCTTTGTCCGGACTGCCGCAGTCGCCGGCGGCCAGTAGTAGCGGTGGTACCGGTAGGCAGATCAGCGCCATTCCGCTGTGCGTGAAAGCGCGCATCGTGACGTTGATCCGCCACGGTACCAAGCCGCGCAAAGTCATGAGATTGTTGCTGAACAAACGTAACGCCCCGAGTCTCGAGCATGCGATGGAGGCGATTACCGAAGCGGTGAAACTTGACTCTGGAGCGGTTAGAAAAGTGTATACATTGTCGGGCCAGCATATCACTTCGCTCGAGCAATTTTTCGACAACGACGATATCTTCGTGGCGTATGGTCCGGAGAAGTCTATACAGGAGGATTTTGAGTTAGACTTCGAGGAGAGCAAATGCGTGCAGAGTTTTCGGCGATGTCCATGGAGCTCTAAACGACAGAGCGGCCCGATGCCGCGTATGCCGAAAAAGTCTGGCAAGAAGATGCTCACCACGCCGCAAGTTAGGACACCTAGTCCGTCGTCCTTGATATTGCCTCAACCACTGAGATTACATTACACTGTGGGACATGTCATTGGAGACGGAAACTTTGCCGTCGTTAGGCATTGCATTCACAAGTGAGTATATAATTATATAAATATAATATATATACTAGTAGATATACATTTTTTTATACACAAATTACGAAACCTTTAATTTAAATTCAAGAAGATGACTATATAATTTATCTCAAGTCTCTTTATTATCTTAATCTTAAAGATATTTTTTTCAACTTGACTTTTAATTTTAAATTTAAGAATATATATGTATGTATGCGTGTGTACAAAACACACGTGTTAATTGTGTGTTAATGATATTCTAGATCTACTGGTGCTGAATATGCTATGAAAATTGTGGATAAATACAAGTGTCAGGGAAAAGAGACAATGCTAGCAAGCGAGGTGGCGATTCTGAGGCAAGTCTGCCATCCCAACATAATCAGCTTGATTGCGGAGCAAGAGACTACTGATCAGCTGTTCCTAGTCATGGAACTTGTCAAGGTGTATTATTAAAATTACATAGAGTTTAATGGAGCTTATATTTAATTCATGATTAATTCAATTACTCATAAGTTAATAAATTACTCATAAATTACTCATAAATTATTAATTTATGATTTAATTCAATTTAATTCAATTAACACACAACATTAGCATAACAATTAAAGAAACTTACACGAATTATAACACTATTTGTTTTTTAGGGAGGAGATTTGTTTGACGCAATCGCAGCTGCGACGAAATTTTCTGAAGCAGAGGCAAGTGTGATGATTGGTCATCTGACTTCCGCCTTGGCTTATTTGCATTCGCATCACATTGTACACCGTGATGTTAAACCGGAGAATCTCTTAGTTGAGATGGATGGTAGTCACGTTAGATGCTTGAAACTGGGCGACTTTGGACTCGCGCAAGTAGTGCGAGAACCTTTATATACTGTTTGTGGCACTCCCACTTATGTGGCACCGGAAATTCTCGCCGAAACTGGATATGGTTTGAAGGTATATTTATTTATTTTAATAAATTCTACTAATTAAGCATGGTGGATAAAACTACTAACTTATCTAAATTAATTCAATTTCTTATATAAGAAATATTTATTTGAAAAGAATAAGATATAGGATTTTTTTATTTCGCAATTTAAACATATTATTTAATGCATAGTAGATTACGGATTTTTTTTTTCTTCGAAGCATTTTATATATCTAAAATAAATCTTATTTGTTTTCAGATTGATGTATGGGCGGCCGGAGTGATTCTATATATTCTTCTGTGTGGCTTTCCACCTTTCGTATCCGTAGAAAATGAACAGGAGGAACTATTTGAGCGTATTCTGAGTGGCCAGTATGAATTTACGTCACCATATTGGGACACGGTATCTGATTCGGCGAAGCAACTAATTTCAAACATGCTACAAGCACAACCGGAACTTCGCTTCAGTGCCGAGGATGTGTTGGATCATCCATGGCTCGCGGTAACTGTCACTAGTATACAATATTATTTTTTTGTATCTTATGAGTTAGAAAACTCAATTTTGCCGCGTTGCCTGTACCCCCGCATGGCTTAAAATTTTTTTGTCATTTCTCTCGTAGTAGTCGAAAATAAAATCAATATCAGGTAATTTTTGCCTATGTAAAATATTTGCTATCGCATTTATTATTTTAAGCACGATTTCTTCTGCCAGTTCGTTACGTCACGCTACATAAAAAGATGAAATATTCACAGCATATCTAGTTACTAGTATATTAATATTGTTTTTAAGATAATTTAAAATGATAAGATGCACATATAAACTTTTACTTTTAATAAAATATATATTATTAATTATTATATACAGCATACGCTATATTTGTCAATTATTAATTAAATTTTCGTTTGAAAAATTCAGTTATTTGGAAATACATGTTTTTATTGCACAAATGATATTCAAAAATAACAAAAATGATATTTTTTATGAGGCAATCTGATATAAATGTGTATATATACACACAGTCACATATATACATTTTTTGAAAAGATATATAATCATTTTTATAATTTAAAAAACACTTTTTCTCTCACTCTCTCTCTCTTTTTCTCTCTCTTTGTCTCTTTCTAAATTCGTTTTGAAATTTTGTTCGCGTCTTATACTGGGTGGAATTTTTATGTTACGAGCGTGGTGTGAGCGAAAACCTATCCGCATTTCTCCTTGCACTTCATCAGCTTCATTTCGATTACAAGACTAAGGAAGCTTCCGTAGTGGTTTGCTGTATCTGTAGCAGTGCTTTTTCTTTTCTTTTGCCCCGCCTCTGTATATCAGCAGAGCTTTCTAGGAGGCGAGCAAACCGCAACAGCAACAACCACCGACGCATCGACGGAGCAATACCGGAATCAGCAGTGTAAGCCGATAAGATTGGCTACCTTTGAATTCGACTTTAAGAAGCAACGCAGTCAACGGCAGGAGAACGATCATGTCAAAACAAGAGTTGAATGGAAGGACGTCAATCATCGCGATGCATTGAAACTTATCGACATCCCGAGACAGCAAAATAAACAGGATCGCGACGAGATCGATTTCGCCAACAGTAATGACAATGAGGATGAGCCGGTGTTTCTTAGTTTTGATTGTCTGAAGAATATTCACAGTTTAAGCCGATCGATGCACGATTTGATAGATAATTTGAATGACAACAAAATGCCTCGATGTCGTCTCAAGTCGCAAAGTGCTACTTCATCGCTCAATAGCATTCCGGAAAATTTAAACACGTGTAATTATCATAGTAGTTCATCTATTCATTGTGATGAAGTCATTGTAAAGACTGTTGCAACTCCCATTAACCATCGAAACGACGAAAAACATAAAAAGTCGCCGAAGGAAACAAAAAATCTCGACTTGAACTGCGAGACACCCAAGTTATCGAGTAAACTTGCCGCCGCAAATCGACAAAGTAAATGCAATAGAAAAAATTTGCGCGATTTGAATCGTGAGAGTAGGTTCAACAATGATGACTTTCGCAACAGCAACACGACCGTATCAACATCGAGCGACAGCTTAACCGGTGACAGTTCAGTTGGCAACGATATCGAGACTTCCGATAGTTTCGTAAATATTCAATTCGCGCGTTTGGCACGCGGACAAAAATCAAGCTCGACGCAAAGCATGGAGTCGACCGATAGCTTCGAGAATGTGAGCTTCCAATACGTGCACCAAAATAATTGTCTTGTGGATCGTCCTCTGCAAATTTCTTCGAAACTCACAGTTAATCAGGATCAGAATAAGTTCTCCGCAAAGACGTTACAGACCCGAATACAATATTCAACTGCGCTAAATGCGTTGAGGTCACCCAAGCTGGACATTCAGTCTGACAAGAAGAACTGCCAAAATCTAAGAGTTCAAGAAACAGACAAATATATGAAGAACGAATTGGTAAAGCTGCGGCATGAAAGATATATTAGTAGGAAAAGTCCGATAGATTCCAGAAATGTCAGGAGCAAAAGATACAGTTGCTATTCACCGTGCGCGTCAAAAAGATCGCCTGAAGAGGTACGCAGCGCCGACAAAGTTACGACGCGGAAGTTTAGTTCAACGGATGAATTGCGCGATGAAGTGAGACAAAAGCCAACGACGCGAACGAAACGATTCAGCTTATTTTATACGCCGCAGCCATTAAGGAAGACGTACGAAGGCGAGGCAAAAACTGGGAGGATCGCGTGCAAGTCAATGAGTCGCGCCCAGAAGTCTGAGAGTAAGAGAAGGGACGGAGAAGAAGCAGAGAAGGAGAGATTAGATAAGAGCAGAAGATCGGTAATTGATGCTTCAACAGTCGCAAGTAGAAGCAAATCCAACAGACAGAATGTTCATGTGAAACCGAGTGTTTTAGTGAATGCAAACAGAATAAAGTGATAAATGGTAAGGGATTAAGGTGATTAGTGCCGAGGATATGCAAACATTCAGATGCGTGGCAGAAACCAAAGTTCAATGTAATTGCTTTAAAAATGAAGCGTTAATTGCAAAGATAATGTTGGTTAAAGTAATTAAAAAACTGGTCAGTGCTCTCCGATGTAAAATGATCGGAAAGGCAAGTTTCATCAAAATTGAAGACTATTATAGTTATATGCGCGAAGAGATTTTGCATCATTTTAAATTCTATTAAATTGCATCTAAAGTTATGGGAAAGTAACTAAAGTAAAAATTGAATCGTAGAAAAAAAAGATGATTTATTAAATCTATTTAATCTTTTGAGTCTCACAATTTTTAGAGATTTTAAATTTTCAAATTTAGAGATATCAACAGCTCCAACGAAAAGTATTGCAAACTTTAATTTTAAGAAAAATCATTTTGTACAATAATCTTTTTTTCTTCTTAAATTATAATAGAAAATATTTAATAAATATGTAAAGTAATTGTAAAATGATTGTAAGATATAATTTTATAAAATATAGTTATAATATTTTTTTTATTGATTCTATTGAGACAGAAAAAGATCTTCAAACTTTATAGATAATACATATAATGAAATAATTTGAGTGCAAGACTTTTCAAATGCGCATATATTCTCATAGAATTCCTGTTGCTGTTGAAAACTAAATAGCTAACAGAGACCAAAGACATACATAATGATAAAGTGCGAGAATTTTAATAAAAAAAACTAACGAAACCGGATTAAATATCCTATACATGCAAAAATTACACTTACCAGTGTTAATTTTCGGGAATTTTGATCTGCTAACAATATTCCCGATTGCAATACGTCCCTTTTTAGAAATATTCTTAATTATAGAATGTAAGAATAAAAAAATATATAACTAATCTTAATTATAATGCTAACCGATATTGATGCAATTAATTCTGAATCGGGATTGAAAACTGATTTATAACAAAATATTACTGAAATAATAGAGTGGTAATTTTGATAGTGAGAGTAATAATAATGATAGAAGTTGAAACGGGCTTCGAATTAAGAACAAAACATGCCAAATGCATTTAAGTAGATTATTTTGTATCGAATGTTTGCATAAATCTAGTTATAGGTAAAATGCATATAAATGAAATATTCTATCAATCTTTTCGGTTTCATGACGCGAAAGAAATTTCAAGAGATAATTTTATTTGGAGAGAAAGTCTCTAGTGTGCTTGTTTATATTATTCATTGGATATTTTGTTTTAAATTAAGTTTGTCTTAAGTAGGAATGCTCTTTAAACTACAAGATATATTTCTTGATAGGTGAAATATAAGATTGAAAGAATTAAGAAGTAGGAAAGGTGGATTAAAAATTTAGGAAGACTAAACTTTTCAATTTTAGAAAGACAGAAGATTGATATTAATATAAGAATTTTTAGACAAAGGGCGATGAATTAGGCGATTTTAAAATGTTTCATAAATGTAGTGCTTATTAACTATAAACTTGTGCTCAAGAAAAGATCAGAAGAGAATTATTTTTATAAAGGGATCATATTCTATCAATAAAATGTAACACTGATAGATTGACTAACAAGTGCATACATTGCAAAAGGAAAAGAAATATTATTAAAATTATTTTTATAGATGTTGATAAAGTGAAGATAAGAATTGACAGTCATTTTTATCAAATTAGTGAAAAGTATAACTTAATTAATTTCAAAATAAACTTAAATTAACGAAAAAAATATATTTTCATGAAAAGAATTATGCTTACAACACATAAACATCATACAAATGCGCACAAAATTACTTTGATATTTTCATATTTATTATAGAGATCATATTTATTATCATGAAATATGTGTTAATGTGTTTTAATTCTCTACATTTAAACAGTTAAAACAAAATATAAAATATAATATAAAATATAATTTGAAATTTTTGAAAATTTCAGAAATAGTAAAGAGATAAAAAAGATTTCTTAGCAATATTACAAATTAAATTTTTTTGGAGTATATAAAGATTCTGTCAAGTCTTTCTTGACTCAACTTAATTAAGAAAATCGTAAACATTATTGTAATATCGCGCCCTTTGTCACTCGATTGTTAATAATCTATAATCTCACTTTAGTGCAACGATTTTCCAATTACGATTTTTGTAACGCGCTCGTATGGTATTTATCGACAAATTGTGTATATAATTTTATTGACATTGAGTGTAGGTCGGTTACTCGTGAAATAATATAAATAATGTCGTTACTGTGATTTATTCGCTTGTCATTTGTTTATTCGTGAAATTCCGACTTTTAGAATTTAATTCGCGAATTTCTTAATAATTAGTATTCTTTTTAATTTCTTGTTCTCGTTTCGTTGTTTTGTCCTTAATATCATAATACGCACCGCGCGCGATTTGTAGTAATCTTAAACGTGATTCACACCAAATATTAAGATGCATACGTATTGTGAGTCTAAGTATTTATATATTATTATTTTATTACTATTATTTTATCATTATTATTATTATTATATACATATATAAGTATAATATTTGTGGATTATTCGCACAAAGACAGGTCTCGTATTGATATCACGGAACTTTCTATAATATTTGTGAATCAGCTGTATCTGTTTGATTTGCAGGAATGAAATTGAAAAAGATGTCAATAACTTACGTCAGATTTGCAATAAATTCGGGTTTATTTTTTCAAAATACGCACTCTGTATAAATATGACAAATAAAATGTTTTAATGATTCTAAGTCTTTCATGTAAAATATGTTTTCAATGTATCAATGCCGATTAATTTTAATTATGCAATTAATCGGAATTTATCGAAATATATTCAATAAATAATTGTGAAATAATTAATGTATAATTATGAACGTTATAATTTCTCTTTAATATATTTACAAAATTTTGTTTGACTTGTAATTTTCAATAGAATTAAAAATAAATTATATAAAAATTTTTATGTTTAATATGCCAGGTTTATCGAAATAAAATTACGATAATTTTCTGCATTTCTAATATATATTAGCAAACGAATATGTTATTCGTGCAATTAATTGTATCAATCCACATGCGATATTATAGGGCACAACTAAGAGAGAATTTATATACTTTATTAATATTTCAATTACTCGAGGTTCTTAATTAACACGCACACACATACATATATACATCGCCATAATACATTTGCAAATATATTTAATGTACTGCCAAAAGCTTATATTGAAAAATATAATTAGAGAATTTCACATTCCTCGCATCTTGTATGTGTGCGAGAGAATCTCTGTTTACATTATTCTTCCAATCATTTCCACACGTTGATTTACTGTACAAGATTTCCCAAAATCACCGAATGCTTTTATATATAATTATAAGTTAGAAATAAATAATTAAAAAAATAATAATTAAAATTTGTAAAATTATTATTTTCTATTTTTCCGATTAATATTGCATAATTCGTCAACTATATATGCACAAAAGTTTATAACGCATTGAAGCAAAATGTATACATTTTAATATTTGACATTCTGATTTAATTTCGAAATTATAATTTAAGATGTTAATTCGGTTATCTTAACTTATGTGTTAGCCAAATTATATTAAAAAATGACAATTATTTTTTATAGTGACATTTTAATTGTATAGTAATATCTTTTGCAATATTTTTAATTAATTACAAATCAAACAATGTATAAATTATATTGTCTCCCGTAATAACAATTTAAAATTGATAATCGTAAAATGATAATCGTATTAATTCACAACGATTCTCTATAACAATCGTGTTGAAGAAATAAAAATTAGCAATAGCAATTATTTCTTATTATTGCAATTTTATGTTTAAATATACAAAATGAGGATATGTATATATTTAAAATAAGCAATTTAAATAAATATTTGAAATATTTGAATATAGAGAAAATTATTCGCGCGTATATAAACTATCTCGTTACATAAATATATTTCAATGGAGACTAGTAACAGAGTAGTAAGGATCAACGTAAAACTTTCGAAGATTATAATTTTTTAATTAGGATCATGTACTCTATTCTTTTTTACACACATCGAATCTTCTAATCATTTGTCTCTCATAATAATGAGTATAAAAATACTATATGTATATCATCGAGATGTTATGAATATATTATGCGAGATATTTTTTGTTGTGTATTATTAATCTTTAAATTCTCTCTCTATGCATGCATAATTTGAATTTTCGCGCGAAATGTGTGGCATGAAATTAGCAATGCTCTCTCAATTATAACCAATCTATATATTTTACGTCCGAAGCGTTCAGACGGTGGTCAGTGCCGTAATTCTCGCGGTGTCTCGTATTTACGTGTTATTATTGCGTTTTAAATGTGCGTGCAATCTAAATGTCGCGAATGTTGTGTAGAATCACGAGCGATCATCGTATCGCGTAAATTATCGTACGCGCGATCGTAACTGCGATTTATTGGACGGTCTGTTAAAAGCGAGCGATTATCTAGTACGTACAACAATGGCGAAAGGATCGACGAGACGTTACGACAACATACCGCGTCCAAGTAAAAATAAATTCGTTCGCTACATTTATCACGCGCGATGGAAATGTTTACATCCTTTTTTTTCAAACTCAATGTGCATACGGCCATGTTATTGTCTGTCGACGTGCGAGAAAAAATATCGGCCGTCGCGATTCAAATGCGTCGCGAGTCGCGGGCAGTTACGATTACGCGGCCGCGCGTGCGCGTTCCACCTCCACCCCCACCTACACCCCACCTGTCCGTTCTCGTTCTCGCGCTACGGCATGTCTTACGAATTTACACGGTCAGGCGCAGTCAACGTTCGCCGTTCGTTCCTGTTGGTTGATATGTCGCGGCGCGTGAATCCGTCCCGAGTTCGTTTACATATCGAGTGCGCGAATTATTTCTCTCGAAACATATCCGTAAGAGTGTATTTCTGTCCGACAAGAGCCGTGGGATACCAACGACGTACCAACGACGTACAGGGGACAGGATCGAGCGCGGCGTAGCGTCTGGATCAGGTGAGTTTTACTTGAAGATTGCAACTTTATTTAGCAATCGATTGATTTTCAATTATGTATAATATTGTATTATATATGTATATAATATAATGAGAAATTGCGAGAATCTTTTCAAGTAGTTTATCCACTTGATTGACATGTGGCACAAAATATCGTAAACCATAAATTTGCTGTTGAAAATGCGCGCGCGTGAGATCGTTGATCGAAATCTGAAATGTACGATATTATTTACAGTATATATATCATTTATCTGCGCACGCGCGTGTATAGTTTTATTTTATTTTAACATATTCAATATGCGCGCATTGTAATTCAATTATTAATATAATTATTAAAACTTAAAAATCTATACATATACATGTATAATAAATATTATAATTAAAAAGCAATTATACGACATCCTATTGAGAGACAAGATGCATTATTTATTAATAATATTTCTCAAGTTTATTATAATTACAAATCTTTTCAAAATTCTGAAATTCCACTTTTTGTTATGTGCATAGAGGATGCTTCGGTATATTTTTATAATAATATATGTCATCATAATCGACAACAACAAGAGTTAGTCTTTCATTATACGCATTGTTTGTGCCCATATTTCGACATCATATCGCTATATGTTACTTGGACAAGAAACTATGTTCCTTGGCTAATGCACAATATCTCGCGCGCGAAAATGGCAATTTATCATGTTCAAATATTAACTCATCGTGATGTGTACATTGCATTATTTGTGTTTATCAAATTTGCGCATAATTTACTCTCATAGATCGAACGATAAAAATATAATAACTGAGAATCTTATGCGAGCACGAGGATTATTGTTTTTTCTTTTTTTTCATATTTAATATATTCGGCGAGAAAATATCTATTTTATGAATCTTTTTTCACAATAGAATTATAATTATATTAAAATAAAAAAAGAATTAAGGGAAACAATTTTATAATTTTTGCAGATAATTTTTTTTGAGCTAATTACAAAAATAAACTTTGTGTGCACGTAATCGAGACTTTTTTAAGAAATAAAAATTTGTCTCTCTTCACAAATAAGTTTTGTAATATAAAAGAATTTAAAGACAATCGTTATTATATTAGGATGATTATGATTTTACGCTATATATTATATGAAAATCATATAATAGTTTGTGAGAAAAAGAATTGATATAATGATTGCTATTGAATGTTTTCGCAGAGACAATGTTACTTGCGAAAGATGAAAACTGTAAAAATAATGATTACAATTGACTTCACGTGTATTACAAATTTCACAGTCAAAATTATTCGTTACATCAGAACACCTGGCTCAATTATTACCGGAGCGTAACGGTATTTCTGTGATGTATTTACGTGCATCGTGTCGCTAGACTTTGCGTTCAAACCGCTAATGATTGTTTTGCGATCATTGCGTTGCAACGTTTCTCTTTCGAAATGCTATACATACAATTTTATATTAATTTTGTGGATTTAACTCTCGCTTGTCCCGATCAATGAGCTCTTTTAGTTTTTACAACGATCGTTTAAAAAGGTCATCAAACATATTTTATATGCAAATAAAATTATGAATTAAAATGTTTTAAAAATTGTGCTTTTCTCTCTATTTAATCGATCTAGAGATATTTTAATATCAAAGTAAACGTTTAAAATTATTGAAATATTTTTGTCATGGGATTTTTATAAAAATTTCTTAATTTTTAGAAATATATATGTATTTGCATGTATTTATGAAAATTTATCGAAATATTCTTTCTAAATTTATTTTATACTATTTATCTACAGTTTTTAGATATACATATATGTATAAATTTTTTATTATTAAATTATATAAATTGTGAGACTTCCATATACTACTCTGCTCCGATTTCGGTTAAATTTGACAGATATGTAGTAAATCGCTAAATGTAGTCGAAGTCTAGTTTCCGAGATATTCAAATTTTAGTTATATGACTAAATAAACAATATTTAAACAATATTTATTAAATAAACAATTTTTATTAAATTAATATTCGACTACATTTAGTAATTTAGTACTACTACATGTCTGTAAAATTTTATGAAAATTGGAGCAAGGAAATATATATATATATATATATATATATATATAAATATGTATATATATATATATGTATATACATATTTATATATATATATATATATGTATATATATATATGTATATACATATTTATATATATATATATATATATATATATATATATTTCTTTGTTCCAATTTTCATAAAATTTTACAGACATGTAGTAGTACTAAATTACTAAATGTAGTCGAATATTAATTTAATAAATATATATATATATATATATAAAATTGCTAAAATACGTATTCGTATGATTTTGTTAGGAAAATATATCCATATATTTCACAATTTATTTTTTCATATTGCTAAAAAATAAGCATACTTTTATATCATCTTTTTGTGGCTGAATTAACTGAGAAGATCAGTACCAAATTTAGCAATTTCTGGTTACGATATGTTTTTAATATTGCGCGCGGTTACATAATAATATGTATACTACATAAGCGCGTATATCTGAGCCCGAGTGTCGAGCGTATTGCGCGCATTTAATTTGTTGTTGGAAATTAATTTTTTTCTTTTTTCTATAGTCTTTTGGAAAAATATTTAATTTTGTAAATTCCCTGATAAAATATGACAGAAAAATGTGTCGCATAATAGAATTCTATGTGTGTTCTCAATTTGCCCGAAATAAAATTAAACTACTAAATTTTGCGTAAATTAATATTAAATTTATTTAAAATATTAATAGAAAATAGAATTCTATATACATAAAATTTGAATTGCGCACCATAAAATTGATACAATGTACAATGATTTAGTTAAATTAATTAACACGAGAAATTAAAACGAATTAATTAATAAGAGAAAATACATTTTCTTATTTTTTTTTATCAACATTTTTCACCCTTTTTATTAATAATTTTTCTGTTCCGTCGATTAAGAATCATTAAGTTAATCGGTGCGTTATTAATTGTCCCGCATGTTTGACGAAACAAGAGAGAAGGCAACCCTTATTCTTCAGGAATCATTAATCACACGTTTTGTTAGACGAAGTACTTGACGATCGTAATAATTAACAGAAAACATTGCGTGACACAAGCTCAACACTGATTACACGAAACACGAAACTATTTAATTCGTATCATATTATATAAGCTTTATAGGAAACGTATATTCAATTAAGGTTAATTGAAAATGTTCATAAACCATTAAAATTAAAAGCTAAATAAAATATTATTAATATAAATATTAAAATAAAAATATTATTATTTCATTATAATGATATTCTTATTAATGTTATATGTATATAAAGTATTAATCTTATTATTATGTTATATATAAAAGTATTAATATTTCAAATTTATTTAATTTTAAATATTAAAATTATAAAAAAGGAGCAGACAATTTATAGATATATAAATTAAACGTAATTCATATAATTCAATGGAAACTAATTAACATAAAAGTATTAAATATAATTTAAAAAATTTTTTTTCTACACTTATTCTACATTTTTATCACTCTCTCTCTCTCTCTCTCTCTCTCTCTCTCTCTCTCTCTCTCTCTCTCTCTCTCTCTCTCTCTCTCTCTCTCTCTCTCCTCTCTCTCTCTCTCTCTCTCTCTCTCTCTCTCTCTCTCTCGCTCTCTCTCTCTCTCTCGCTCTCTCTTCATATTTTAAGGACATTAAGTTATTCGTTAATTTTAATTTCGTGATTAAGTTTTTTATTCATTAATTTATTTAATATAATCTTACTATTTTGATAATTTTCTTCTTTTGTGAAAATATTATATAAATTTAAAAAATATTTTAAAAAACTGAACTTTAAAACAAATTTGGATTTATCGCTAACGTTTACCAAAGTACCTGCTAATATGCATAAATACATATGCTAATTGCCGCGCTGCGCAAATATTTTCCTGCTGTTACAGCTGATAACAGTATTGCCGACTATAACAATATTACTTCATTATCATTCGTTTACGGTCTTGTACACAAGATATTCATCTATATACATATATAACTCGCTGTTAATTTTTAATGGTTAAATTTTTCATCTATTAGTTGTAATCGGGATAAAATAAAATCCAACTTGATTTAGACTTGCGACTTGGACTTGGATTTGGGCTTGCGAGTTACTTCAACTTTTTATCGTGCTTTTAATAATATGTTAATTTTTTTACGACATTGAATATTTTTATTTTTGAAGATAATATCGATATTTTTACATCAACAGAATTTTAATATAGCTTTCTCACGGAAAAACACCGCAAATGATTCCGCATATATAGGGCACCTTATAAATCAATAAATTAAATTCAAAAAAATTTAATAGAAAGAAATTAAGATCGATAAACGCATCACGGAAATGTGCCATCGGTGGTGCACGTTCCCGTGAATGTGTTGAACATCCCTAGGCGTTATATAGGACTAACGGGATTCACGTGGCATGAATTGTGAGATCAGCCAAAGGTCATAACATCTTATCCTGATCATAATCATTCCCTTGTAACTATATATACGTTTCCTTCCTATCATTTTTTCTCTCGTTTTATAATACCCAAAGGAAAGTTTTCGAATATAAATATTAGAGTAATTATAATTAGTTAGTTTAGAGAATGGATTATATATAATATCTTGAATAAGATTTTTTTAAATAAAAAATGACACAGTTACAATAACGCTTATATTGCTGATATACATAAAGTTGATATTATTCAGCATAGGAAGACATTAATTTTATTGTGCACAAATAATATATAATAATAAAAATAAAATGATAAATCTTAATAGAGATTAAATAATTTTTGAATTAATATCAAATAAATTTTTTAATTTAATAAGAAATTAAATTATTTATAAAAATTTAATCCATTAATGATTAGAAGTCTGCAAAAAGAGAAAGTAGCACTTAATAAATTTTTTAGAATATTTGTTTTTTATATATAATAAATATATATATATATATATATATATATATATATATATTGAAATAAATAATATAAAAGATTAATATGATATTATCACAGCAAATATTATTGATATGGATTAATGTAGGTAAAAAAATTCAAATTAACAAAATATGTATTTTTTTCTAAATAACATGGTAAATCGAAGATATTGAGTTTTCAATTCTGGAATTATTGTCGTTTCTTTTCTATTTATACGAGATTCATTTTGATAGATAGCTTCATTGTGATCAATAGTACTCTAATGCCGTTACTATCATGTTTTGAACCTCTTTTTTGAATGTCCTTCAGTCATCGTGGTAGTTTTGAAAATTTATTTAAACAAAATTTATTTAAACAAGGTCTCGTAAATCAATTTTTTACTTCTCATCACGCGTTAAGATAACATGATATGAATATGTGTGTATATTTGTGTGTAGAATTATTATGTAAAATAAAATTTAGGATACACATTTTGTTTTTAATTTCAGATTTAGATTTTTTTAAATTTTCTTTACAATTTTTTAATGTATGTGAATATCTTTTTAAAAAAAATTAAGAAATTTTATCAAGAAATGATATTAAGTGATAATGAAAGTTATATAGAACAATTTATTGCGTGCTTTATAAATTAAAATTGAAATTAGAATGAAAATAAAATAAAAATTAATGTACTATAATTAAACAATTTGAAAAAAAAATTAAATTTAGTTAGATGTCTCCTCTTGTTATACTCCATAATTATTAAGAATAAATATCACTTATAGTAATATATATATATATATATATATATATATATATATATATCTGCATGTGTATATACCAATGTGCATATGTAATATACTATATAATAATATTATAATTTATATCTTAAAATTATATTTTTGTGTTTGAAATATTTAATATTATAATAAAGAGAGAGAGAGAGAGAGAGAGGGGGGGGGGAGAGATGGAGTTATTTCACGGAAATTAATGTATAAAAACACTGTTGTATATAAATCTTTCAGCATGTTAATAAAATATTATATAAAACACTTCAAACGTAAAACATCATGTGAGCAGTCCTTATTCCATTGAAGATCGATGATAACGGTATATCTAATGGAACGTATAAACAATAGTGACCACATGCTTTTCCTCCCTCTCGTGTCAAAGATACACGAGCACATTACTGGCACTTTACGGGACACATAAAGCGATAAAGATATCCGTACAAGATGCACAGTAGGTACCATTGCACAATAGTTCGATGTCAGACAAGTCCCATTAATGTAGCGTAGAATTCTGAGAACTAACAAAGTCTTTTGATAAAAGCCATTTTTTCTTGCCTTTTATACTTGATATAAGCATACATTTAAAATCTCATAATATTTCAACTACAAAAGTTTTACAAACTTTTTTATTTATATAATTTTTAATAATTTAAACAAATAATGTTATATATTATAAATTTTTTAACGATTAGTATAAAAAATAATATGTTATTTTTATGCAATATTTAAATTATTTGAGTTTTTTTTGTTAAATAAAATCTCATAAAATAAATTTCTTATAAAATTAAAGAGATATACATATAGTTGCTTATGTTGTTCAAAATTCAGATATTTATTGCATAAAATTTGTTGTTAATGTTTATTATGTAAAATATTGATTAACAATATCATTTCACATATAAAATAATATATGTATCGATAGGTATCGAAAACACGGTGTTTTAAGAAAAATTTTGACATCTGAAAGGAGTCAACAGTGCACACTCGGCTTTTAAATCAATACAAAATGAAAGTTATAGTTTTCTCTTATTATACGGTCGAATTATTAATGATCGTATCTTTTAAATAAAGGTTACTGTCTTTTGCCTAACCGCCTATTAACCGCCGCTTATTTATTTAATAAGTTTCACGTGTGTTACGAATGAACATATAAATGACTGGCAAGTGATGATTCCACACATATGTATAATTCCAGTCATTATAATGGTTTATGTGAAATTTTTTCAATTAAAATAGCTATTTATTTCAATTAGAAATTAGAAAAATTATAGATGTGGTGAGAAAAATATATGCAATTAGAATATTTATAGTTTATAAAAAAATATTAAATAAAATTATTAATATATAAAAATCTAATTAGAGATTATAAAATTCAAACAAATAAGAAGAAAGAGAGAGAGAGAGAGAGAGAGAGAGAGAGAGAGAAAGAAATTCATATAATATACACAATTAATTGAATGAATAATAATGAGTTGAAAATTAATATTATAATTAATTGCTATATTATGATTCACATACATTTATTAATTTTATTATTATAATTATTAATAACTAATTCGTAACAGTGTTATTTATCGATCCCTAGACGCTAAACGATTATGTTTTTAAAATAATATTTAATGATTAAACTATCTGATGATTAAACTCACAATCAGCCAAATATGCACAAATATACACAACTTTTCTTCTCGCGCATTATATCGTGCTAGAGAGAAGTATCATTAATTCTTAAAGAATTTTCAGAGTTTTCAAGCGCAATTAGTCTTTCCGTTCATTAGAACGATCGAATTATCATGTAAGTGTACTCTGTGCTAGATCGAAAACGAGATCGACTAAAACAGAATGGGAGAGGAGATAGTCTGGCGAAATTCATTAGTGAGCTCTGTTTCGTAAACCATTGGGAGATCGGAGGAATGAAAGCTAAAGGGTGTCAAATCAAATTTCCCCACCGAGTGGAGAGGGAGAAAGTGACATCCGGCTCGCGCGGATTTAATTCTTTTTTTCTCATTTTCTCTTTTTTTCCTTTTTATTTTCACATCGCTCTCTCGATACACTGATTCCACTACCCTCTCGAAGGTCGCCGACGGTTAAATAAACTCCGAGATTCTGCGAGCGAACATTCCTGCAAGCAGGAAAAGGAAGTATAGGACGAGATTGGGATGGCTACTCTCGGTATGGTCCTACGTAGATAAATGGTCTGCTACGCTGAACTTCTCTGATAGAGATATTAATCTTTCTCAGAGCATCCCCTGCTCTTCTTCTCTCTCTCTCTCTTTCTCTCTCTCTTTCTTCCTCTTTCTTTACCTATCCATTACCTTTTCCAGATATCTCCTTCTCATTCTGTAATACTGTCTTTTTCGTCTGCTTTGAAGGTTTTTATTTTTCTTTCTTTTCCACACTTGTTTTCTCTTTCTCTTTTTATTTATTTATTTTTTTTCATTTTTCTGTTATCTTTGTTTAATGTTACTGTCAATAAAAGACAAAACACGCATATATGTGTACATGTATTTAATATCTACGCATACATGTGACATTTTATCTGCACAATAAATAATTTAAATAGGATTACACACACAAACACACACACACACACACACACACACACACACACACACACACATATATATATATATATATATATAGAGAGAGAGAGAGAGAGAGAGAGAGAATTATTAATATATATTATAAAATTATATATATAAAGTCATTTTTAATAATATTGAAGTATTTATAAACATGTATTGATTAAATTTTAAATACATGTTATGATTTTCTCGTTATAATATTTTTGTCTGTTAATTCTAATTTCTTTCTTTTTATGTATATTTTTTCATATTTTATGTACAAACGTTTTATTCTGATGATTTAAATCAAGATGTTAAAAATTAATGTTTCTGTTCTTTTTATATCATATTTATTTAAATTAAATTAAATAATTAATAAAAATATTAAATAAATTCTTAATTCTTATAATTAATAGTTTCTAAAATATTTAATATTGTATACTCAAGCGTATTTATTTTGTATTTCTTTTTTCTTCTCCTCTCTCTTTATTTTTTTTTGTTGGTGCTATGAAAAATGGAATATTATATGTCCACGTCAGAGGGGCGAAAATCGAGACGTGCAGATTCACAGCTCTGGCAAAAGTTAATTTTCTCTGTGAACTTTTTATCCTAGCAATGTGAAAATAACTTTTGATCTCTCCATACAGTGCACAGTTTTGTTTTTTTCACACGCTGGTTATCCTCATAGCAAACATATTCTTGCGGATTATGCGAGACAGAAAGGGTGAGAGCAAGAAAAGAAGAGGAGAGGAATATATGAGAATTCTCTTTCAGTTTTAAGCCGATATACGCCGATAAACAAAGATTTGACCTTGTGATTTGTATCTTTTTCAGGAAAGAGGGAAAATTTAATTCTTTTTTTAATCGTAATAAAGATTTATATTGTTGAGAGGACTTATTTTAAAAGAAATATAAATCTTTAACTTGAAATTATCTTTTAATTCCTAGTAACAATATAATACTTAATAAACTATTGCATTCTGCGAATATTACTATTACAATATCTACTATTACAATATCAAATAAATTTCGCATTTAAGTTAAAATAAAAAACAAATAATTTAAATATTTAATAGATGCACATGATTATTATATATTATTTATGATTTATTGTTTATTTAATAATTGTTTTTAATTTTAGAGAATTTCTCTTTCTCTCTCTTTCCGTTTTCAAAAAATTTGTTATTAATCTTTTAGAAAAATTTTATATCTTACCTTTAAAATTCGCGTGAAATGTCTTCTCATGACGTAATTTTATTTGTCTCACCATTTAACTCAAGAATTCAATTAAATTTTTATTATTGTACTTTCATGTTTTTGTATACTAGCGGAAAAATTATTGAAATGTTTTCTATTATATTAAAGAAAATGTCGAAGTATCGATGCTTCGTTTCTAAGAAAAGATAGGTAACAAATTTCCCACAATTAAACAATATTTTTCTCAAATTTTTTCTAAAATGTTTAATATTGGCAAATGTTTTTATTTTATAGACATGTATAAATTAAAATATTTTATATAATAAAACATAAAATTATAAGTTAAAACTAATTATTACGAATAGAACGAATTATTAGTTATTAATTAGAATTTAAAAAATTCATATTTTTAAAAATAAGAACAACAAATTTTTTAATATAACTTGAAAATTATATAAATAGTTATAAATAGTTATAAATAGCAAGAACTTACAGAAAGATAACAAATTTTTTTTAGATAATCATTGTTTATTTTTTCTAATTTAAATATGTTGAAAAATTTTAATTTTATAAGATTAATATACTAAAAATTTTTGAAACAAGAGAATAAACATAGAGATTAAAAATGAATTACATTAGACTAAAAATAAATTTTAAGTATAATAAAAGTAAAATTAAATAAACCTGCCAATATCAAATCTTTCAGAGATAATTTGAAATATTAGTTAATTTTGGAAAATTTATCATTTACCTTTTTTCAGAAACAATTTATCAATATTTTGATACTTTTTTTTAAAATCACAAATCGAAATTAATAAAAATATTTATTATTATAGAACCGAAGTTTCAAGATATCGTTCAAAAGTCCTAAGCATTGCATAACACATCTTGAACGCAAACACGATATACTACACCTCCATATTTATATACGCGCGAACGAGTGCGAACAATATGGAGTTTCATGGGGTAGAGAGCACACGGTGTGCCACGATGCGTAGTATTGTCGCTGAGGTAGGGACAGATCGATAGCATAAGGGGTCCTCCAGACCTTATGGTGCCTCCTCCTCCTCTTCCTCCTCTTCCCTTTCCTTCTCTTCTCTCTCATTTCTCTCTCTATATTTCTCTCCGCTTTATTTAGGCCGGCAAAATTAACGCGCGTTTTGCATTACGTGCTTTTCACAGAAGGATGAAGAGCCTTCTTAAAGAAGCAGAAGGAGAATAAAAGAACGTCTTCTTTTTATTAGCATACTATATTTTAGTTTATAAACGATTTTATAGACAATTTTGTCTCTGTAAATTCTCTTTTCAGATTTTCTAACAATTGCTCGGATTTATTTAAACGAAAGAATTGAAGTTGAAAAGTCATAAGTTTGTGCAGCGAGCATATAGCATTGTTTAAACATATAGCATTGCAAAAATTGATGTCAGATATATAAAAATAGAAAAAAGAGAGCGAGAGAGAGAGAGAAAAAGAAAGAGTATGTCCTCCTTAACATCTACCCTTTATTTCTTTCAACACATGATACTTTATTTTGCTAACATATTCAAGAGCGTCGGAAAATATTTAATCTCTTGTTATAAGATATTTTATTACAAAGAACAGCAATATTAATTTTTCCGTATACAAAGAGCGAGTTATCGAGATAAAGCTTTCAATTCTCACAGCTCGTCTATTTTAATATTCATTAAGCTACGGAACAAGTCGTGAGAATTTATATGTAAGAATTGCTGTAAAACTTGTTAATAATGATTAAAATAATGATTAAAAAAAGATTTTTACTAATAATTTTTAATATATTTTCTTTTCTCTGCAAAAACTTTATGTATTATAATATTTGTATAAACATGTTATAAAAACGCGTAATAACTGTCTCAACTATCATAGTAGTCTTATTTAAGCATATTGTATATATTTTAAAAATTACAATTACAAATTAATAAGTTATTTTAAAAATATCATAAAAATTCTATTAAAATAATTCATATATTGCACGATTCATATATTGCACAATCCATATAACTGGTATTTTCGATTTCGCGAGAATGAGAAATGAAGCTGGGGGAACTAGTCGGATGTAATGATTAAAGCGATACTTCCGGTGGTCGTTATCGAGCTGCGAAGATAACATCACGGTTTTCGATCACTGTCACAAGGCAAACGAGTACGTATTAGAGGAGCAAACTGTACTGATACATCGGAGGGTCACGACAAATCCTATTTCTATTCTCAATTCTCTCTCTCACTCATTTCTCTTTCTCTTTCCTGTAGTAACATTGCTAATTAGATGCATGATTACATCGACCTGCAATAGACAAAGAATAATTAGCACGAAAGGGAAATGACTCTGTCTGGAAGTGATAAGACATTGGAAATGATAAAGAACTTTTAGAGAATTAAATGTGGAAGATTTCAGTGAAACGTAATTTAACTAAATTTATTAATTTGCTACAGAGAAAAATACAGGACGAAATTTTAGGAATAGAAATACTAGGATAGAAAGATAGATACTTTTCTTTTTTAAGTATGATTATTTTCATTATTGAAATATGACATTATATAAATTTCATAATTAAATACTTGCGCAAGAAAATTTAATTGAATTCCGCGTTTCAAATATAATTGAAATAAACGTGTAATTATATTTTATCAAATAGAGAATTTTGATTGGAATAAATATTACAAAACTAAAATAAATGTTATAATGATAATACTAAGTGTATATGTGTGTGTGTGTGTGTGTGTGTGTGTGTGTGTGTGTGTGTGTGTGTGTGTGTGTGTGTGTGTGTGTATTTTATATATATATATATAATCTCTAATTTATTTTAAAATTTAAAAAATATTTTACATTTTTTTTACATTAATAAATATCTATTTTGCGTCTAAAAAACCTCTCTATTCTTTCGTAATTTAAAATTATAGTAAGATTTTCTCTCAATAAAATATATAAGAAAACTATTTTACAAAAAATAAAGAAATTTCCCTCTTTGAATACAAATTTAATTACAGAATAAAAATTTGTATTTTTAAACAACATTTTAATACATGAGCGAAAATTGAAATTTTCAATTGTGTATTTTTGAAGTTTGAAGATCGTAGAATACTGTATCAACCATAATAGCGAACGGATGCGAGAACAATCGTAATCGTGGATGATCCGGAACTATACGTGAGTACCGTATGTCCATTTGTCGCGCATTAACGGTGTTTATGCTCTCAGCCAGCAGGGACAATTCGCGTGCATCGTTAATCACGATGAATTCGTTGTGATTAATCATGCTTTTCGCCCGATTAGCTTTCCTCCCACTTCCTATCGACTTTTCCCTCTGGCTTTCCTCAATTTCTTCCCTCTTCTCTGATTTTCGTTCCATGATAATATCGGAAACTTATTCGCGTAATTTACAAGAATAAATACTAAAAAAACTACGTTGAATTTCGCAATCAAAAGAAAATTATATATACATATACATATACATACATACGTACATATAAATGTACTATTTAAATTTTTTATCCACGAGCTAATCTCTTTTTATTTGCGTATACAATATTTATTTATTCTAATTAAATTTCGATTTAAAGAAACTTTTTTACTTTAAAATTCTTTTAAATGTTCTTTTATCAATTAAGAAATGAAATTTAATTTAAAGAGAAAAATTTGCATATAATTATATTTGCCCAATTTAAAAAAATATTTGCTTTACGCACACATATAGTAATGCACAATAATAATGACTTTTTCGCATAAGTTTTCTTAATTTTTCTGAAATTTATATATATTGTAAATATAATAACTCCGTATTTGTGGATGATGAAAGAGGATAAAAAAGGAAAATTTTCTCTCAACAACCAAGGAGGAAAATAGCTTTAGCGGCTCGCGTACACATGCTGGGAAAAACGTCAGCGGGAAACGGGGGTGGATCTTGAAAGAGAGATCCAAGGATGGAAAGAGCGGGCAGAGTAGAGAACTACCGTTACCCTCCCTCCGACCGGATATGTCATTTGGTACCTGGGTCACGTACCTCTTCGTATTGACAGGCCAACCAGCAGCCAACCAGGAGGCCTCCATCCCGCTGCTTCTCGTCACTACGCGCAATTCTCGGTCCAAGATATCGGCATCCTGAAACAATCGCGAAAATTCTTCGAAAAACTATTTACTAATCGAAAATACTGAATCTCGAAATAAGTAGCAATGAAAGAGAACAAAAAAAATAATATTATTTATTTTATTTTAAGAAAATATTTATTTCTTTCATAATTTTATAATTAAATATAAGTATAATTAAATGTCTATAAAACAGTATTGATAATAATATGATAATGTACTCGTAAAAACATATATGTTTATTTCTGAAGACAGAATTAATTAATTTGATTTTACATCTGATTTCGTTAATCTTTGTGAATATTATTTTTAATTACATATTATATAACAATTAGAAAATAACAACCTTTATTAATAACTATTCTATGTATTATTGTTGTTCCAGCATATAGGGTGTCCCGCAGTGATGGTACAGCGATGAGCCTGCAGGCCCAGGCTCCAACCCAGCGATCTGCGAGGTACTCCCCTCAGGAGACCGTTAAGGTAAGTCTTTATCGAGTTCTTTATTAGTAATTATCTAGACATTAAAGACAAAATAAATAATGACAAACTCATTATATTTAAAAATAATATTTAAATATTTTATAAGAATTACAATATATTTCCTTCAAAATTTCTTAAATGTTATATAATTCTCTCGAAATGTATATTATTCTATTATCTTATAATTTTTGTGGTAAAAATTCCTGTTGCATTTATAATATTTGCAAAAGCTTTTCTCATGAAAGACATTAAAAATTTTATTAAAATTATTTAAAATTTTTTACATAAAATTCTACGTAATGCAACAACACAAGCAAAATTTTTCTTTTTTTCGTCGGACGATAATTAACAGCGGAATTCGCTTTCGCGGTGATATCATCGTAGTCGCGTTGGCCATGTTATGCGTGGTCCGTTTGCCATCCATGTCGAGATTAATCCCTCACGGCTGACTGTACACAACTTGTTTCACTTCACATTCACATCATAAACAGAGAAAAAACGAAATAGAATAAAATAAAAACTATCTTCAATGTCTTAAGGGAATAATTGAGATGAAAGTATATGAGATTGAAAAGAGGGATAAAGAGAATAATTAATGATATATTAATTGATTAAATGAAATTAATGTAATAATCCAAGTAATAATTACTAGGGAAAATTCTCAATTTCCAAGAATTTAATAAATTCAAAGATTGAGTAGCTTACATATTAAATAATAAAAATTAAATAGCTCATAAAAATAAGAACGAAGAGATTAGTATATGTTGTACAATAATGATTACACATTTAGAAATTATTAATAATTTTAGGAATAAACGAATGCTTTTTATATAAATATACACACGTATGTTATATTTACAAAGAGAGCGAAGCAGATGCAAATCGCATAATTTTGCACGTAGATATTCGCACATATTGCTATTTCTTAATAAATATTTCTCGTTTTACGCATAAGTTTGTCATTCTCTATCGGCTTGTGAATGTATAATGTTTTTGTTCATTATTGCTGCATTTCTTTAATCTCTTTTTCTAATGCTATTCTAATAAATAAATCTTGTAAATACAGAATTTTTGACAAGAAATATTTGCTAAAAATCATCTTTGTGGTGATAAATTCAAAAAATTTGTATCTCGATGAGAATTAAATTATCGTTGTTAAATTTATGCTTATCAGAAAATAATAGAGATATGTTAAAAATAGAATTTATGTGTGTTTTTTATTAAGAACACATACACATATAATGGCTTTAAAAAGAATTGCTGGTGCATCTCTTTTTTCTTCTTTTTTTTATCTTAAAAGAGATTATAAAATTAATCGTAAAAAAGATAAACATAAATTGTAGTAAATTATGAGATAAATTAAGAATATATTTAGTAATGTTTATCTTTATTTTTAACAAATAGATTTATATTTGAAATATATGTAATTGATTTGCTAAATTATCAATATTTGAAATATAAGTGAATAGTGCTAATATAAAATATTGATTTTTATTTATATTATTTTTGTAAATCTTGAGATAAGTTTTAAAAAGAATAAAAATATTACACTTATAACAAACATTTTTTTAATAATTAAATAATTATGATTATTGCGGCCATTATCGGTTACTTTAACTTCCTGTATTTTTTAACCCTTTTCGGTCAGATTTACTGAAAAAGAAAAGTTGCGAGGGATCGAAAATTTGAAGATTCGTAAGAAACATAGCAGGGCGGTAAGATTTTGCAGGCGTAAGCCAATTTAGCGCGTGCTAACCTTCTCTTCTCCGTTCTTTCATCTCTCCTTTTAAAGTCAATTTACATCATCCACTTTTAAAAATTATTTCATCATTTTTTTATTATGAAATCATTTATTATCAAATATTTTTTTCATTGAGATTTAAGAGAAATTGAATTATTTAATATAATATTTAATATACATATATATAATGTATGTATGTGTATGTGTATGTATTATACTATAATTATATTTGATGTGTAATATTTAATATGTAATTCATCACTAACATGATTTGAAAACGTTTTTTAATTTAAATTTTTGAATTAACTTAGAATGTTAATTAGTTTTTATGTAAATTATCTTAATAAAAATAATTCTGCTTATATCTCATATCATATATCTATAAAAACTTGATTATTATATTTACATATTAATTCAGTAATAAATTGAAATAATTAATAATTTCTCTTGAATAATTAAATGTATTTTTATTTTATTATTATATTCATTTAATTTTTTTAATTTGTACAATTTATTCAGAATAATAGAAACGAATTGTACAAAATGGGCTTAATTTCATGTATCATTGAAGCGCGCGTCGGGTTAGGCGTTGTATCTTTAATTATTCGCGTAGTCGAGGGACGAAGAAGGACTCGAGGGATACTGCGAGAGTCACCGAGAGAGCTGCAAAATGCTATCATCTCGTTTTCATGGTTGGGGCGTGGTTCTCTTTCCTCCTGGCCATCCAAAATCCCTTCTTTCTTTTGCTCCGTTTTTGAACATCTATAGATCTAGAATACAAGGAACATCCTAGTCATATTAATATTATAAATATGACTAATGTTCGAAGTTTTTTGCAATATTTTTGTGTTTTTTAACTAAAGTCAAAGATTTTTATGGTATTAAAGTTTTTTTTTGAAAATTTAAAAAGCTGTTAATATTTACAAAAATTAAAACATGAAAATTGAAAAATAAAATGTAAATACACAGATAAACATACATTAAAGCTATAAAATATTAATTATCTAAAAATTAGATAATAAAATAATTAAAATCTTTTAGAAGGGAAAAATTATCACATCTTTTCATTCTCAGTAACTTTGAATTATAGAAAAATGTCTTTGGTTTAAAATTTCTTATTGTCGGAAATAACATTAAAATATACCTGATGTACATGTCTTTAATTCTTTTACGTGCGTAGGAATTTGTGTCGTAAAAGATTTTAGTTTCGGAACAGGAAGCCACCCCTTAGAATTGGGCGGGTGTCAACGCGGAAGTTATTGCGGGAGGACAGAGGGAGTTGGAAAGCAGTCGACTCGAGGGTCGGTACTCGCACGAGAATATCCCCCGGGCATATTCTCGCTCGCGCGACCAGGCATCGATTAGCCATTTGAGGATCGAGTCCGTATCATTCTTCCTCCTGTATACCACGATATATCGCGACTTTCTCTCTGTCTTTCTCGCAACATATTGCGCTCGACCGGAGGGTGGTTATCGCCGATATCGCGTAAAATGAGTCTCGAGATATCGTGTGAGGCTTGAGCCTTTTCTTTTTTTTACGTGTATTAGATCGCCAAGATCATTTTGTTTTATTACTTTAATCCATGGTTTTATATATTTCTGAAATTGGTAGATTTAAAAATAAAAAATATATACGTATATGTGTGTGTGTGTGTGTGTGTGTGTGAAAGATTAAATATACAAATCATTAAAAAATATTTTAAAATTTCTTAAATATAAATATAATATATGAATAATATATAACTACGATTTTTTAATTTTAATAATTATTTTATGGTTCTATTTTTTAATAATGTTTTAACAAATATTAAATAAGTAACATTAAAAATACATTAATTACAATTGAAAAATTAAAAAAATGTTTATAAAAGAAATTTTTTTAATTATTAATAAATACATACTATGGACATACTTTTCACATGGTATTTATAAGCTCAAAATTCCGCAAGACCAACCTTTGCGGTTGATTTGGCAAGTTTTAACGGCGAAAGTCGCGGTCGTTGAGGGACATCGACCGACGTTGGTTACCACCTATCCTTTAGAATTATTAATTAGATGTGAGAGGAGCTAATTTATTTCTCTTGCTATTCCCGGAGATTGCAAGTCCGCTAATACATCTTCATAAATTTCCCGATGAAATGAGGTGATTTTAATGACATTTATATTAATGTTAATAATATAAATAATAACGACGAACTGTAGTATTATATTAATATTATATACTTATCTCACGATAAACATACTTATACAATTTTTTAATATCAGAGTTTTATATTAAATAGAATCAAAAAATTGATAATTTTAATGGTAAAGAAAATGTCATACAAATTCTCTTGATTAATCTTCGATTCTAATATATCGAAAATTTTTAGAAAATATAATGTTACAGTACATAAATATTAATGCATATTTTATATGTGATATTTCTCTTTTTGATATTTATAGAAAAGGCAATATCGAATTATCGAAGCATAAACATAATTACAATAACATAATTACGAACAAACTAGGTTATAATTGCGATACTTAGGTTTATTTCACATTTTCTCGAAATGTTTATAATTTCGCGACAAATCTCTTAGAAAATTACAAAAGCTACGCTACTTTATGTATACCAATGCACGCAGGGATACATTAAGACCCGTAAATTCGCGCTCAAGATAAGAGGCAATCTTGGAGTTTTTCGCAGCCAAATTTTCTGCACCCTTGGCCACGTGGCACACGATAAGCCTTTAATCGAAGATTAATATTATCAGGATTCAGGTCGTAGAGGAACCCTCTGTGTTGTCACGCATTGCGATTAAGGACCTTACGTGCCGTAGGCTACTTTCTCTCTCTGTTTATTTCTCTTACTCTTCCATTCTTACTTCTATATTTAAAGGAATATCTTAAATCCACAATATGAAAATATAATCGTCGCTTTTGAATCGCGACTCCCTTTGCTGCGAAGAAAAACGATAAATTATAAACTTCCGGTTGCAGTCGATTAAAGGATGATCGTAAATCAATAGACTATTGATTATCTTGACGATAAAAAAAAGCTTGCATCCTGAATAAAATGCTAATTTCCTATTGTTATTACAAATCCGTCATAAATCGTTAACAAAATCGCTTTATTAATACACATATTTGTAGTCTTTGTTGACGCTCATTTTCATTTTTAATTTAAATGCGATATGAATTAAGATGTCCAATTTTTCTGCGAGTTTTGATGAAAGAAATGAAAAAATATCGATTAAAGATACATTGAGAAATCTAAAATAATTTTAAAATGCACTTTATAATTTTCTTTATGCAAAATCAAATGGTATTAGATAATTATAGAATACTTTCATTGCATTAATTATAGCACAATATTTTGAAGGATTTTTATAGCACAATCTTTTGGAGGATTTTTAACTGAATTTATAGTCAATTTTTATCAGTAAAGATATTTTCATTTTGATACCTTAATGACCATTATTACTTGCACTTATGTTCGTGACGGCATACATGAGGCAGAAAAAATCATACACTTGCATTGTTGGCTATTTGGTAATGATAAGCTGTATAAATATGTGTAGACATTTTGTTCGTCAAATATGTATAAGCAACTTGAATTGTACATACATCTTTGTAATCCGAGCAATCACATTTAGATCCCCAAAAAATTATATTATATTATAATATATTAATAGATTGTCTCGATAGATTATCTTGCAGAAAACGGCTTGCGAATACGTATGATGACGTGCATGTAACCCCAAGAAAGTTTTTGTCCTTTAACCCTGCAACCTCTAAGAATTGAGAATCGATACCATCGCCACCCGGTGCTGTGGCGGAGTTTCTGCAACTTTGCTTCGAGGGGGTTGGAAAGCGAGGGGGCTGTAGGAGACGTTCAAAGCCTCCAGAATTCAAGGGTTTCACAATATTTATGTGACAGCAGCTGTAGGCGCTCCAGCCCCCTGGTTCAGGCTGTTTCAAGGCACGGCCTATTTCAAGTTCTAAGCTTCTTCAAGGCTAGATATCGCGATGAGCACGAAGTACGACAGCAATCTGAGAAATATCACTTGTACGATGCAAAAAATTGAACGGAATCCAAGTTCTATTCTAAAGATTCGCAAAAAGTGATTCCATTTATATTTATATTTTTTTATTCATCTTTAATCGGCCAAATGAAATAAATTTTAATCAAGATTATTTAAAGATTGATTATAACTTATAAAAATGGCAAATATTATGGCGATTTAATTATCTTTCATATTTTATGTTTCAGATTTTATATTTTTTAATTTCATCTATATATTTATAGATATTATAATTATTTAATTATATATCATGTGTTCGTATCATAGGTTGTAGCTGTATATTTAAATGAAAAATTGCTTTAAAAAAACTCATCTTTTTTATAAATTAATATCATATCTCTCTGCAAGTTATAATTTAAATGCACAATTAAATATATCGATATATTTAATATTATTTTAATATTTTCTTATATATCGTTAGTAATTTATTTAGTATTAAAATAGTATATGCGCGGAGATACCCTATATATTCCAATTAAAGTAAAAATATAACGGGACCGTAGTGACCAAACTTTGCACTTTATTTTCATGTGATAATATGAATTTTAGTTGTCCCAAGATGATTAATTTAAACTTGTCTTTTAATTTTTTGCTCTAGAAAAAAGAAAAATATTTATTTATTTAAAAAATTTATTTTTGTCACACATTAATTTTAATTGTGTTACGGCTAATAGCTTTTGCCTAGATATTAGATATTTTTTTTAATAATTACATACACATATACATGTGTGTATGTATACGTGTATATAAAATTAAGTTACTAAACGATTTTTTTAAATAAACATGAGATATAATAAAATTGGGATTTAAAATATATATAGCTTATGAACAGTAAAAAAAATATATTGATTTTTTCATAGTTTTTATTTTTTTATTTGAAGAAGGAAAAAAGAGAAAATATGCCAATTTTTATTTTTCTATTTGAAGAAAACTTTCATTTTTTTATTCGAAAAAAGAGAAAAAAAGAGAATTTACTAATGATATTTTTTATATAATTAATTTATATAATTATATTTTTTCTTTAGCTATATCTTTTTTCCATCATGCGAGATTAAATTTTCTCTTACTAGCATCTCAGCTTATATGTACATAGTTTAAAGTATGTATTAAGATAGAAAAGGCAAACAGTTTCGATAATCCACGCACGAATCTGCCCACTTGAGGATTAAATTATCATTTTGAGAGATCCAGACGCTATTATGCGACAGAATATAAATGCAAATTAATAATAATACGAGTTACAAGTTGTAATTTTACAATTTGATATCCAATGCGTACGCTGAGAAAATCTAAGATTTCATTAGCGTGCGATTTAATTAAAAAATTTTCTTGTTCTCGATTAAGTAAATAAAAATTTCTATTAATATATTCGCATGACTTGCATCTCCACAATATTTGATATATTTTAATTCGCTAGACAGATTAAAGAGCAGATTAAGAAAAAGTAGTTAATAATGCGTTAGAACGCATGTGCGACTGTAATATCTATCTTTGTCGTAAATGTTTAGAATATATTTAATAGAAAATTATTAAAATTAAAATTATTTTTCTTTCATTCTACACATATCGTGAATTAAAAAACATTACATTTGCCCACGATTAAAGAGACGTTTTTAAAATATTGCAGATAATTTTAATCTTTGTAAAGTTTTAAAAATCAAAAGTACCTTTCCCTTAACGTTTACGCTAAATTCTACTTTAAAAAATAAGATAATTATTATTTGTTGCGTTTCACAAAATTCTTTCTGTCTTTTAATGATACTTTACTAAAATTAAAATAGTCGAATCATTTCTAATATGATAAAATTAAATTGATCAAATTCTAAATTGATATGATCAACATTCGTGCTTATGTTAATGACTGCATATGTGTCATTACCCTCCAAGTGGCTAGATCGAGACATATTTGAAATGATTGATTGCTTTCGGTATGAACGCATCGTCATTATCGTCCATAATAATCTCAAGAGATTTGTTAGAAAAAACTTTATATAAATGTACTACCTACTTATTAAACAAACAATAAATTTTGTTTATGAGAAGCAACGCTCTTGCCATAATTATTTAACATTATATTTTTAATAATATTAATATTAAATCCACTTTAATTTTTCATTCCGGTGTAGGCATAACTATTAATTTAATTATAAATAAACTAATATCTCTATTTCTCTAAAGAAATTTATAATATAATATTAATTTAAAAATTTATATTTTTTCCAATATTAATTGAGATCATGTAAAATAATATACCTAATATATATCAGACCAAAAAGTATTTGTGAAAAAAAATAATAATCGATAAATTCTCGCAATAAAAGGATCGAAACGGGACTCGCGTGTTCAAGAGGCTGAAGGGTTCACATTATTATCATCGATCGCGGATACACGGTTATGCGTTATCGAATCCTGACTCGTGCGCGCGATACATAACCGGTGACATGCAAAAACCAGTCTGCATGCAAGCAGTCGTGAAAACATGCGTGATACTATGTGACGTAAGAAGGGCCTGGAGACATAAAAGTGAAGAAATGAGGAATTAAATATTCGTCGGTAGATAAACATGCAATCGAGATTAATCGAGTTTCTTTTACTTTGTGGCAGCGTTGACATACGTTCATTTCCATCTGTCAACATGTTCTGTTCAAAAATTTATTTTTTTCTTTTACGAAAAACTACGCGTTTTTTCCGTAAAGATAAAAGCGTATATTGTAAAAATTTAAATTAATTAATAATATTAGAAAAAATAAATTTTAATTATTATTATCCATCAGGCATTTAAATTAATTAATTAACATTAAAAGTTGAAAATTTTATGTAAATTCTCCAATTCAATTAAAGCGTAAAGTAGATTAACAAATTGGGACATAATATTAATTTTTAGTGTGATAAGTCATAGAAATTAATTTAACTGTAATTACTTGAATTATACGATATTTGATAATCTTAATAAGGTAAAATTCTCAAGTTCACCTTAATTAATTTTGTCATTTATTTGATCAGTTGGAAATATTAGACATGACAACGAAATTGAAGACATAACTCGATAAAAGTCGCGCGCAGGAATATTCTATTATTCTGCTATAATACCTATATCGTTTCATAGAAACTGCAAGCAAGAACTCTCGCTATACTAGTTTGATAAACTACTGCATTGATTTGAATTAATTATGTTGACAAATCAAAACATTTCCGAATATATTTCAGAAATTATCCTAATTGTCCTAAAATTAAAATATGTTGTGTAGAAGGAAGGAAAAATTATACATTAAATTCCAGTTGATATATATATATATATATATATATATATATATATATATATATAAAATTTGTATACTAAGTATATATTCTTATTTTAATATAAAATATTAATTTTTAATTCATTATTTAAAAATATATCTTTTTATTTATTATATAATAAAATAAACAGCACAAATATAAAATAAATTTTAATCTTTTATATAATATTTTATAAAAGCTTTCCAGATTTAAATGTATTGAAGGGAGTAAAAGAAATAGATTTTTTTTGTTGATGACGGAAAATGAAACCGACAGAGAATGCAACTAGGAAAGCATCCCCTTGAAACTTTAAAGTCAACTTTCGCTTTTCCACCGTTGATTCACTCCCTCGCGCTCCGTTTTTAGTTTCCCTCTCTACGATCTCTAGAAGTCAAGGTAATGCTCGGCCGCAATAAACGCGGCTTTTGGACAAAAGTTTCGCCGGTGCGGGATGCGCATGATCTAACGGCCACGTGGGAAAATTCACCCCCACAAACGTGAGAACGTGGTTGGGGATTGCAATCGTTTCCCGCCGCCGCCACCATACCAAAGAGGTCCGTTTCCGCTTTTCGATAACAAACGTTGTTGTTGCGTCGCGAATCGTTTCCGTTTGATCTCCTCGAGCACCTCACCTACACTCTTTGAAAAAAAGATATTTTTGCAATTTTTTTATAACTGTATATTCTTTGAGGAAGATATATTTTTGAGAAAATTTAAAACTTTATTCGCAACTTTTGTAAATTATTTGGATTTTATTTGGATATACATTCGCGAGCACGTTTTTTTCTTCAGCCAGAATTACATAGATCATATGTTGAATGCCAACGCAATATTTTGGACATTGAAAAAAAATGAATATACAATTCATAATCAGAAATTATAAAGATAATCTCTTTCTATCTGTCTCTATAAAAAAATGTGCAGTACAAATAATATTATTAATAATATAACAATTTAAAAATTTAGAAAATTATACAAATTTTATAGATATATACATATATATAAATACATATATACATATATACATATATATAAATACATATATATAAATTTTATAGATATATACATATATATAAAATTCAGATATTTTTTAATGCGATCTTGACTGTCGATATTAAAAATATAAGAAAAAACATAATTTATTATCATAATGTAAATAATAAAAGAGAGAGCTAAAAAGATTAATCAATTTAAAATATATAGATAAATAAAGTATGATAAAATATCTACAAAAAATATTATTGCAGAATAAAATTAAAAATTTTTTTATTTAAAATTAAATATAACGTATAACTTTTTAATATACAGTTGTCCATGAAAAAGTAATTTTTTATATAAAAATTTATTAGAATTATTCAGAAATTTTGCTGATCCAAATTGTTGTTGACATTATAAGAATATCCGTGAGCTTACAATTACTACAATCATATCGGCACGAAACTGAATAAATTTGATTCTCTTGAAATATTGAATGCGTTTAATAATTTCAAATTATAAATATATTTTTTTATTAAAAATAATTTTTTTTGTATAAATATAAAATTTCTTTTCTTTTTTTAATTATAAAATTACTATGAAATACATATAAAGTTATTTATATAATTATAAGAGGAAAGATTATGTGTAATCAAAACGCACGTATATATATAAATTATTATAATTATAGTCATTATTATTTACGAACGTCGCTACGAAAATACTTGCAAAATTATCAAATGGTAATATCAGAAGAACGCAATACAGAAAAAACGACAATATCTTTCTTTTTCATTTTTTTTCTTTTTTTTGGAAAGCCGCAGGTAGTTCGCAAGAAGGGTGCTGGACAAAAGTTTCTCGACGACTAAAATTAATGGCAAATCCATAGTCGAGTACTAGCTTGGTTTCCACCCTCGCCAGTCTCCACAATATGCCTCTGAGGCTCCATCTCTCGGGGTTGCAACCCCGATTGCTTTGATCCACGGTTGTTACGTTGATTTCTTACAAACACGTTTTTGTTCTGAAATATACTCTAATTCACTTTTGTAAACTTTAAATCATTAAATGTAAATATTTACGATAACTCTAGACAAAACAATATATCTTACAACACATATTTTTATTTTAAGAATTTGAAATTCTCTTTACAAAAAGATTGGAAGATTTTTATAAATTAGATGCTTGTGTTTTTCTTTCAATTCTCTTTATATATATTCTCTTTATAATTATCTTTTATAAATAGGAATATTACACTTAAAGTTATGTAATTTTATAAAAAGAAAAGTAAAGATAAATAAAATATAAAATTTTAAATAAGAATGTGTTAAATTATTAAAAGGAAAAGTAAATCTTTTTTTCTTTGAAAACACAAAACAAAATCTTTTATATTGAATAAAAATGTCATGTTAATGAAAATAATTCGACGTTATATATGTAGTATAGTATTTAGAGGTATATCATACAGAACTTCTCATATTATAGTTTCAGCTACTAAAGAATATGCTACAGTCGGTAAGAGTTTTATCTACGGATAATTATAGAGATATCTGTCGAAATTCGCTTGATATCAAACATAGGAAATTTTTTACAATTATATTAATCATGTCAATATTGAAGATAATTCTTCCGAAATATGGTGCGATTAATATTTCAAATTACAATTAATTATAAGTATATATATATATATATATATATATTTTTTTTAATTAATTGTAATATATATATATATATATATATATATATATATATATATATACATACATACATATATATATATATATATATATTTATTTATTTATTTATTATACATAATCTTTCCTTTTATAGTTATATAAGTAATTTTACATGTAAATATTTTATATGATGATAAAAGAAAAGAATCTTTTAATAAAAATGTATACATATAATTATAATTTGAAATTATTAATCGCGTTCAATATTTCGAAAAAATTAAATTTATTCACAAGTTTCGTACTGATGTGATTATACTAAGCTTACAGGTATTTTTATATAATTATTTACTATTATATAAAATTATATATTATAACGAAATGAGCGTGTTTGGATTAAAATGACTTGGATTAAAATGACTTGATTTTTATTAAAATAAATTATTTCTATTTTTAACAAACTAAACAAACTTTGTTTGCCAATAGTAAAAAAAGATCTCTTGCTTACTAATACTATTTTATATTCTTGAAAAGATTACATGCTTTTTATGATTTCTTCACTATTAGATCGAAATTAATCTAATTTGATCGATCTCAAACATGTAATATTGCGTACTTCTTGTGCATTTACAACAGATTGACTAAATTACGCGTGCAATCCGCAGTTTAATCCGATACACACGCAGGATTCAAAGTGCGTGCAATGGTGTGCAGGTTTAATCTTCGAATGCGCCACGAGAGGGGTAAGAGGGAAGGTAGGGTAAACCTATAACGGGATGTACCAGGATTATAAGTTGTAAGCCTTCCTGAATCGTAAAATCCCATTCGTTAGCAATGCGGGAGCTTGCGGTCGACTGGAAAGTGGATTCGGAATTTTGCTGGTTAGACAAGAGTTTTTCCAGTTACGGCATCAATTGATATACACATACATATATTCAGTCAATTTTACATTGCCATTCTTCGTGTGATATTCTGATAGGTTTTATAATTATGCCAGAGATTAAATTTAATAAAAAAAATTAGTTACCTTAACATAGAAAAATGTATTTCTTATAAAAAGAAAAGGAAATATATAGTTTCTATTTCCTTTATGAAAAAATTATTTTAATCTTTACCTAATGATACTTAGAATCAGTGATATTTGGGCATTGCCATGTGTGTGATTGGTTCGAGAGTTGTATTTATATTTTATTTAATAATTTTTTAATAATCACAAAACTAAATTTTTCTACTCTTTTATGAAAAAAATACTTGTTTTAAATAATTACTGTTATCAAAAAATAATATTATTTCTAATATTATTTCTAATATTATTTCTTAGATTATTAGATACAACAGATTTCTTAAATTACATCTAAAATAATTCCTTAAATTGTATCTAAAAAATAATTTTCTTAATTAAAATATGTTTATTTTTAGGAGGAAGCATTATATTTGCTCTCTTGCAGAAAGTATTTTAACTTATAGAATCATTAAATAACTATATCAAATTATTTTTTATATAATGATGTTGAAATTTCTATTATAATATCTAAATTTCTATTATATATATTTATTTGAGAATAGCGAGTAAATAATAGCGATTATCTTTGAAATTCGCAATTTCATTGATCCGTATAGGGAAGGAATTTATCATATCCCTTGTTGCCAACTAAAGCGATGAGATTTTATTCAAACGAGATGATAGTCGAATATAGGGACAGATATTTTTATTGTCACGGGAAATTATTGATAATGCGTCCACTTTTTTTATTTGCTCTTTTTATCCTATGATATTCTTCTTAAATGCATCCTCTAGATATATGCTTTAATGAGAAGTAATTACCAAAATTATACATTATAATATGAATTTAATAATAATTGTAACATAAAAAGTGCAGAAAATGATTGCGTCAGTTAATTAAAAAAATATAATATTATTAAAGAGTAATAAAAAAAATTAATTTTTATAATCTTTTAATGATTTGATATTGATATCAATTTGATTATGATATTAATATAGTTATTGACAAATTCTATCAAAAGTCAATTTTAAATTTTAAAACTAATTAATATAATTACAAATTTATAATTTTCAGTATGACATATATTTTGTAATGTTTAAATCTATAATCATTAATTTATGTTGAAAAATTTTAATAAGCGCGTAAATATTTTATTAAAGAATTATAAAAATATAAAGGAAAAAATATAAGGGAAAAAGAAAAGAATTTTACAGTTTTAAAATTATGATTATTCCATTTTGATTGTTTGCGAATTTTGTTGGATATAAGTGGCATTTCGTAACTATAAATATCTTAAGAGAGTTTGTCTCATGGAATTTCATGCAACCGCATTGGCAGGACACATTTGCAATATGGTGCGATCATATAAGCCCTGTAGCTAAATGTAATTGGTTTTCAGCTCCGCAGCTATGATATGCGTTTGGGGTTGTCGTAGATGCTAGGGGCCATCCTATATAGAATAGTAATACATACACATACACGCACTTTCGTACCTAGTCGGGGTGAGCTCAGTTTGTCTCAGGCACCCTTGGCAAGTGCATCTATTGTTCGAGTGCAAAAACCCGAAAATACGCTTATCGTCCGTGATGTGATTTCCTCTCGCGAATCTTATTTTTACGATTTTTTTTCTAAGAATGTACACAATGAAATAAAATAATTAATTAAATAATTAAACACATAATTCTTGAAAATATAGTTAATGTAAAGTACTATGATAAAAGAAAAAAAGTAGTGTAATTGATTCAAGAAAATAGTAATGTGAATAACTAATGTAAAAAATAATGCGAGAAATTTTTCTTAGTGAAAATGTGTGTAATAATATATTTTAATGAAAATTTATAAATATGTCAAAATATATATATATATATATATATATAAAATCGATATTGCGATCGCAATTGCACAAATTAATCGATGTCAGGGTTGAGGAAAAAATTAGATAATGGCATCGAAGCGAAGGACTTTTCACGTGGATTGGGACTCTCCCAGTCACGAAACCGGCACAGTAAAGCGACGTCCGGCGTCACTGAGTGCCTCTTTCTTGTCAACATCAAATAATCATTTCGAGAATGTTGAATATTACGAGCTTCGTGATTGCGTCGATGGTTGCGATCCGAGATATCTGAAATCGACACGATCAAAATCCGAGGATTCGAGCACGATTGAAGATGTTTACGAGAAAGAGAAAAGCGCCATTGTCAGAGATAGAGAAAACTGCTCGAAGTATTTTCATTCGAATTATCCTCGTGAAGGGAACATGCCGTACAGCTGGGATGGTGAGTTTGAAAAATTCAAAATGTCAGTGCGAGCGAAACGAATGTTGGTGAACGAGCAAGAATCCCCTCAAGAACACTCAAGAAATTTTGGAGTTGGAGAACAGAAGAAGAACTTTGTAGATGATTACTTCGAAAAAAATTGTAACTTTTACATCGAAGAAGAAATCAAAAACAAAGTTGATAAAAGATTTGAAAACGTCGAAGGGATTTGTTTGCACGATTTATTCAGCGAAGAAGTAAAAGTAGAAAAAGATTTCGACTTGAAGTTATATTGTGAATCGTTCAAGTGGAAATCGACTGTTAACCGAATGACTAAAATCCGTCGATCCGAATCTTTGAAATTCAGGAGTTTGATTCCCAGACCGATAGTAGTGAGATCTAGCACAACTCGTGGTTTAGTGAGTTCGAGTTCGGAGAGCTCAGGATTTGGTTCGCCATTATCGCCATTATCACCGCATCAGGACTCATCTAACAGTACGGACACTGCAAAGGACGTTATTAAGACTAGTGACAGTAAAAGTTCTGGTTTAGAATCGTTAGAGTCACCGAGCTCACCTTTATCGCCGGAAAGTCAAAAATATTCGGCTTTCTATCTTATTCAACAGCAACTAGAAAAATTACGAAACTGTCCTTGCGAGAAACGTCAAGCCGAGGTAATTTGCACAAATTTGAAATTTATTTAAGAAATAAAAAATTGAAAAAGAATATTGAACTTATTCAGTTTAAGCATATTTCTTAAATTTTGAGAAAAAATACAAGCTAATTATTAAGATGTAAATGTAAGTGAATAATTAAAGTATAATTTATTAATCAAATTAATGAGATTATCTTAGAATAATAATATTAAATTTAAAAAATTAAAACTGAATGTGTACATGTGTATTATTATAATTCATAAAAATATTGTAAAATATTTAAAAAAATAATAAGATATAAACAAAACAATTTGACAATATGAAAACAATAGTCTTTTGTCTTAATTTTGATAATAAATACTAATCTTAATTTTTAATTGCGTATAATTTTTTTATAATATTTATATTATACACTTAAAACTTTTTACAGTTTTTTTCTTAAACTTTCAAATTTTGTCAAGTGTTTTGCAATTGTATTTGGCAGCAATGCATTCTCGCAATGAAGTCCTCGATGAAAGAGCTATAAATCTTATGAGTCATGAGTTGCGTGGGGCGAGCAAGGAAAATCCCATGGGTGCGCGAGCACGTGGTGCGAAGGAATTACGTTCACCCTCACTTCGTACGCAGGCATGCGCCCATGGCGCCCTACGTACTACATACTACCTGCTACTCATTCATGAAAACGCCTACAACAAAATTCCATCATTTCCTGCATTTCTCCGCATGATTATTTGACTTTGCTTTCCATAAGCACACATGCGGCTATAATTAGAACTAATTTAAGAAAAATATTTTATTATTTATTTAGAATGAATTTGATATATGATTTGATATATGATGATAAATCATGAAGAGATATGATAAAGAAATATTTTTAAGGATATTTACACAATACTTTAAAAATTAATTTAAATATATTAAAGATATAAATATATTAATACATAACAATTTTTATTAATTTAAGATTGCTGTAAAACATACGAGAAAAGTTGCTTATAACTTTTGATTAATTATATAATTCAATGAGCATTGATATAAATATATGTCATAGGCTTTTTGCAAATTCGGTTTTTTTATGAAATGCTTAGGCTTTTTTATGAAACGTTAATCTATCTAAAATTTGTTACTTATGAAAAAATTAAGTTTTTTTATGAAAGAATTGATTTTACAATAAACTCGCAATATATATAAAAAGAACCTAGAATGATTTTTGTATTGAAAATAAAAATTTAAGATTAATGAATCCAATCTTATCCACATAAAAGCATACCTATCAAGTTTCTTTTCGTTCCGTCTGATGGCGATATGTATGCCAAAGATGTGATTTAAATATTATATTCTCACTAAAATACTAAACAATCAATAAACATTACAATCGAAATTAGGGTTTGATTAAAATCGATAATGAATCCAAATGAATTTTATAATCAACTCAGATTGTTATATAATTTATTAAAGGCAGACACACAATCTCTTATTATGTTATTATCTCCACAAAATATATAATCTCTCTTTATAATTATTTTTATATATTTATTTTTTTATCCTTATCAATGTAATCTTTTTATTTAATATTTTATTAATATTATCTTAATTAAATATTAATGCTTTTACCATTGCAGGAATTTTAAGAAACTTTTTTTAACATTACTATTTAGACTTAGAAAGAATTATGTATGGAAAAATTATTTCTGAAATATTGTAAACGTTTGACATTATCAATCTTATATTAAGATTTATAGCCTTCTAAGAACATTTTCACAACATATACGATATTGAAAACGATTCGCTGATCAGACTTTCTTGAAATTAATGACATTTAAAAAACATCAAACAAGCCTCAAAATAGTAGGGGGATCAACTTGATATAAAGAAAATAGGGAATCGCTTTTGTATCAATTTTTTCGAGAATGTATGGAATTTGACCGCTTATTCCACGTGGATCGTCACCCCTCTATACGCGATGTTTTTTTCTTCATTTTCGTTCTCTTAAATCTTTCTTCTCTTTTATAAATAGGTAATATCCCTTTATAAATACGTTTTTTTTTTAAATCTCTTTTCGATTATAATAAAAACATAGTCTCGTATAGAGTTGAATTAAAACGACATATGTATATGTTACAAATGCTTATATTCAAGCATAGATACTTATTTATTTTTATAATATGGAGCAAAAGCATTAATACCTTATTAAAAAAATCTCCTTACAAGAATTTCCGTTATATTTTATCGAACTGATCATGAATACGATATCTATAATCTATAATCGATATCTTGTCAAATGAGGCCTTAATCGTCTGGTCAACGTAATAGGATCGTGTTTGCTAATAACAGAAATAAATGTTATAAAAGGAAAGTTGCCCCGCTTTAATATTTTCGATAAAACATGCAAGTCGCATACATGCAGTTCTTATATACACATATAATATTTGAAATTAAATTATTCGCGAATTAAACATTATAAGTATAAAAATTAAAAAATAATATTTTGTGTATATGTTTGTGTGTGTATGATATTTTGTCTTATATTATAAATATAATATAGATTAGATTAATGTGTTATATGAAATTTATATTGAAAATTTTAATATAAAAAGTTTGAAATGATGCAATTTTTGTTCTTGCAATTACAAAATTCTTTTATGTATCTAGAGGGTTTCATTTTCATGTGGAAAAAATGATTCGCAATAATCCCAAGGCCAGTGACACAGCAATAATGTTTTCCGCTAAGCTACCCTTCGCAATAGATTCGGTGAATACGGTTCTTCTTCCGCAAGCCTTGCTATCTAAAGATACCTAAACTAAATATTTGAAATTTTTGAGTTTTACATATGCTGCAAGGCAGCAGTTTCACAATATTTTATCTTAATCTCCATTATTTTTATTATATACATTACTTAAAAAATAAATTAACGAAAACATCTGTGACGAATATAGATAAGTTGTAGCGGTTTTACATTATAGACATATACACGTGCATACATATTATAATATATAACTGTTAATTAAAATAAATTTTAAAGAAAAATTTTAGAAAGAAATGTGGAAATTTAAATTGCATATATGAAAGTTGTTTTACTATTATTTTATTATTATTTTATTATTATTTTATTATTAAAAAGATTCAACATGATGAGATACATTTTTGCTATTATTATAAAAGCATGATTTAATCTCTTGTAATTTGATCAAATAATTTTTGAATCGTTGGCTGAGAACCTCTGGCCTAAAATGCTAAGCCGCGGGGCTAACCCGAGAACGCGGGTGCATTATTATATTGAATTCGTGGAAACGGAAAAGTAAGTCGACAGGAAGACCGGAAAGCGAATATAAAGCGAGGAATCGCGACAGCGTTAAGCCCGATGGTGCGGCTTTATTAATTATTGCGACGACCCTTTGGCTGCCATCACCCGCTACCTCCTACTCTTTTCCATTTGTATGTTTGTTTGCGTACGGGGTTTCATATCGATTCGACAGGTTTTGCTAATAAAGAGACATTATTCGCTCAGGCTTATGCGATATTAAGAGCGCTCGCAATTTTTTGAGGTCTTGACAAATTTTTTTTCTCGGTGTTTCCATTTTTTTCAAAGATAATTTTTTTGATTGAAATAAATCATATTAAAGGAGACTCATAATTCAATAAATCATAATTAAAGGTGACTCTACTGTTTTGATGCATTTCATTCTCGTCATAACGCAATCATTCATAATTATTGCAGAATAAGGAATGTACGTGTAACATTTTTTGATCAGTCAAAATTAAAAAATATACATATAACATATATGTTGTATAATGTGTGTAATAAAGAAAATTAAAATAAGATAAAATAAGATAATGTAAGAAAATCATTGAGAAAAAATGTTTCATTAATTAAAACAAAAAGAATAGGAGAAAATAAAAATAAGTTCAAGAATTAAATATTTCTATCATGTCTCTGCTTTATAATAATAATTTTTTGACATTCTAAATACTCTTGAAATTCAGAATTAAAAAATGTAATATTTTTTATAAAAAATGTAGTATTTTAATATTCAACGAAATTAATTTTTAAAATTTTACTTTCCGGAATAATATATTTTTAAATGTATAAAAATAAATATCATACACACAATATTAGATATTATTATATAATAGTTAAAATTTAAAACATTTTTAAAGTATTATACCACCACGTTATATTATGTCTATTCTATAGTCTATGCTATAATTATTATGCAAGATATTTGATATTGTTTTCCGGAAGTTTCCCATCTTTACCCTTATCCTACTATCTCAGCATCAAGATTATATTAATTAACATCACCCTCAACCCTACTGGGCTTTTAATGTCACCCGGGCAACAAGGAGCGCAAACTTATTAGTTAGCATGCATTTGAAATCTTCTGGTGCGTCAAACACTCACCATAAATATGTAAATTCGTTCTAGAGGAATTGCGGGAGACTACGAGGAGTAAGGGGTGATATTGTGTCGGCACTCGTCATGGTGTAGCCAAGAGAGGGCTGCTTTTTTGAAGGGTGGAATGGCATGGTAGTGTACCTTTTCCTTCATCAGGATGACGCTTTTATAATATTCACCCCACGTGTACACACGTCGGGATGGTGATTTTTGTCCCCGCATCGCCTCCGTCACATTCCCTATGCCAATGTCGGAAAATATCTCGGCAACGATCGAAATATCGAGAATAGTGAGACAGACGCGTTCATCTTCTTATCGCTCGGGGATACGGTCTTTTATCATGCCGCCATTCAATTTTCGATGACCTTCGAGGACTCGTCAAAATGAGATATCACCGGACGGATTTTGTCGATGATTTTTCGATTGTCGATATATTTTCAATTGTGATAGAAGAATTGCTATAAAAGAAATTTGTTTGTTCCTCTCTCGAATAATTCAATCTACATTACAAAATCGGCATATGTTACATTATCATATGTATACACATAATATTTTAGGGATAATGTAAAGAAGGGAAAATTAAACTTAATTTTTTTCGTTTCTCTTAAAAGATTAACTTAAGAGATTAACTAGATTCTTAGACTATTGAATTTTTCAAGAAAAAGAAACATTATAAAAAATAAAATTATAAGTTAATGAAATTATTTATTAATTAAATAAAATTATAATTTAATTATTATTTAATTAAATAAAATTATAAATTATTAAATAAAAATTAAATTATAATTATAAATAGTGTTTTGAAATGATATTAAATTGAGGTTTAATTTCATTATTATTTAATAATACATTTTATAAAGCAGCGAATTAATATTTAATTCAGTAAAATATTTTGTCTTTCAAGAATTATGCTTACAAGTGTGTATTAAAGCACGTGTCTGGCAGAATAGAAGGACTAAAATATTAGAAAGTTACATCTCTTACTTGTTTTTACTTTTTTAATTTTTTTAATATTAATAATTTTCTTGATTGAAAAGAGAAATGGATAATAACATAATAGGTAAAGTAAACTGGCGAATTATTCGATCTAATTAAATTGTGATTTCTCTTTCAAGAGTTACTTTCAAATGAAAATCAAGTTTTAATTTATCATAAGACATCTTTATATAAAAAAAAATTTATTGGTAATATATTCCTGAGAAATGTGTGTGTGTGTGTGTGTGTGTGTGTGTGTGTGTGTGTGTGTGTGTGTGTGTGTGTGTGTGTGTGTGTGTGCATCTATGAATTATAAAATCTAAATATTTAAATCGTTCATTGTCACGTTTCCTCCTCAAATTTCTCTTTACTTCGAATGTCACTCGTCATAATCCGAATACGCTCGATTTCCATTAGTATCTAGCAATTAACTACGCTAATCCAATTTTACAGTCAGGTTCGCAAAAAGCTCTCACGCCTCGAAGCAGTCAGCACGACGCCTATTGCGCCGATGTAACTCGACTGCTCGCAAAATTTACGGGTGGCGCACTACGAGTAAAATAATCGCTATTCTTCTCTCCTTTCTTTCTCGATTGTCGCTTTTCATTTTATTTACCGTATATATAAAGTGCTTTTCAAACATAGAAAATCTAATTAGCCTTTGAAAATGTAATCGAGAAAAGCCGTTTCTATTTTAAAAAATTATGAGAAAATTCATAAAAATAGAAATGAGATTTCAATTTTTTAAAAAGCTTCTTTACTATTTGTCGCAACACGTAGTATTTGTTTAAAAATGTGTGATGTAATGATATTTATCAATATTTTAATAAGGAAAAGGAATTTTATATATAATTTTATAAAAATAGAACTTTTTTCTCGCGAGAATTCTCACTAGGTTTTATAATATCAAATTTTAACATAACAATAATGCTATCATAGTACACAGCTTCTCTTAATTTAATTCATGATTTTTCGAAAAGATAAGTGAAGGAGTGACAAGTTTATCAATTTGCATAATTAATTAAAAAATTATATTATGTTTTTTAAAAAACTTTTTATCTACGAATAGAAATATAAGATTAATTAATTTGTTATAACATTAGAAAATGTATAGTAAGTAACAGACGGACGATGTTCAGGTATCTCGATATATTTTATATATTTAACGCATCGAGGAGAAAGAGAGGGAGAAAATACATAAAAAATAATTACATCACAAAAATATTTCATTATATGTAATAAATAATTTAGGTAGCAAACTGGGTTGTGTAGGTTCACCCAATACAATTGCAATGTGCGCGTGCGCACGTTCATTGCCGCGACGCCTCGCATCGTCCTGCAATGAGCCGTACCGTCAGTCCTGCCGAGAAAGGATGATCGTGTATTCATTCTGCTGTGTCGGTCCCCGTGATTTCAAGATTGATCAATGGATATCGATGAAATTTTTCGTGAAAATTACTCATTATGCAAGAATGTGAAGTGTCGAATAGTATGATTAATTGATTGTTTTTTTACGTATGTTTATTACAATAATACGCGCATCTTTAATAATGATAGACAATTCTTATTTTATCGTAGTATTCATTGTCATAGTATTTATTATAATTAAAGTTAAGTTTGAAATGAAGAGTTTGTTGTAATATTCATATATAATAATTTACAGACTAACGATTATAAAATTTTTATCAATTAAAAATTTCTTTTTCTTTCTCTAAGAAATTTAATAATTCCAAAAATACACTCAGGAAAGTGTAATAAATTTAAAAAATCCAATAATTATTATTTCATCAGAGAAAAAAATTGTTAATTGTGAATCAAAATATAACACATATTTTTCCAATTATATTGTCCGTCATTGAATCGTCGTAATGTGAGATTAGAATTTTCAATGAATTCTAATTAAAAGGACCGATCCATTTGAATCGTCAACTCTGTGAAACTTTTTGGATCTCTCTGGATATTTGAAAATCTATTCAACGAATCGCGATTGCATAGAGCGACTCGAAAAATGAAAGAGGAACAATGTCGGGTCTCAAGACGCCCGCGGGCTATTCACGCACCAGCAATGGGACGAAGCCGAAGAGCAGAATTTGTCGATTGAAAGCTTCGCGCTCGCTGATACCCTCTCTAGTTGGAAATATCCCGGAAAGAAGCTTGGAAGCAAACGAATCCTCGTCATCGAGTCCCAGTAGGTCATCTACATCTCCACGAAAATCTTGTACCGAGCGGAAATCGCCCAGAAGACCATCGGCAGAAGAACGTCAACAGACGCATCACAGCCCCAAGCGTTCGCCAAGGAAATTTTTACCGCCGTTGGATGACGATTTGTTCCAAGACGAGATGGGTTTGGGATTCGAAGTGTCATCGACGACATCAACATGCATCGGCGAAAGATCTGGTATGTCCTTCCTGGAGTTCGAGACTCTATACACCTTGGAAAAGGAGATGCTGATGCAATCACGATGCAATCAAGAGCCAATGGCTCAGCTAAACGACAAGTACACGATAGCGGGATGGTTTAGCGGTAGAAAGGGTGTTTATACGGAGCTCCCAGATCCTTTGCTGTGCCATCACATGTGCATGTGTGGTGCAGTTGCACCAGTTTCCAGTTCACAAGCGCCGACAGAGGGATTCAGCTTTGCACCTGGATGGTCTTTAAACGCGGATCATTTCTATCAGTGGCAACATCGCGGAAAAACTACACAGCAGGTAGTTTGTAATTAGTTTGTAATTAGCTTTGTAATCAAGTTTTTCTTGCAAAATATTTTAATTAAGACTGTCGAATTTACAAAGATTAATGCAAACAGATACTAAAAACAGTAATAAATTATACAATAGTGATCAGTCGCGATCAATATTCTTTACAGTTAAATACATTTTATTCAATATAATTATATTAACTCATTTTAAAAGGATTAATAGAAGTATTAAAAGCACAATAAAGACAAATTACTAGAAATAATTTATTTTTAAACTATATTGAATACGCATAGCGATAAAAAATATTTTCTTATTTATAATATTTACGCTATACAACTAGATATGTATGAGTGTGTACAATATAATGGTTAATGCGTATAATTAGTGGTATAATTAGTGGTAGATCATATTTCTTTTTAACAATTCTCTATAATATTAAAGAATACACTTTTTTATTTACATTTTTTATGTTAATATAAATCAGTTAAGTCATGTATATTGATAAAAAAAATGAACAGGATTGATGAATTATCTGTTAAAAAGTATTCTTGTAAACGTGACTGCACGCTATTATTGATGCATTCGAGTATACAATTTCATTTTAAAATTATTAAGAGCAATTTAACAGCGAGATTTAATTATTTAATTTAAAAGCTTTACAAGCACATTGAAGTATAATCAATTGTAATTATTAAGTTATGCGATATTTCATATTGGAAAGATAATTACATTTTAAAATTATAATTAAATTAAGTAAACGTCGTATTTTGTCTTTGCAAATTGAATGGGCGATAAATCATATTTAAAAAAATCATATTTAAATCATATTTAAAAAAGATTTCCCTCTTTCTCGTTGTATTATTATTTAATATTATAATTATTGAATCATAAAATATATAATGAAGACTAAAATATTGAATTATGAAAGGATTAATTCGCATTAAATTATGTTTTAATCAAGCAGACGATAAATTACTATTACTATTTGAAAAAAGACATTGCGTTTCACTACATTAAATTATAATTTTATTATACATTTATTATATATAAATTATAAAATTATAAACTGAACGATAACATATCGAAAATAATAGTTCAAGATCTATTTTTCAAATTTTGAATGAAGTATATAGTATATACGCTTGTTTTTACGAATCGAACAAACGATAGTGACATTGTCATTCGCAATGGCGAATTAATCCTCACCTCACCTGGAAATTTCCGAAATTCCGAATGCAAGTCTTCCGAAATGAACTGTCAGCAACACACTCTCTTGCACGCGCTCACGTTCTCGAATTAATCGAAAAACGGAAGCAATTTTGCAAGCGGACGCGGTGAATCGTCGTATTTAACGTGGACATTCGTCCTTCTTCGTTTCGAACGTTTCTCTTTCCACGTTCTGTCCTTTCCCCTAAAGGCCCGTAATATTCACTATACCCCATGACCAGTCTCGTCATCCCCTGAGGCGAGCTGATTTTCCTATACACCCTCTCGTCGAGCTAATTTTGGAAACCGAGCTGCAAATTCGCGGCGCTACGCATATCGAATTTAGCTCCATTTCGCCGTTGGCGATTCGCGGATTTCACGCAATCGTCTATTGCGAAAATAATCGTGAAATAATCATCATAGCATAGTAATATGACTGCGATATAAATCGGACAAATGGAGACATAAGTAAATAAAATTGGGAAATATTTTTGGAGAAAGAATGAAAATTTAATGTAATTTTTTATTAAGAGCTCATTTTCTTATTTAATACAGATAAATTTTAGAAAAAGTGACTATTTTCTGTTAAAAAAGTTTACAAATGTAAATAAAAAGAAGCAAGAAAATAACACAAATAAATATTTGAAAAAATCTAAATCTTATTAAATGTATGAAAAATATATTGTATATATTTGAGCATAATAGGTATTTTTTTGCTCCGACTTTAGAAAGAACTGATAAACTGTTGAATAATACTATTTTAGAAAATAGTAGTGAGTAAACGAAAGGAGTGATTGCGCACGCAGTGTAATAACAGCTCCTGGAGTTATCTAGACCACAATTCTTTCGCAAAGCAAATTAATTTGAAAAAAATTTATTATTCATTACTGAATGCTTTCCTAGAGACAAATAATTTCTGTGTCATCTTTACACAATTTTATATTATTTATCACTGAAGAATTTTAAATAATTCTTAAAAATAAATTATCTTTATGTTGTTAAGAGAAAATCAAGTCGATACAAGAAATTGAACATTCCCATATTGCTCTCTTTGCTATTTCTTATTCTCATAGTTCTGCGACGCTCATGTACCGCTTAAGGGTTCTCGAGATTTCCCTCAGCGAGAAGATCGATCCTCGCGAAGGCTATCAAATATGTTGCCCGAGGGTGTGAAGGCACTTTGATCAACCCTCAAGAAATCCGCCCTTCCGCGATGTTTACTTTAAGGGATGCTATCGGCTACCAGTATCCATGACGCAAGGTGCACTGTCGCCTTCTTGTTCCTCTTATACATACATATCACCAAAGGATTAGCCCTCGGCGAGACGGAAACAAGGATGTTCATTAGATTGCGATCAAAGTGAATGTTGATTTTACTCGTCAACTTTGCATTGAGGATAATATTAATTCTTAATTAAATGATATCTTGAGTCATCTTGTAATCTTAATTTTTTTCTAGACAAAAACTCCCAAATAACAAAGTTTAATTAATGATAATTAATAATAATTATATATTCATAAGTGAAATCTCTATAAAGTAAATTCTAAATTACTTCAATATACTTAAACATGCTTTTATACATTTTTATACATTGTTAGACAATTTACATATTAATTAAAATCTACTCTTTGTGAATAATCATCAAAAATGATTAAATATTTATGTGAAGAAATTAAATATTATAATATATTTGTCTATTATCTCATTTTGCTTTATCTCATATGACGATTTAAAATTAATAATTTAAACTTAATAGAAGTTGTAAATATCATAATGACCGATTTCGGTGAATACAAAGTTGGCGTTTCGTTTCTTCATTTGTGCTTTTGTGATATTTGCCTTAGGGAATAGCACCAGCATCTTCTCGCAGGAAGGAGGGTGATTCTGTTTCCCTTTCCCGTTATTAAGAACCGGATTGGCTCATGCTTCTATTCCTTTCGACAAAGCAAACATATTCGCGTCATTATTGTGTCTCGCATAGTTCAATTCGTGTGGAAATGAGCGATCTAATTTTGTGTCTTATTGGATCATGTCTGTTTCTTTTTCTCCTATGTAATTTATATCATATGACGAGAATGCATCCGAATACTGAAATATTTACAAAGTGAAAATTTTTTCAATTTTTACAAATTTGTTTATAATATATAACGATACACATGTATAATTTATAAAACATGTTTACTAATTATAATATTGTTAATATTTAAAAACTCAGAAATTTTCATTTTATTTTATTTATACTTTTCATTTGAAGTATCCGCTTGAAATTTATAATTTCTCTTTAAGTAATGAATTATTATTTCTTTATTAGATTTATAATATTTCTCTTATATTGTTTTTCACGATTGGAACACAATTAAGTTATTAATCTCTCTTTCGATAAAAAATTTAAAAAAATTTTTTACGGTTGACAAAACTTTGACATCATTTATTGTTTATCACGAGTGGATGAATTTTAACATATGTCGCAATATATCCATATTCATAAATCAGCGATCCGCGCAAATTGTTGGGGATGTTATTGTTAGCTATATAAGTTTATATTGCTGAAAATATCGGTGCATTTGCGAGAAATTGCAGCTTTCGTGAAACAAAATATGAGTAATAAACGAATTGAAGCACGCTTTTATATATTAAAAAAAAGTGTTGTTATATTCAGAGTTTTTCTATATTATTTTAATTTTTTAAAATCAAATTTAATTTTTGTTTAATTTTATTCAATTAAATTTTCTTGTATTGTTATTATACCATTTTATTAAAACACACGGAATCGGTAGAGAAAGAACAAGTTGCAATAGCGCAAAGGGGATGCGCGAAAGAGGGCGCACGACGAGAGCAATTTTCGTGGGGCTGCAAATTGGCAATCGTACGATAAATGATTTAGGTCGTGCTCACGAATGTCGATACTCAATATATGTACATATGTGTTTGTGTTTGTTCTACGATATTTGGTATGGAGACGAACCTACCCCAAGGCGAAGCGCATATTTCCGTCTATCGAGTCATCTTACCGAGAAAATAGATCTTTAATCAAATCGTAAAATGAGTCATAGATTCATACCCGTGCATGAAATGCATCAGTAAATAGAAAAGACGTTTTATATTGTAATATAAGTTGTAAATTATTTCAAAGTATGTAAGATTAAAGAAATTTTATTTTTTTATGAATATTAAAAATATAATTATGAATATTAAAAGAATTATTATAAATATTAAAAGAATATATTAAAATTTTCAATTTAAGAGATATATTATTGATTTTTACCATTAGAACAACAATTTTTAGCATTTTGATTTAGAATTTTTGAAAATAGTTAACAGGATGCAGGACATCTCTCAATCTCTGTAACTCACACGATAAATATACAAAAATGCGAGCATGTTTTCTAAATTTTCAAATCGCATAGTTTATTAATATTGCTACACATGTCGGGATAAATATTTTTCTTTCTATTCGAGCGCCATTCTCTGAACACATAAATACTCATAATCCGTTTGCGTAACAGGATGCAGCAGGATGCTAAAAAAATAATCGAAGTACACGCGTTTGCAGCAATGGTGTTAAATAAATACGTCGACACACACAGCGTTACACCTGGATTATCACGAAAAAGGGATTTCACAGCTCTCTATTGGGTTTCGCTTTGCGCAGATTTTTAGTTGCTATTTTGCAGCTCAGTTGCCATCAGAATTATTTCGTACGTTACTCGTCAAAAAAGGAAAACCAATCAAATTTCGTGTCGTTAACGTATAAATTTTCCTAAAAATAAATTAAAAAGCAAATTAAAATTTAAAAAATTTTTGGGGTAAAAAGAGGATTTAATTTAATTGTATATCTAATGAATTCTATTTATAATTGAATTAAGATCTTTTTTACACTTTTTAAGATATTTTTTGTACACATATAAGATATATGTACAAGCAAATAAAAAATTAATTGTTATATATTTGAGAAAGAAAAAAGAGCACTTTTTCCTCCCTTTTGCTCTTTAATTACTTTTTATTACGTAATATTATCTTTTGCCTTTGATAATTGTTTTATGTATTATGCTCAAAAGAAATTTCGCGTTAAGCCGCTCGAAAAAGGACACCCGACACGCAAAATCAATATTCTCCGCGTACACTCTCGGACCTTCCGGAGTCTATGCCACATTGCGTCCACATCAAATGCCACGTGGAAATGCCACATCACACGAATATTGTACTGATATGTTTCACGCGAGAACAAACGCGTCGAACTACATCGCAGAATTATTCCGCAGTCGTAGCCAGTGTTGAAACCGCAATTATAAACCCACATCAATGGCAAATTCTTTTCCTTTTCCTTTTTTAATTAAGCTACTCGTTCACGTTAATATATTAATTATACGCGAAAAATTCGTATATTTACATCATAAATGAAATAAAATGTGAGTGATGTATCTTTTTCTTTTTCTAAACAGTATATTCTAAATAATTATTATTTAAATTGGAGGTGAAATTAATATATGTATATTCAATGCTTTATATAAAAATTAAAAGTATTTCAGAAAAGGAAATTTATTATAGATATGTACACGGAGTAATTAGCACTTATATAACTTTTTGAAAATATTTATTTCTAAAATAACATTTAAGTGGTACAGATTAGTATTGTTAAGTAAGTACTTTATGAGAGAGAGAGAGAAAGAAACGGCACGCATTGAGTTGCGAAGAGAACCGTCTTGCTCCTTGGGGCAGTAGGATACTTGGGAAGATAGGACTGCTGTCGAATCAGAAGCACGACCCCAAGCAAATGTCGGAGCTCGTTAGAGCGTTTCGAAGAGCGAGTTAGCGGTCTCCCGCGCGCTATACGTGAGTCGAAAGAATTATAGCAATTTCGACGTGACGAAATCTGAATCTGTAATACGTTTTCTGCGAATGACACGCGTCTGCTGTGCAAATTTTAGATTATATCGACGATATATGTAGATATAAAAATTTCCCTTAATCATCGAAGAGAATTCCTTTCTAACTTGAAAATTAACTTGAAGTTATACGTACAATCGTTGTAAATTGTCATAGCAGGAATTTAAGGTCTTTGCGTAAAAAAATCAGACAAAAAATAATATCTTTAAGAAATTAATTTAGCGAGCTTTATGCAATTATCGTTTGATAGCATGAAATAAAAAAGAGCATTTTTTTTCTTTTATTTTTTTCATGGACATAATTATTTGTGCTTTGTATAATAATTGTGTTTAATTTTTTTTAATACTCTAAATATATCCTTATTTTGAAAAGTTATTTCATGTATATTCCAATTACAAAGATACACTTCTGTTATTTAGAGATTTGCTGTATCCTAAGGGAAACATTTTATATTTTTGTTTCTTTATAAAATTCTAATAAAAAATTTTCTATAAAATTAACATTATTGCATAGTGCGCATCTAAATGTGTAGGTATGTACACTGCACTGTCGATAAAGTGCATGTCGTAAGATGCATAACTGCTTCAGAAAAGACAAACGAGTATTCTTATGCAAGACAAACCCACTGGCGAAAGTTTCGCACGTGTGCATTTGCGCGATTCTAAAATCGAGAGTCTGATCTCTCATTCACCTCGTGTGGGCCAGTTAGTGTATGCAAAAGAATGCCCACACGAGACAACATACAATGGCAGGGTTGGGCCCGGTTGCATCGCGACTCAGGTAAATTTAGCTCGTTCTCGCGAATGCGTGTGTACGCACGTGCATGCGTCGTATAATGACGCGTAGGTGAGCCATTCATTCATAAAACATAACCCACGTGGCGCCGGCGACAAACTATAAAAAAACAACTTGCGAGCATCTCAAAGTAGAAACTAAATAAACGAGCGAAGGGAAAAAGAAATGACATACGGTTGACGAAAAAGGATAAAGTAAATTAAAGTTAGTCGTCCATTAAACGGATATTCACAGGAAGTTTTTTAATAAAAAAATTCTAGTAATATTGTATAATTAAGTCATTTAAATAATATAAATTATATACTTGTCATTAGATTATATAAATTGTATATTATTCACTATATATTTTAATATTTAATTTTAATATTTGATAATTTTTATATATTTTAATATATTTTAATATTTTCTCATATAATATGTATTGAAATGTTAGTTATTGAGATTCTATAATAATTAATATGTTATACATATTTATGTAATTATAAATATAAGTAGAAATTTTTTTAATATGCACACGCTTTTATATAATGTATTATTAATTTATATATAAATCTGATTTATTTATTTTTTCTTCCGATCGTTGTTTTTTTTTTCATTCTCATTTACATCTCTACATTTTATCTATACGTCTGAATATATTAATGATTTAAAGATGTTTGGACGGGTTTTAATTTTATGGAAAACAGAGGATGCTAATCAGATCTTATCGGAGTACTGTCGTAATGGCAAATGCGTAAAAATAACTTTGTTCCGACGAGAAAGAGAAGAGTTCGGTAGTCATGACGACAACAGAGTTTTCTCGAATTCCGTGAGGGTGTGAGAACATGGGACATGCTTGTTGCAGGACACGTACCCTCCTGAGGAAAGAGGGTGCATGCATCCTCCATCTAGTTCTTGGGGGAGCGATAACTCGGTTACAATGGTTCTCAACCGCGCATGCTTTTCAATTTCTCTCTCTAACTTGATCGATTATTTTTTTATCGATTCTGATGAATTTTTATATAGAATGCCCATGTTTTAAACTTAAAATTTGAGAAAAGAAATGTTAAATTTTTATTAATTATTAAACAAAATTAGAGTGAAATTTTTTTATAGTGTTTTCTTTTATTTTGCATCTTTATTTCATGTTTTATTTATGTTTAGATACGAATATCTTTAAAACGATGTGGATATATTTCAAAAGGAAAATGCTTTTTCATTTTGGTATTTTTAATTTAAATTTTAAGTTTAATAGTTTAAATCAGGAGCACATCTCATATTATGTAGTATACAATATATTATAAAAAAGTTTATATTTTTATTATTAACAAAATTTATCATATATTGAGAAAAATTATCAACAAATTGATTTCAAAGAAATATAATTCGGGAGTTTATTAATCATCGAATAGTTTTTATGAGATTCTATATTGTAACGAAACAATTATTCTTTGAAAGTAATTGATATTATTAGTTCTTCCAGCCTTAAAGTGCTTAAATAAATTTCTATATAATTTTTTTTAACTTTTTTAAATTAATTTTTCCATTATTTCTATAATCGATTATGTAAATAATTTAAAATTTAATTTACATCGTCATGATTTAATTTCTTTTATATTAAATATATATTTTTATTCTTGTCTGACGTAGGTTTTTCTATATATTTTTATAAATTAATTTTATAATTAAATTACGTTTATAACACGTTAGATGCAATGAGATTAAATCTTTTGATTTACAATATAGATTCTATACTATACAATAGGATCTACGCTATTTCGTGATAGAAGCACAATCTATATTTACGTATCTGTAACGATTCCCAGCTAAACTACTAAGTCGCGCTTTGCCGATTGGAAAATTGACCGCGGGAGATTTTGCTGTGTAACTAAGTGCACAGTTAACGTGCATCTCTCGAACTAAAAGGGGGTGAAAAATGCAGAGAGGTTGTCGCGGTGGCACATGGCTCGTTTGTAACGAGAAAGAGAGATCATTGGGCAATGACCGATGAAAAAACAAAGGAATTCGTATTAGTGCATCTACTATGCATATATTATGCTGTAGATGGTATTATCAATAAGCATTTTTTACGCTTTGTTTATAGCATAAATATTTTTTCTTCAATCCATTAATTCTATTAATTTTGAAAGCTATTTATTTAGACTATGTTATAAGTATTATATCTCTCTTTTTTCTTTCTTTCAATATTATATTTTCTCATTATTAAATTTTTAGCGAGATCAAAATAATATTTTACGTTAATTAAAAATTGTTTAATTAATAGATATATCTAAATGTAATATTCGTATAGATTTACGCGCATATGGCTACTTATGATTTAATAATGTCATAATTTTAATAAGTTACGAAAATATATTATGTCTTCTCTTAATTTTCTCTTTTCAAAATAGAACACTCTATTAAATTAGGAACATCATTCTGATCGACTTGTCGGATTATGCGCTTAAGATAGTTTCCCGATTCCGAGGTTTCCCTTTCGCCTTCGATTTTCCCTCTTCCTTCGTCCCGTCATTCCAAAGACTCCCCGGTACGTCGCGATATCGTTCAGGTTAAAGTGAACCTCGATTCCATCGAGCCGTTCCAGTGTCCATCAAGAGAACAAGCCTCTCTCCCATAATCGCACGACAAAACCAAGGCTCTTTATCCCTTTCTCGTCTCTCATTTTCATCGAACGCAGACGCGAGACGTGTTCCTCCCGCAAAATTGTTGCGTCGACGTAAGCCATCTGACCCCTCTTGTCATCATTGGGGTAAAGTGAAACTTACTCACTTTCTCCCGCCAATCAGTGTGAATTAGTCTCGCAACTTTCAACTGGCAGGATTTTTGTCCAACGAATATGTATTGAAATAAAAGTTGGAAAATAAAAATTTGAGAAAAGATTCTCGCGGAAAGAAATGATTAGTAATGTCAAATCTATCCAATTTAATATTTTTATAATATATATTTTTACATATACAATACATATACATACATATATATTAATAATAAATATATATTAATATATATATATATTAATATATATTAATAATAAATTATTAATAAAATATAAAAATATGATCAATATGTCAAATATTAACATAAAATAAAAACAATCATTTATATTAAAATTTATGTTTATATAGTAATACAAATCTATGATCTCATACATTATATGTATTTTTTAAAATAAACATTTTTATCAATTTTTTTCCTCAAAATATATAATAATAAGAATAAAGGCATTAAAGAATATATAATTAGAATAGGAAGGATTTTTAGTCTTTCCATAAGAAAATAAAGGGTGTAAAAGTATGTATTTACTATAGTTAATCTCAATCGATTTTCACTATCTTTCTCTTTGAAAAAAAAGCATATGAGTTTACCCCTGTCATCTCGTCTTCTTTTTTACTCGTGAAATCATCTCAGTTGTATCACGCAGGATAATAAAAAACGAACAGGATTACGCGACTAACGAGCCGTCAGACTGCCGTCAGTCGTCAGGAGCGAATTAATTATTGTCCTTTAACGGTTTCGTTTCCGGCTCCTGAGTTTTCGGCGTCGCCATCGTTCCAGAGGGATCTGTTGCAATATTCAATTTCATGCACCCTCTTTGCGCCATGGACCTGCCATCCCCGTGCCGAAGGACAATTATTATCGTTTGACTGTTCCCTCGAAAAATGTGAAATCCCTTCGGGATGCAAATTGTTGTGCCGGAAAAACCGTGAAGCCATCAGGAAAAATGTTTAAAAACGCAACTATTGATAATTCACGAATTCAGGTTTTAAGAGAGTTTATCACTCAAGTCATTGTGAAGTCAATTCGCGTAGATGCGCGATAGATCGTGTCGTCGTGTCATATCATAAATCTCGCACTTTTTGTATCTGTAATATATATATAATGCACGTCCGCTTTATAAAATGAAAAAAATTAAAAGGTGGGGGAAAAGATAATTTAAAAAATTCGGGAATTTAGAAAGAGAGAGAAAAGAGAGAGAGACAAATATACGAACTCTAATCATAAATAACAAAAATTGACTTAATTAAGAAAACTTTATCTTTAATTGTAAAACAACAGCAACGAGAAGATTGAAGGCATTTCTTTTTATTGAAAAATTATATATCTCGGAGAACCAGATATATACGTATATACATATGTATAAGTAATATTAGCAGAGATTGCGTGAAAATGCTCGCATGGCCAAGGGGATTCCGTCGTTCTGTAACGAGGACCGAATGGCAGCGGGGATACACGCACGAAACATGAACATTCCCGACAGGTGCGCGGATCGATTGCTATTCCGCGCGACTCGCGTACGAGCAGCATCATTAATTGTAATGCCGTCCATGGCGTTGCCTTTTAACGCGCGCGTCTAGTCGCGCGGCCGCGCGCGATGATCGGCGCCAAGTCGAATATCGACCAGTGCGTATTGTACACGCGGTTCCCACCGGCTTTTATCGATGCCGCGATACATTACGATTCCATGTGATGTCCTCGGCTTGACATCTAGGATGGCAGGGCCCGGAATAAAGAACAAAATTCGGCGCGAATTGTGCACTGTCAAATTACCAGACTTGCTGGAAACTTTGATATACAAAATTAAAATACGTAGAGAGATAAATTACAGGAAATAATATTTAATTACAGGAAATTTGTCTATGATACGATTTAATTTATAATCAATATATTAATACATTTAGTGAAAGAAACGGATTACTGAAATTGTAATTAAGATTATACTTAAATTAATTGGCAATGATGACCATTAAGAATTTTAGTTCTAATTCTATAAGAATTCTTAAGAATTCTTAATCATCGTTGAATAAGAAGCGCGAGCATTATGTATATTTGAAATTAAATTTTTTTAATTAAATTTTTTCTTTATTAAATTTTAGGATGAATTTTTTTCAATTATTGGAAAATTAAATCGGTAGTCGAACCGGTATCGAAGAAAAACTACATTATAGGATGCGATAGAGTGCGGTAGATTGTTGCAACAGAACAGAACGACTTCGCGACCTAATCAACGATGATTCCATAGATCGGTCATTGATGAATTTACTGCCTTCTGTTTGATTCCGTTAATTCGTTAATTCAAACGAAGACGCCCACGCAAACGACGACGCTCGCTTTACTCATCCTACTCTTCGACCGTCGCCGTCGTCCGCTCTTTCTTCCCTTCAACCGCCGAACCACGTCTCTCGTTTTCTATTTCCATCCCCCTTTACGCGTTATTTTCGCCCGCAGAGGAAATATATTGTCTTCCCGGAACATCGTCTCGCGTTTAACATTTTTTATTAGTTCTTCTTCCTCTTTATATTCTCCTTCATTCTCTCTACATCATGATACATTATACAATTTGATTATCTCTAGGTAAGCTTAAGGGATAATTGTTGCATATTCTAATATGTTTAATATAAATCAAAAGTAATATGTAGAATTACATATATTCAAAGATTGCAAAATTGATATTTCGTATAAGGATATCGAAACTTTTCCGATATATTATATACATTTGGCAATTATAAAATAACACTCTGGATGCTGTCTGGATAATTTTCCTGTCATGTAACTTGTACGTACCCCATATAACTTTAGAAGTATTGATTTTTATTGACATTTTTATTTTTTAACAAAGATGGTTTCTATTTTATTTTATATTTATTAGATCGCGTTGCACAATATATATCATAGATGTATATATGGCATTCATGTCAGTATATATAAAAAAATTATAATTTCAATACATTATATAATATTATATTTTATATACATTTTTAATATATATTGTAAAATCAAAATTAATTTCTCCGATACTATTCTTTGCATATATGCGGTTCTCTGATCATTTCTTTTGTTAGATCTTTTGAAGTTAGATGATAGAATTAAAGAATTGAATATATTTTCAAATTGATGCTGACTCGTGCGTTTATCGAGAAATTTTCTTTTTAATTTAATATCCTTACAGTTCTATCATTCTTTGACAGCTCAATGTAGTTTCTTCATCGTGTAAATCTTAAAATAGCAATCTTAAGATGTGTCACACTTTCTGATCGCATGCGTCATCATCATGATTCTCCTAGTTCCTTAATTTCTCGCGCTTTTGTATACATAAACATTTTTCATCAGAATATATTACACAATTTTGTGATCAACTAAAAATATGCAAAAAAAGATTAACATCATTATTATAAGATTAACATCATTATATAAATATGTGTGTGTATATAAAATTAATACAATTATGTAATTTATTAATTTGCAATTTTCTTTAAAATTCAAGATTAAAATGTCATTTTTAGTATACATATAATCGTTACATTAAATTGAAATTACATTTATAATTAATTTAAAAAATTTCTTTTAATTTTAATTATTTTTCGATTTAATTTTAATTATTATTAAATCGATTAAAATATATTGTTTTTAATAATAAAATAATTGTAAAAAAGACTCAATGATTGTCTAATACTACATACACACACATTATTACAAAATGTGTGATTATTTCAAACATTATTTTAAAGTTTATACAATAATGTAAAATTCTTTAAATTTCTATAACTATTCCAAATTTTTAAAACAGCATTACATCAAATTACAAAACATGTCAAAAATAAGGACGTAACTTGTTGATATTCTATAGTGAACTTTTGTAAATAGAGATACAGATAGAGATACATAGATAGAGTGAGAGAGAGAGAGAGGAAGAGGGAAAGTAGGAGAAGGAAGGGGAAATGAAAGAGATGATGAGAAGGGAGAGAGAAGAAGGAGAAGGCGCGAGAGATTGTATACCTACGAATAGAGAAGCGTGCGCTTCGTCGCTCGCGTATTCAGTTACGTCCGATGCGTCATGGTGTCGAGACGCTTCTGTGTTTCTTACAATGAATCGCGACGTCGCGAAAATCATCACGTCGTTCTGGAGATCGATCTGGAACGAGAGCTGCCTGACTGGCAAATTGAACAATTAAACGATTGAAATGCAATATTTGCAACTTAAAATATATAAAATGTACGTGTAAAGGAATTTTGCAGTGAGACGATATTAAGTAGAATGAATGAAATTAATATAATTATATGTAATCATATCAATCAAGCTTCTTTGAAATTCAGATCAATATCGTAACATTATTATGTAAATATCTTGACGTATATCTTTTTAATTTAAATTTCAAAAAAATAAAAGCGTTTTAGAAAAAAAAAACGATGTGCGAATTGTATTAAGTCAAAGGACTTTTTTATTGAAAGGAGCAAGAATAAAAATCAAAGGTCGAGGATATATCAAGGATTAATTTTAATTATAACGTGAATAGAACGCGATCGCAATTATGCATAATTATTGTGTGACGATTCGGTGCAAAGTGCAGAATACAATTACGATTCGCGAGAGATAATCACAGAGCACATTCGAATGACGCTGGAGCATCGCGGTGACCACCGGCGGCATCATGGCGTGTATCAGAGCGCCGAGATCCGTGCGCGGTTCCGTCGACGACATTAAGGCCGATTCCACGCGTAATATTGTACAGGTAACAAGTTTTTTCCTCTTGTCATATTTCTTTCGCCAAGAAACGGGTTTACAAATTTCCAAGTATTTCTATTTCAAAATTTACAAATTTCATTAAATTCACTTTTAATAATGAAACGAGAAGCAGTTTAATATAATCAAGAATATAATAAAGTTTTGCTCGAACAGTAATGTTACAGCGCTATACATCTATCTCTAACCATCTTGCTTATAAATATGGAGAGAAAGCTCTTTTATAAACATTTTTTTAATGTATCGTTTTGTATGTATGAATATCGAGTGAAAATAGTAAGCTCACTTTTTCCGAACGGACAGGTAAAATAAGATAAAACTAAATGAAAACTTGAATTGTGTTAGAATTTTAATGTTCTCTTCTTTTTAATGTTTTCTGTCTTAATTTAGATAAATATAATTGTTGTAATGAATGTATTTGTTATAATGAAAGTTAAATGAGACAAATCAATCTTATAAAACGCAAGTATGAATAGTTGAATAATCAGAGATATAAATTACAATAAAATTTTGGTCAGATTTGCAAAATTCTAATGTGCAACTCTAACGTATAAAATACGATACAACACGATACAAAAATGATAAAAACGGATTCATACAAAATAAACGAGAAAATATGTAAATAATGATTCTTTTTATTATAGAGACTAAATCTATAAAAGTTTATAATGTTAAGTTGTTATAATATTCCAAACAGATCACCATAAATATTTTGCAGGATGAGAAGATATTTTATGAGTTATTTTATTCTAAATAATCACTAAATAATGTTTAATATTTAAAAAGAGAATAAAATGTTATAAATCTCATACACACCACTGTCTTGTTGTAATGCTAACTAATATTACGATGGTAGAAAACACCTGATAATATAAAAATTTTGATTTTTTCATTATTATCTCTTAAATATTCTTTATATTTTCAAAAGATTAATTAAATTCATTTTGCGACGCGAAGTGTATAAATAATTGTATATACTATATACTCAATTACATTATACCTTTTTTTAATTATTTTTTTATATTTATTATTATCTGCATAAATTTTTGGAGAACAAATTTTGTATTTGAAGTCAAAAAAAGCCATATATGAAATAAAATCTCTTTCATCTCAATGAAACTTTAGTATACATACGTTTCGTTCGATCTTGCTTACACTTCTTTCATCTCGCTTTGTCTCTCTCTCTTTCTCTCTCTTGTTTTTTCCTACTGAATTATCGCGGGAAAGTCCTGGGATTTCATTGGAAAAGCGTGAAAAGATTCGGAGAAGCGACGACCCCATCGTGGCCGCCGTAATAATGGCGACCTGAAATCATGAAGCGAGTCTTCGTCCGCGTCCCTTCCGTTCGTCTCTTTGCACGCTTAAAAATAGTACGCGATGACTAACTCTCTCCTCTCCTCACTCTCTGTGCGGCTCCTGTCTTCCTCTCTTTCTCATCTCCACCACGTTTGTCTTTCCCTGCGCCTTCCAGCGTCCAGTGTTGTGAGCGAGTGCGCGCCTCTCTGCCTCTTCGGACAGACTCTCGAGAGTCGTTCGCTCGCTTGCACGCTTGCACGCGCTGAAAAGCCTGGCGCTCCGCCAGCACGGTAAGCGCGTCGGGACAATTCATGCTTCCTGGCATGATTTATGTCCCCGATGTTCTTATAAAAATACTTATAAATAAAGATTTTTTTTAGAAAAATAATGATTTCTCATACAAAAAAATTACTTGTAATTGAACATGCGATTAATGATGCAAGATTGAAATCTTACGGGATAATTAGTGACGCGAGTGAAATTCATAATGTGCATTCGACGAAATATAAACATTTGAAATAATATTTTAAATATTATTTGGATCAATTTGATCCAACAAATGTATATCATTATTTTTCTCTACCTTTATTTTTCTCTCTCTTTCTCTCTTTCTGCCTCCATTCAAAGATCCGATAAATAAATAACATGTATAGTGACAATCGTGTATCCGCACTATAAAATAGTAGATGAAAAAAGCAGAGAGGAAATAAATACGGTGGACGGGTAGAAAGTCGCGTGTTAATAAACGTAAATGTATATGCAGTTGTGTAGAGTTGCAAGCAATAGGAAATAACACCTATGTGACATATATGAATCGCCACTCGTATGATGAAACAGCAAATGAATGCGTTGCCTGTTGTTTTCACTGAACGAGAAAATGATGAGAAGAGAATCAATAATTAATTATTGTTGCATTCACCTTCATTGACGAATGACGGATATTTGTCGCATATTACGCAAGTATACATCTTTATAATAAATTGAGATTTGTGACGTCATCAATATACTAATTAATTTATTATATACTAATTATTTTATGATTAGATTATATACTAATTAAAATTTTATTCATTGATTAAAAATTTATCGCCTAATTGCAGATGCGATCTGTAAAGTATATAAATGATATAATAATCAGGATTGGTATTCCAATTAGAGATTGAGATTTAAGGAATATTTTAGTAATAAATTTAAAAACTTTTTTGTGATAATAAGATAAATTACGATAACGACATGACAGATTTCCAAAGTACATTTTTTCATAAAATGCTTGTTAATTTCATAAAATGCTTGTTAATGTCTTTTTTGCGTTATCATCTTCTCATTTGAAATAATTATATACGAAATGCATAATACTTTATATCATATACGACATTATATCATATGCGACTACCTTAAAGATATTGTTTTATTAAAATTTTACTTACAATTAGTTTCTGTTTATTGGAATTTATTTTATTATTATAATTTTCTATAAAGAATTATATAATAATTCTCTTATTAAAATTTTTTATCAAAAAAAATATTTATTAATATTTATTAAATTTTATATTGTATTGAATGAAATTTTTGTTATATTAAATATTATATGAAGAAATTTTTGGGAAAATAAAAATTAAGAAAATCCATCAACGGAATTAAACAGGGCTCAGCGCAAAGTTAATATTTGTAAAGTACATATGTATTAAAGGCAAGATTAGATATGCTAGGCGAGATGCGAATAAGGAAATATCTTGCGAGAGATTCTTCGAGGTGAAGAGATTCCTATCACGCCAAATGGCATTCTTCACTTTACTTCATTTCGAATAGCATAGTGTTAGCTGTGTAATTTATACAAGTTTGACTAAAACTCGACACAGCAGAAATATTTGTTAGAATCTTTCGTATTTTTATTCACAAAATTATTTTTAAGATAATAAAATTAGTTAATTTCAAGAAATCCTCATTTCGGAAACGAAAAATTGTTTTGCAAAATATTTGCGTGCACGTTCTTGTGTGATTATTTATTATTTCATTAATAACATTCGTAGAGCTAGAAGGAGCATAACGGAAAAGTAATAATTGGCGTGCAATTGCAATACGAAAGAATAATCGATCTATCGACCATTAAGTCTGCTTCAGTACAGTATATGTTTTTCTCTCTTTCTCTTTCGTGATTGCCTTTAATTCACCGAACTATACTCTTGATGCAGTGATCAATTGATCAAACATAATTATTGCCATGAAATGCAATGTATTATACTTAAGAGTGCACGCAATTTTCCACATAGTATTACAATGCATATATATATATATATATATATATATATATATATATATGTATATACATATAAAATCCGATTCAATTACTCTACGCATATTTTCTTATTATTAAAAGATGCAAAAATGAATCTAGTACTGTACATATGTACATTATCCACATGTTTGATAATTGAATTTTGAACAATATCTGAAATGAAAAATATTTGTTGCAAATCAGGATGGCAATACAAATAAAAATAACTCGCGAAGTTTTTTTTATCAAGCGATAAAATGATTTTAATTATAGAAAGTCAGCAGTAAAGAAATATCTCTAAATAATTTTACTACTAAAAACAAAAAGTATAAATGTAGACAAAAGATATTGTCTTTAGACAGTCCTTGACTATGGCTATGTGAATAACGTTTACGATTTGTCTGCAAACTATATTGCATTTGTATGTGTATATAATTTATATATACATATATATGTTTATATAGCAAGTAACTTTATATAATATTTTATTTAATTGTAAGAATAAAACACTAGTCTTAATATTTCAGATCTATACGGATTGGGCGAATTATTACTTGGAACGAGGAGGTTGCAAGAGGAGAGTGATCGATCTCCAAACTGATCTCTGCGACGGTGTCCTTTTGGCTGATTTGGTGGAGGCTGTTAGTAAGTGTCTTTATTTTTGTTTATTTTTCAAAAATTATATAATTATCTAAGTATATCTAAGTAATTATCTAAGTATATATCGAGAAAAGAATGAAAAAAATATTTAAGAAAATATTACATATCCATTATAATGTGTTTGTATGTATGTGCAAATCTGCACAAATTATATTCATAAATTGTATTTATAAATTATAATTTTTAAAATTAATTAATTTATTATTTTGATACAAATAATAGGGAAACATTTATATGAAATAAATAAAAATTTAGTTATAACATTTTTTTACATTAATAAAGATTGACGCATAAAACTAGTCGGCGAGTTATGACGAGTTGTTAAATCTATGATTCGCTTAACAGTACCGAATCATCGTTTATGGCATTGGACAGTTATTCGTAACATAACATAAATTTGCAGTAAAGTCATTACCGCATAGCATACGATAGTCACGTGCTGTATGTACGTGCGTACCATATGCAATTTGTTGGAATGCCCGTTAGAGGCCTAAATTTAAAAAAAAATAATTTCTAAATTAATGATTATCTTTCTTGTTGCAGCTAATCAAAAAGTGATCGACGTAAACCGGAAACCGAAAAACGCTCAACAAATGGTGAGTGTACATACTTTTTGAAACTAAATATTATTTTTTATTCAAATAATGAAAAGAATATTAGATATATTAAAATATTATAAAAATGTTGCAGTTAATTAATATTCTATATGTTATCTATATTTATCAAATATAGTAAAAACGATTACGACTTAAATTTCAAATTAATTGTACTTGAAGGGAGTGCTAATTGTTTAATTATACGAGAAGTGAAATTCTCAGATTGTAAGTAAGAATTGATCGGCTCGAAAATTCGAACAGATCGTACGCGAGACTTTCTCGAAGAAGCAAATTTAAGAACCATCCGTTCTTTAAAAATAGAGAGCAGTTCTCGCCGGTTAGGATGCGCAGATAAAATCAGTGCAACGACGCACATACGATGCACCATAGATCACCATCCGCACTTTTCTTCGGGGAATATGTACTTAGAATAACGCACGAATTTTTCTCGAAAAATATGTAGTATCAATTTTTAAATTATTAATCTTAGTTTCATAGACGTCTTTAATTCATTAAGACGATTATATAATTTTCTATTTATTTATTTACATTTTATTTCTTTTAAAATTCTAAACTTAATTATTTGTTTTAATTAACTTGATACTCTAGTTCTTGAATTATATTAGAATATGTTTTTTTTTTATTTGTGATATTTTAACTTTTATTTTTTAGTTAATTTATTTACAATATAATTTCGAAAAATTAAATATATTGCACTCGAATATCTTGACTAACATACTGTTTCGGAATAATAGATTTTCGAAGTTGTGTATCTTTGTAAAACTATTAACGATTTTGTGAATTGTTAATAGTTTAACAAAATACAAAATTCTTCTTATATAATGATATATATTATATAATATAATTGTAATATAAATATTATCAATTAAATCTTTGTTATAATATAAGTGCGTAATAATCATATTTTATAATAGTACATCCCCACTGTGAGATAAATCTGCGCCTAGTCTGAGAAAAACGATCACTTGGATCTCAGATTGGCATTTTATAGAAACGCCGCGGCAAAAGGATTCGCTTAGAATTTCGCGTAACCTCTGACACGCGCGTTTTATACCTGCGATTAAACATCTGGCTCCTCTAGGGATTCGCGGCTAATTAAAAGCTATTAATTATAACATCTCGTTATGTCCTTATTCATAAGTATATATGTCATATGTTCGCTATTTATTGCTTTTTCTTCTAACGAATGTGATATTTTATCTGAGTTTTCTGTATGAAAATAGTTATAAACCGTTTAAAATTTAAAATTTATCAAAAATACAATCTGGATTAAAATTTTAAAATAAAATTTTAAAAATTCATATTTTAATATCTTCTGAATTTAAAAAAATCATATTTTCATTTTAAATTACACTACAAACATTAAAATTAATGATATATATTACCAGAATTTGAATAAGCATTTTCCTTGCATTAATTTTCTTCTATTTTCTGTAAATTTTCTAAGAAACTGAAATATTTTTTTTATTATTATAGCATTTGACAAAATATTAGGAAACATGCAATAAAATTTCAAAATGGATAGCTTTTTGTTCCGTAACATTATAAAAATTCCATTCTTGGAGGCAATCCTTCAATTTGTATCCTTTGAGCAAGAGTATCGCGCGTTGACTCAGGATTATGCAAATCGGGAACACGAGAAGGTATCATTCTATTTGAGAAAGAGAGAGAGAGAGAGAAATGTAACTCAACTGCGTATCTCGATCTATACATCCGGATGTGACGTGTCTCGTTTTCCTAGCGAGATGCACTTAGAATCCATAAAATTCGTATCCTTTTCCTCTCATGTCTTTTTCTGCTCGATCATTTTCTCTCTCATATTTTTTACGATTAAAAATCTAATATCAAATGTTTTTTATTCAATCTTCGTATTTATAAATAGTGATGAATTATAAATTAGAAGCATTTACATATTTCTTTGTTCTGTTTATAATAAATTAATGTCAAAGATGCAAAAATTTTAAAGTTATATAATATAATATATAAATATAATAATTAAAATATATAATAAAATATATAAACATGATTAAAAATATATATACGAATATAATTTCTAAAAATAATAAAATACAATTATATAAAATTATATATATATATATATGAAACATGCAGAACAAATGACAGTAAAAAATTATTTTTATATTTTTGAATTGAACAAAATTCCAAATATGACTCTTCAGTTCTTTGGCAGAAACTCAATAATTAATTAAACTAGCAAATTTTGCACATAACTTTTAATAGCTATGTAGTATAAGCTTCACATTACTCTAGAATTAAATTCACGTTGACATTTTGAGAACATAGGTGACGTAAAACTTCTCGAAGTCTTCTCTGTAGTTTTGTTCTTACCTTCAATCGAGTAAGTAACAAAAGTGAGACTAGGTAGTCGGTTTTCGTAGAGAGAAGTCGCTTTTCCAATTTCGCGGTGTTGAGGGTGGACGCTAAGGAAAGGAGAAGGGCTCCGGTCTATAATTAAAAGCAAGCCAAGCACACGCGCCACGCACCATATGTACACGGTGATTCATAATGATAAGTGAGGACAATCTATCGAGGTAGACAAATAAACCCATATTATTAAATAATTAATCGAGGCTAAAAAATCTTTTTTTATCATTAAAGAATATTTTTTATTGAAAACCTTATTAATTAGTTAAGTATTAATTTTATGTAATTTAGGGCAAAATTTATTTATAATTTTTTTACTTAAGTACATAAATATCATTCGGTATATTTTACATATATGTATGTATATCTATATACATAATATATGTATGTATCTATATACATAATATAATTTTGTCATAAATGTTTCACGCTACGTTTTCAATTTCTTGGTGTCATTAGTGATTCATGAAACAAGCTGTAATTGAGTCGAATCACGAGTTTTTCTCTCTGGTCCGCAGCACGCGACTTACAACTCGTTGTTGGTTTACAATTCGTACGCACTCTTGTGACACGTACAATAGCGTACGGAGTGAAACGTGCGTTCTCCGTGCTTCGCTAAGCAAACCGGAAACGTCCGATGGTTGCATAAGTCGGTATTATGCATCATAGAGATGCGGTCCATTCTCTTATTATCAACCAGCCACATCGATCCTTTCACTTGTCAGTTCTTGTTCATTGAGAGGAAAAAATTCGAAAATTAAAAAGAATGAGACTTTAATTTTTTTAATAAAATCTAAAAGAAAGTTTAGAATTTTATTAAATAATTAACAAAAGTGTACATAACACAAGTTAACAAAAGTCTAGATTTTTTAAATTAAAAGGCAAATGTTTAGATCTCTAAATTATTGATACTAGAATTCTAGAGTCTAAGACTCTTTTGATGGCTCGATTCCGGTTTAATTACGATCGTGGACCGAAAGCGTTAATTCTCCTCATCAAAAAGATTCGCCCGTTTTTTTCCACATAAATTTGTTTCTCGCAGTATAATCGAGTTCTCATCCTCGCGCTATCCCTCGGTCGTTGATGTTGTTTTGATGATTAAAGAGCCGGCTAAACTCGAACTTAAACCGGAACTGTTATTACATCTCTGGCCAGCATTGGGCCATTGCAATCTATTTCTATTTCGCGGAGAATCTACTCTCAAGAGAGAGCGAGATGAGTCATTTCATATATTGGTCAACCGCACCGGTCTCTTTAAGTCGATGACGATACTTACGAAATATATTTTCAAATAATTTTATCAATGCGTGTGTCAAATAACAAATATTGCAATATTTTCGAATTATTTAAAATTATTATAAATTTCAAATTTAAAACATGTAGAATCGTGATGCAATTTATTTGTAAACGAGGTAACACTATAAAGCCAAAGACCGCATTTAAGTAAACGCGTTTGATGATCAAGCTCTTTAAAAATCGATTATTCGATTATTTAGATTAGGAAAGCGTGAACAAGTGTTAGGGGAGGTGTTGGGCGCTGGACACGCTGAAAATGCCGCAGGTGTCCTAGATACGAGTTAGTATACATTTGTGAACTCCATGAATTGAAAGAGGAAGCCGACGAGAAAAGGAGGAAATACGTAGGCGCGGTTTCCCGGTAAGATCGCTTTGTGAAAAAAAAAAGAAAGAAACGTTCTAGGCCGTATTTCCTCTTTGAGAGACTGAAAAGCCTGTCGTACACATCGGGTGTCTCTAAAAACTTGCATTTCTATCTCATCTCGGATAAATTAATAAGAATTCCAATAAAACCTTATACAAGTCTAATGTTTACTTTTTTGATTAAATTAAATTTTTCTTTTAGTTTAATTAACTAAAATTAATATGTCTCTATAATTAATATTCATTTATAAGTTAATTTATAAATTTATATTTACTATTTATTTTTTTTTATTATCATGTAGAGATTGATTTTTTTTATAGAATTGGTTTTAAATTGAAAAATTTAACCGTTTATTCGTGGATTATTTTTCTTTTCGATATAAATATAATTTTTCTGTTATCAGATGACTTGACTTTTTCATACAAAAATTCCTGCATAAAAATAATTGATCGTTTATATCGTTATTTGATACATAACTTGATTAATTAATATTCGTCGTCGTTAATTATCATGCTTAAAAATATATCTTTATATTTATTGTAAATTAATTAATAGACAAAATGCCAAAGAAATAAAGACAATGTTCACGTTATATGTGTACATACTTTCTTTATTACTATTCCATTTATTATCCGGTCGTGGGGACAGATTGCTTTTCACAATTATCCAGTGCATTTTCATCGATCCTCTACATGAATATGATGTTGCGAATGATTCGGAATGCAATATTCCCCTGACGTAGCATTGCATTCTTCGTGTTCGAACTGACTCATGCTTAATTCCATTTTAACATTGTAATTCTTTATTTTCCACAATTTCACATTGAAAAAATGGCAATGCTTTATGGTTATGCGATATTTATTATCATGCGTGAATTAATATTGGTTTGCTTTCTCACTTTCTTTTTTTTCTCTTTTGAATAATTGTATAACTTTATTTATTTTAAATTAAATCGTTAAATAAATTACATACAAATAATTATTTGTAAAATATACCAATAATTAACAAATTTTAAATAATATTTTTATATATTTTGAATACTTAATTATTGTTATTTATTTAATTATACATATATTTATATAATTATACATATATATAGTTTACTCTCTTATTTAACAAAATTTTTAAATTTCTTAACTTTGATTAATAAACTCTTCATGTAACTCTTGGTCAATTTCACTTTAATATATATTTTGTAAGGCAAAACATATTTAACGTAACAAGGACTTAAAAATAATTCAACGCATTCTGGAAAGAGACATTGCGTCGATACTTCCGGCCGTTTGTCAACGCACAAGCGAGCGGGTTCGTTTTCAAAAGTTAATGAAGTTCCCGTGAAAGCCGATAAATTGTTACATTGTCGGCTGACGGGCTGGCATGTTCGTGAAAGATTCAGCGATTCGATTCGCGGTGTCTTGGTGAATGAGCCGACCGCGGGAAAAAAAAGCCGCACCTCTTTCGAGATCCTGTCTGCATAGTAACCTTCTAAATACACAATATACTGAGTAAATTGGATGGAAATACGCAGATTACAAATGATCAAACGCTTTTCCTTTTCCTTGAAAAGGAATAATTTGGATCCTTGAGGGATTGAAAGTTGATGTGAAGAAAAAGCTTAAATCTTTTTTAAATATTTTTTTCTTGAATTATTTTCTTGAATCTAATTTGTTTAGATAATTGAAAGTTATTGTGAAAAAAAGCTTAAATCTCTTTTAAATCTTTCGATTGCTTTCGGAAGCAATTTATGCTTTCGAAAGCATAAATTCTTTAATCTTTGAATCCTTGAAATTATATTCTCAAGTGAAGCGGTTTTGGATCGTTTTAGAAATAAACGATTATAAATTCACGTATTCGGGTGTGTTTGTGAAACATACTTGGAAGTTGGAGTTACAACATGAGGCTGACAATGTCATTAATCGTTTTCGGAACAATTTTTAAACTTGCATTAAATTTTTGAAGCTTTAAAAATATTAGTGTTGGAACAGTAAAACGTGAGGACTTTTCTTTTAAGTACTTTAGAATTTGAAAAACTTAAAACTGTGTAATATTTCAGAATCTTAGTATCCTGATCTGAGAACTCTGAAATTTTTGAATATCTAGATATTTAGTTTTTTAATATTTTTTTGTTATTTAATCATATTGTTGGTTTATAGACTTATCTTACAAATTGACAATATTATTGTTTGATTGAGCATCATATTGTGTTGTTTGTGAAATAAATTTATTTATAAAACATTGAATTATATAACGACATATATTGAGTTGCGCGATATGATACAAATTAACCCCACTCGCAATCCGCTGACCACGTGGATACCTGGACTCTCTAGGCTCTCACACTTGGAAAGCGTTCCCACTACTTGGCGATTGCTCTTTTTTTCCTTTTTGCCTTCTCCGCAGTCTGTTAACGTGGTCTCTGTTCGGCCAATTGCGGTGTGGCTTACCTCGACCTCGTGTATCCGTCTATGCGTCTCTCTGTCTCTCATCGCTTAGTATCCCACGAGTGGTCCAGCAGTGCGGATGCTGGATCGATTCTCGCGTTCAGAAAGCGCGCCAAATGTGTCAATAGAGAAATCAATTATATTAAATATTATCAGGATGAAATTCCGTTAACGCAATGTTAATTAGCAAGTTGATGATAATTGTTGTGTGATTTATATTTTCTTCATGTGGTTGATGAGTAAATGGAAGTTATCGTTTCAGTAAGGTAACATTGTCAATTGAAATAATGTTCATTTTTAACTTTATATATGGAAACTTAATTTCTGTTCTTATATATATATATAAAATTATTAGTTTTAATATTAAATACTTCCGTCAAACGTTAATATGGTTTGCACTGAATCTTTTGTAAAAAAAAGATCAATTTTGAATTCAACGACGAATCTCTCAATCGTGTTTATCGCGATATCCCCTTTAAAAAACTAATTTGCGTGTTTGAAACATAAACAGATTCAGGATACGGGTATTACCCAGATATGCCACATGAGCATGTGTTTTCTATCTTTTCTCAGTTAATGTTTCGTAAATGTTCGACTAGCACGTGCTGGCACGAGGCGAAGAAGCTTTTTACCTTCTCGCTCTCTCTTTCTTTCTTCATTCTTCGCGAATGAAAAAATTATCAATTATTTGATTTGATCATAGTTTACTTCCATCTTCGCGAATAATTGGAGTATTTAAATAGTCGTCGCAAGATATCAATATTCGGATAATTTCGACATGGATTGACTGATAAGTTTATTTCAAGTATCATCTTAAAGCATATTATGTCTCTTTGGAATTTTTAAGATATTAAAAGAAAAAACTTTTACTAGACACTAAAACTTATTAAACTGAATACTAAAAGTAAAATTCCAAAATTTAATACAGTAAAAGTATTTTTTTATTTTAATATTATATTTTTAAATTAAACTTGCAGAGAATAAAGAGGTAAATTCGCGGATAATAAATTAAATATGCAAAGCTATTAATATGATGAAATGATTTACATTATAACATTTTGCTTCATAGCGATTTATATGATATGCTTTGAGGTCACACTTTAGACTATAAAAAATTAATGGCATCGAAACGCCGATTATTAAATGCCGAGATTAAATGCTGTAAAAAGCAATCATTTTAGTTCTTGAGAAAAACTTCTCTGGTCTTTCAAAAGATTTTTTAAATGTTTTAAGATTTTACATTATTCATATTTTAATTAATTTAATCTCTTGTTTGACAGATCAATGTCTACAATATATTTTTTTCTACAAAAATATGAATAAATATAAATATCAGTACATTTACTATAAATATAAATATAATTTTCTCCTCTCTTCAATCTAGTTTTAATTCAACTATTTTAAGATTCGTTTATTGGATCTACAATAGATAAGAAGTCGAAATAGCGAACCATCAAAATCACAGAAGGTCGATTTGATCGCGAGGAACAAACAACGGTCTGAGTTGTCAGTCAAAACCAGCAATGATACTCGCCCAGTTAATAAAGTGGTCGTTAATCGGCGACGACAACATGCCATAGTAAATTCTCCTTTCTTAACTAAGTCCGACCCCTTGACACATCCGAAATGGTTACATTTGCTGTATTTGTTGAGTGAGTTCATGCAAATGCATTTTCGGCGAAATTACTCAAGAAAATCTATTGAAATATAGACGAGACCGTTAATAAAAAATCCTTGATTGAAAGATAATTAATTACATCAATGTATACATTTACACGTTTAGAGAATGATATATTCTTTAATGTCCAAATTCCTTGAATTTTTCATCAAACATAGCGTGTCTGTAATATATGTTTAATATATTTGTCAATTTTTTTATTAAATTATTTTTTTATAATTAAATCTAGGAATATAATTAAATAGGTAGGGGAGTGGAGCATGCTGCGTTGCAAAAAAGGCGACAAGGCGATAAACAAACCGTGTGAGCGAATGAAGATTAAACGACGACTTCGTGCGACCCGCGGGCGCGTTTTATTAAATTATTATCGCCATTTATGAGTCGAGCCTGTTCGGGATCGGACAACATTAATAAACAGCCGCGAGAGATCGGCCGCAATGTCAAATTGCCTCTTAAAAACGAGCGTAAAGCAAATTGCATAAGTGGCAAGGTACTCGCCGACCAATCGTAACATCGTACCCGCTATGCACTGCTACTGTGCATGTTGTATGTATTCTTTCTTTTATGTGGTCGCATACCTGCGACCGACCAGGGTCTTTCGTGTAAATCGCTGCCGACTTCCGCCGTTGCAGAAAATTGCGAAGTCTTATTATACAGATGCGACCTTGAGGTGGGAAAATAGACAATTATTATCGTTGGGTTTTCAAGAAGATCGGGCATTCGTATAGTATAATTATGTGATATTACCAATAATTACAATAATAATTAATTTTTGTTATTTCTTACTGCGCGGCAATTTAAAAAATCTATATTTTGATATATTATTTTATAACCAACATTATATTATTAATATATTACGGTGAAGTACTATTTTAATTATCATTTGGATTTTAATATAATAACACAATAACGATAATAATATTTTTTTATCTCTGACTTTCCTTCTCTGTCCTGCAATTTAGAAACGGATAAAATAATAATAACGCATTTTTATTACATAAAAGGAAAAAATTTTATTAATATCAAAAATATTAATATTATAAATGTAAACAAATACACAGATTTATACACAATAAAGCGGAAACGAGAAAGATAGAGTGAGAGAGAGAAATGAATAAAATATGTCACGTAAAGTATATATTTCATTTAAAGTCAAATCATCATGGACATTTCTTATCTCTTCTACAACTATTTCAACTATTCGACCTCGTAAATTATTCCACACAAGCATTCCACGCACGTCGAGCAGTGCTCACAAGCATTCGTAGTGCACTATTCTGTTTTCGACATGCATCAAACGAACTACAATGTACGAATAGACGTGCGATCACGATTGATGTATTTATAATCCTGTTGCTTTTTGGCGGTAAGGCGTAAATGCCGCATTTCAATTTCGATTGCAATACTCAGCCGTTGGAAATTTACTCACCCGTTACATTGCATACGCGTTGCAAGCGCATCTACAATTAGTGTAATTGTTAACACGCGGCATTTCGCTTATGCGAATTTGTCGTTTCTTGCCGTTTGCAATTGTATGTTAGATTATTGCGGATGAAGCTTTGTCGAGAATCATGCGGTTTGATCACGAGGATTAACGATACATTTTGAAGAATGATAAATAAACTTGTGTGTATAGAATAGATTTTTATAAGTTGTAAAGTGAATAAATTATAAGATGCATTAAAATAAATCCATTAAAATACAAATTTGTAAATTAGCATTAAAATTCTTTTGCGTATAAATTAAAATATGGATTATTCCAAGAATCGCAGATAAAATTTATATTCCAAGTCGTTTGAAAAGCTATTTTTATGATCAGCATCAATTTTTCCTCTTCCATTCTTAAGTCTTTCATTCTTATGTCTTTTCCTCCTAGATAACTGAAAGATCATTAGAATTCTACACGTACATCGGTTTTAAGAAGTTCTGGTGAGTCGCACAGAATTGGTTTTTCGCTGAAAGATCGAGTCATCCGCACGTCACTCTTGCAAATTTTAACGCATGTCCGATCAAATTGCGACAAGAGGCCGGGATAGAAGGACACGACATACAAGTAGTTTTTTAATAATACCGAAAATGGAAAACTAAATGTGCGAAATGTGTTGGCGAACCTTTATTCGCAATTTTGACAAATCTCGAATATCGTATCTCTTTTTATACAAAAGTAACGCTGAATAAATTAGAATTTATATATATCATAAAAATTTTGATGTGAAAGGCGTGATTACGAGCCGTAAAAGATCTTAGAAGATCCTAGAAGAAGAATTAATTGCATGTACAAAATATATGTGATATGCATATGTATAAACTTAAATAATATTATTATACAAAAATATTTTATTGAGATGCTTTTAAAAGTTTTGCAGTTTTTAAATTTAAAATTTAAAAAACGTGCATTGTATTTTTTTGTAATTAATTGATTCTCTCTTGAATAAAAGAACTAAGCCATATTCCGAATCTTGGAATTATTAAATTATTTTTTCAATTACAAATAAATTAGGAATTAAAATAAAGACAAGAAGAAGAGAGAATCAAATTAATTTTATATAAATAATTTGATGAAAATTACTTACTGTCATTTTCAAATAATTATTTATGACGAGAGAAAGAGATATATAATGAAAGAAACGATACACATTTATTGGCACGAAAAGTACTTGGTTTTGTCATCGAGTGCATTAGTTCGCTAGAAACCGAGGATTAACCAAGCTGAAAGACACGTGTGTGCACACGTTGCAATTCGCGACTTGCGGAACCTTGGTACGGCGAATTGCAGTTTCTACGATCTCTATCGTTGCTTATTATGCTCATACTGCGCGCGGTGCCATTTTCATCGGCGTGCAAATTTTTGCCGCAAATCCGTTGTCCGTTTACACATCGTGTCGGCTCGAAATGAGACTCAAGGTGAGCTTCGATTCGAGAGCATACGCGTGCGCGCACGAGAGAGTTCGATACGATAATGCGACCCATTCTAGAAGGCTGTCAAACCTTCGAGCGATTATCACATGGATCCTGAACATTATTCTTATTTCTTTTTTTTTTATTACAACGCATAAAGAAGAGGTTACCACAGTCAAAATTACTCGACGCTATCAGTTCTATTAAGTTTTGCGAAATTTTGATGTTTGGTTGCGACAAATGGAACATTGATCCTCGAGGATTTAAGAATATACCATTCTCTAAGCATTTAGGAATTCGGAAGTGTCGAAATTCCGATCGTAAAAAAATCAAACGAGAGAATCGCAGGCTTAAGTGTCATGAGGTTAAAGTTTCACAGAATCTTGAGATCTGAGAATCCTAGATCTCAAGAATATCTTAAATTTAAGAATCTCATCATTCAAGAATCTCGTAGATCTAACCCGCAAGTTGCTAGACAAAGATAAAACTTTGAATTTGATTTGATTTTAATTACACAAGGAGATTTTAATAATTAAGATACAACGAAATCACTTGAATTTAATCTTTAAATTTCTGACTTGAAAGTTTTCTTATTTTTATTTTTTCATATTTCTCACCTGAGAATTATATTATCAGGATGATCTCGCATGAATTAATATACGTGCCAAGGATTTATGGACGATTATTACAGGATCGTTCATTTTCGAAGCCCATTCGTGGACCGTTCATTTTTCGCCACAGATTATCATGCTCCCGTTATACATTCCGCGAATTCTGCCGGTCGTTGTTTGCCACCATTAAGTTGGCTTGTTTGGGATCCTACCGTGTTACACCGGGTGACTCAAAATTTCAAAAGATTGCGCCTTTCGCACCTTTTAACTTAAGGTTCTACATCTTCCAATTTAAATATCTCACAGATCTTTAAATAAATCTTTAGAATTTTTAGAATTCTTTAGAATCTTTCAAGGTTTTTAAATTTTCAAAAATTTTTGGAACAAAATATATTCTGTAGTTTCTAATTCTGACATAATAAGTGTTTATGTGAATATTTGTGATATTATCTAGATTTTTAAATATGTATTTCTTTTTTACATATGTCAAGAATTTTTATACATAAAAATTGTAATATTTTTCTACAATAATTTATGAAATTTATAATGAAGAAAGGTTCTCTATAATTCTACCAACTATTATTTTATTATTTTTAGTTATTCGTAATTTTAATATTATTTTCACTTAATTTTATATTCCTTTAATTTAATTTTAATATTGCTCTAATCACAAGAGCTATCCTTTATTCGCTACTGCATAATTTGCTATTAAACGATTTCTAGAGCGAGAGCGTAAATCAAGCGAATAATTTTTGTTGACAAAAAATTCGAATTATATCGCGGACTAAATTGATGTACGTTCTCAGCAGTGAGTTTAATTAAAACCCGCGAGGCAAACTGTAATCTGTACTAATCACAAAATTGATCCGCTACGCTTTCGTTTTGCGCAAAATTTCTTTCCTCGCATCAGACAAAAGGGCCGTCAACCTGGCTTTCCGAAATTCCGCGAAAGGGTTAACGCTGGTTTATAGAGACCGTAATTGTTAACTTATGCCGGAACCGGTAAAGTTCAATATATTCAATTTCAATGCATCTGTTTATGCTTTCAGCGTGAACAGAAGCATTGAAATTCCAATATTGAACTTTACCGGTTCCGGTATAAGTTAACAATTAATTACGGCCTCTATAAATAAGCCTTTACGTGACAATGCGATGTTAATTAAATTTTCCCGTGACACTGTAAATCAAACAATTAGCATACACGTAAAACGTTACGTTTCCGATCTATATAAGTTTATTTAATCGAACCAAGGGAATGTATAAACATATACGCGAATTCAATACTGCGAGTTAATTTATTTATATTTTATTAAAAATAATTAATAGTGTGTTGATATAAAAATAAATAATAGTTTAATGAAATTCTGTACCTTCAAGTTGCGATAGATTTTGCTTTCGGTCAACGTCAAAATTGATCTCATTTATTTGTATAAATTTTAATCATTTTCAAAATTTTAAATCTTCTAAATTTAAAGAATCTTAGTATTTACATTTTATGGATGTGCTATGCACCTTTTTTGATAGCTAAGTAGGCCGACAGCTTAAAAAATACATACATTTTAAGCTCTATTCGTGTAAGCAATTTTAAACTCGCGCAGTTGTAATTTCGGAATTGCTATATCCAATTGGTCAGAATCAATTGGATGCGCTGACTAGAGACCGAATTCGTTTCACTATTTTGGAGCTGAGGAATCGGCTAATTGCAGATCTTAACGAGCATCGGTCTGTCCACCTGCTGCTTCCATTTCCGGGATACGATGCGAACATTGTGCATCTTCTTTCTCAAAGAGCCTTAGAAAATCGGAGGTTAGGCTCATTATGTAAGATTTCCTCTAATTTTTTTCTTTTTCAAACACGAAAAACTCCCAAAAATTATTTAAGTTAGAAAATATTTAAAAACATAGAGAAGGCGCGAATGATTTTTCATACTTTTTTGCTCCACTTTCGGAATTTTTGATATAATCGAAATGAGATATCGATAGATGTGATTTATAAAAATAATTTATCTATGCGTAGCAGGTAAACGCGACGACTGTTTAGATATTAGGTAGAAAAAGTCCGGAAGACATGAATCATCTAAAAATAATCAGTCCGTTCAGGTTGTCTGATTCTACTTCGAGATTGCGGCATTTCCAAAAGAAGTTTATATGTACTTTCTTGCTGTTTTCACTGGGCAGACAGTTTTCGCTCGTTTGCATCAACTCGTTAAGTATCATAATTTCACTTTTTTTCGTGATTAATTTATTAATTTAGCAAAGACATCTTATAAAAAAGCAATGAAGAAATTATCGGATAAATTTAATGTAAAAGTTAATTACGATTATATGTATAATAACGAGAAAAGAAATCTGAATAATAAATTTCGAGACAGTATTTAATTAAATTTCAATTTTATTATTATCTTGAATTTTAATTATACGCAATTACTATACAATGTTATGTAATGCTATGATTATAACAAAAAATGGAAAAAATCTGAATAATAAATTATGACAAGATTTAGTCAGATTTTTAAATAAATTGATATCATTAATTTTAAATGCGTCTTTAATAGTTCTATATAACATTTTTTCTTAGAACAGACAAATATATAATGTATTATTTTGACGGTCAATCTCATGATATTAAAGACAGAAAAGAAGATGTATATAAGGAAAAAGGAGAGTGTCTTCCCATGATGACACTCCTTTTCTGTTATTCTGTTTTCTCCTTCAAGAACCGCAGAAGCGAAGACGTTACCATAAGAGGACATCTCTTGATCTCTGGATTTCTCTCTCTCTCTCTCTCTCTCTTTCTCTCTCTGTCTCTCTTTCTCTATCTCCCTCCTCCTTGCTTTCTTTGCTCCTTCTTTTCATTCTGGAACCGCAGACTCGCGGGTCCTAGAGATATTCCGAGGAAAATTGTCTTTACGAATGCTTGTAGTTTGTGAATAACAAATGACAATTAACAATCGAAGTTAACTAATTCTATTTTGGACCAAACTTGTTTTATTCACTACATTATATTTTTTTTAAGGCAATTGTCAAAAATTTCAATATTTAAAAGCAATAAATATATATGTAAATTTTAACAAATAAACTTTTTTATTTAACAATCAAAGTTGATATAAAGTCGACATTAATTTATTTTTCAATTATATTATATTATAAAATTATTTGAGAAACTTGATTGAAAGTTGCTCTCTCGAGAATTAAGATTCAAGGAGGCAATATAATTAAATGAATTTAATTTTTTAATACCGATTATAAACTGTGTTATTTATAATTATTCCCGTTGTGTATAAGATTTAACTCATCTAAAATATAAAATAAAAATTGTGAAAATAACATTACAAAACGAACAAAATCTGCTAATTGTAAGATTAATTAAAGAAAAGCGCAACTCGAGATTATCATAAAGCATGATCCATGTACACGATTCTTCATCGGTGGCGTTTCATCCGATGACAATCTTACGAGGAGACAACGGAATGCACATTAAAAAACACCATCGAGCCATTTATGGCTGTCATCTTGCCAGGATAACTCGAAACCGCGAACGTCGCCTTTTGCGGCTTGCCGCGGCTTCTTTTGGAGATATCCTTCTTCAAGTCTAATGGAGAGAGGTGAATCGTGATAAGAATTTATGTTTCGATGCGCTCTTGTAGCGTTGCGTTCGATATCTGTGTCATTTAAATAACCGAAGTCTTGCGTCAGTTTTTCGCGTAATATAGCGTATTCCAATCAAATTGTCAAAGAAAGAACAAAATTATGAAATTAAAAATACAAATTAAAAACACACAATATTTTAAATATCATTCACTCGATTAAAGTTTGTGTATCAATGTTTATTAAAATTTTATTAAATTTTATAGTTCTTTTATATTTCTTTTTATATTACTTATTGTTTATCTAATGTTTCTTTAATTTTTTGAATCCGAAATTATATTTTTTTTACTTGTTTTTTATTTGTCATGAGATTTTACGAGAAAAATTCTTTCTAAATTCAACTCCTTTAACTTCACCTAAGAATGTATAAATTAGATACGTCTATCTACCTTTATCTTTTCTCGTTAACTCTTTCATTTACGCTACTTTTCTCAGCTAGATATAAGTATAGAGTAATATCTGTATTCTTGTGACCGAGTGAATCATCGGCTTTCTCATGCCACCCTGTCGTACCTCGGCGCAGTTCGTTTTCTGGGCAAAAGCTGGGGTCGAGAACAATGGAAACGGGAGAAGTCGGTGGGCACGCGTGTGCAAGGTAGACACGGCCGCGACGGTCACGTTTCGCTCTCGCATTATGTGTGCATCATGGTACACCGTGTGGAAAACCAGCATTAGCTTATTGTATATGCACCTCCCACAAAGATATTCTTCCTGTATTCTTCCGCCTTTGCCTTTCCTCCTGTTCTACAGCAGAATGATGCTTGTTCGAGAACCCTTGATCATAAAGCTGATTCTTTTTAGATAACAAATACGCCTCTTAAATGGTCAATTATACGCATTTCAGCAAATTAATAGAGAAATGACCAGAATTTTCGCTTTTCATAAATCTTGATAAAAAATATACGTATTATTTTATTGATAAAATGATGCGTATTCAAGACTTGGAAATATTAATTTGGATTCTGTACTGATTAAGTATAAAGGAAATAATTGTATAAAGTATATAATAATTGTATATATATATATATATATATATATATATATATATACAATATATATATATATATATATATATATATATATATATTTATTTATTTATTTATTTATTTATTTCTAGAATAATAATTTTCTATTTATCTGTCTTTTTCCATAATATATAACTTTTGCAAAGTTATATATTATGGAAAAAGACAGATAAATAGAAAATTATTATTCTAGAAATAAATAAATAAATAAATCTCTCTAATAATTATTAGAGAGATTGTGAAAACAGCTATTGAGGAGATACGACGAGAGTCGTCTATTCTAAAACCGGAAAACGATCAATGACAAAAGTTCCGCTTATGTATGCACAGGTCGAAAACGTGAGCTTGTGTGTGGGAGCACTGCGAGCTCTAGGAGCGGACGTGGGTGCCGTGAACCCGGGCGAATTGGCGGCAGGATCAACCCTGTGGCCAGTCCTGGCTTTACTCTTCGCCTTGTCGCGCTACAAACAACGAGCCAAGCAATTACAGGACATGCCCAAGTGAGTGGATTATGCTTTTTCGAAAATTATTAATAATCATTGATAATGATTGATAAATTGATGAATATGTAATAGATATTAAAAAGAGATATTGTAATTTTTCGAAAAGTTTTGAAAATATTTATAATTCCGAGGACTTTTTGACTCACTAAATGAAACATTTTAAAGTATTAGATTCAAGACTTTACAAACTATTAAAGTATGAATTTCTTTAAGATTTAAAATTTTTTTGAAGTATAAAGTTTTAAAAAAGAGAGATTTGCAAATTTTGCAAATTTTTGTAAAATTTAAACTTAAATTTCATTCTCTTTCAATTTCGTATTTCGAATTTAGATTTCTAGATTCTTAGTTCTGTGATCTAGAGATTGTAAGCTCACGTTTTCGACGTGTGTACACATGTATTATTAATTTTACAATTAGATTAATTTCTTATCTTTGAAGTTCTTGTGTCGAATTCCTTTCGCTATATCGATAGTGGATAATATCGGTTTCTGGTTCTTCGGCCATTGGAAATCAAATATGATGGTTTCCTGCACAATCTAACGTCGGTAAAATAGCGATTCATGAATTCATGAATACCTGTGGTAGATATTTAAATCTGTCGTAATAGTCGTTGGTACGTATCTATCATATTTTGATAAATTATTTTAATATCTTTTTGTTGATAATTACACGATATTAACAATAACATTACGCAGCAATATGGAAAAATTGCAACGACACGTTCATTTATTATCGAACTAATTATAAGCATAATTTATTCAATACATTCATCAGCGATTATTAGTTCATAAAATTAGAGTTATATCGAATCGGAATAAACGTCGACTCGGCCAATCTTTCATGTAGTCTTTTACGAGCTGAGACAGACATCTCGTAAATCAGAAGAGATGTTTTAATGGCACCAAACGTCAAGAGATAACTTTTAAGCGCGATTTGCGCAAATAAATTAAATTTTATTCATCAATCCCCAAAACTTATCGTCACTTGGAAGTCACTTCTGACTGCAAATGTGAATTATTATGATTCTATAAAACCGATTAAATTAAGTTAAGTTCGTGGATTAATGCGCCATATAATGTCTGACGCATTAATCCACGAAAAAGAAACGGAAAAGAACTTTGCTGCCTCGTATAAGAAATTTTTATTGTAAGTGTATTAACACTCACGCTTTAGGTGAGCCATGATAGATTAATGAGTTTATATTTGTCGGATACAGATATTAGCGGATTTTAAAATTTTATTTTAAAGAGATGCTTTTTTTAAATTTTAGACTATATACAGAAATTTAATATTGAATTTTTCGAGTACTTGCGTACTTCAATTAATACCTTAATTATTAATCGCGTACTTTAATTGCAATTTTTAATTGCATATTTTAATTGGATAATTACACTGAAAAAAAGTAATATTGAATTAACAACATTAGTGTAATTGGAATTTATTTTATTAATTCAATAATATTATTAATCAAATCAATACATGGTATATTGATTTGATTAAAAATGTTATTGAATTAATAAAATAAATTCCAATTACACTGATGTTTTGTTAATTCAACATTACTTTTTTTTCAGTGTAATAAATGTATTAATATATAAATATAATATATATTTAACATTACAAAATTAGATGTTAAAATTATATAATTTTAATTGAAATTTATTGATAATTTATTGATTTAAATGTAATCAAGTATATTTTTTAATGATATTTTCTGCTTCGTATTAAAGATTTATTTATTTGCTTATTGCTAAAGTTTTCGATTTTAGCTTGTTATATTTACAATTTAGAGAAACTACAATCAAAAGTACAAGCTCTACATTTTTTCAAATACAATTTATTTATTTTTCTATAATTTTTTCTAATTAAATTTTTTTTCTTTTTTTTTCATTTTATTGAAAATTAAGTGTTGTTTAAAAATTTAATGTTTTATATAATTTATATGAATTTTACACATTTAGTGTGGCTTTTATATCTTGCAACGACTCGAGGTCCATATTCGAGAGTCTTGTTTCCTGTCGCGCAGTCGAATCGATACCGACGTCCTGTCGGCCTGCAGCGGCGTTCATTAACGTCCGCGTTAATCAACCACTAGTATCTCCCTCATTCTTCCTCTCTCATTCTGCCTCTTTCTCGTCTGCTTCCATGCATTATCGACATCGAGTAAAGCATATAGTTACATCAGTATTTCGGCACGCAGAAAATGTGTTTTACAAGCGAGAACGAGGAAATTCAAATAATTTTAATTACTCCGCGGTTAATTGCGGCAGCCGAGAAAAGAGAAAGAGGAAATGAAAGAAGGGAGAGAGAAAAAGAGAAAAAAAGGGAGAGAAAGAGAGAGAGAGGGAGAAGACAGTATATTTATTATCGATGAAAAATTCTTTCAAACATAAATTAATTTTCAGTAAAAAAATAATAACAAAATTTGATAAAAATAATTGAAATAAAAATAAATTGGGTAAATAAATGGAATAAATAGTATAGGAAGTAGCATGGAAAAATCTCAAGTGTAATGGAAAATATTAATAAAAAGTATAATTTTGTGTGAGAATTAAAGAAGAAACGCGAAATTCAAAAGGATAAAAAAAACGCGAAATTCAAAAGGATAAAAAATTTTTGTTAATGCGGTATATATGCATCCATACATGTAAGGATGGCGAACGTTTCAACTGTCAAGGTCGATACTTTCAACTGGGCAATAAATTACTTGAATGAAGAACGATTCAAGTAACGCAAAGTTATTTATATCGAAGTTGTTACATTTTCGCAATCCTATTCGAAAATATATTCGTTCGAATTGAGGACTAATTGTTTCACAGAAACAGTTTTATATTATACTTTTAATTTATAATTTCCTCCATTCCATTATTGTTTTTAATTTTATCTAGTATTGAGAAACATAAAGAATACACATTGTATTAAAATCTGTTTTCTAATAAGAAAGTTTAAGTTTAAGCTTCTACTCTAACTTTTTTCAGCCTCTTGTCAATCAAAATAAGCATCATATTTAAGAGGCGAAAATAAATATGATGAAATTAATATGAAATATAGCAACTCTAGACTTTAATCTAAAAATTGCAAAGAATTGCGAAATATTAGGAAATACTTGTGTTTGAACTAAAAATTTCGTCATTTACTAGAGACAAAATAACGGAAACGAAATAGAAAGAAATCTCTTTCAAGCAAAAGGGGAATTCGGAGCCTGGATCTAATGGAGCGCGTAACGATTCTTCGAGCGAAAGAAACGCGAGGCCGAGGTCCTCGAACGGACCGCGCGCGTACATTAACATATTAACAATGCTCCATTATGCCCGAGTGTATACCTAGTCCCCTGCGTAGGCGTGTTATGGACCACTCTCGAGACCGCGGAGCGCACACACATTCGGAGTCTCGAAACGTGTAGACAGTGTACGGAACATGCTCCGAAACGAAAACACTTTAACGAATATGGAGTTATATATTTCGTATTTTTTCGAAAGAAAGAGTTATGATAATTTTTCCATTATGTACATATTTCAAAATTTTTTAATTCATCAGTACAATAAATAATAATTCAATTTATCGAATAAAATAAATATCTCATCATGTGAAATGTTTCTGATAGTTTTATTGGAGTAAAGATATCTTTATAGAAATTGACAAAGCGAGTTTATCGATTTATATTGATTAATATTGATGCTATTTTGCCAGAAAAAATTTTCTCTTTTAATTTATACACTTATTACTGAGAAATTATTCAAAGCTCTTTATTGAAATCAAAACTAATTGTTTCAATTTTGCTGCTAAATGTGTGTCTTATATATAATTCAATGCATTCTAAAATACATATCAAGAGCAAAAAGAGGAAAAGAGAGAGAGAGAGAGCGTATTGATTCAATACTCAAATTTCAATTTAAAAACGCGAGGTAAAAATTGTGAGGACGAGCAAAGGTAAAGACGAGCGAGGGTCAAAGCTGACGAAAAAATTTCTCATACACATGCCTACACACATCTCGTTAGAATGTACGCAACACAATATATCCGTGGCACACAATCATGCGTGCACGTGCACGCCGGAGCATTAGCATAAAAATGGTTTAAAAATCCGTCAAGCGTGCCACCAGCATTGGCCGGTTCCCGGGGAAGACTGGGCCCGCTATTGGTTAGCTGCGTACGGCTGAAGAGAAGAGGGGTCGGAGAGAATGGGCTTTAGAGAGGCTGCGAGAGCTAAAACGAGTGAGAGAAAGATTAAGAGAGATGAAAATGGAATGAGATTGCGCGAGAAAGAGAGAGAGAGAGAAGAGAATGGTTAACAAGGAACAAGGACCGATCCTGCGAGGGTGTATCGAAAGGAAAGAGAAAGGGATAAAAAAAGAGAGAAAGAGAAGGTAAGATACAGGAGGGTGCGAGAAGGTGCTATAGTCAAAGGAGCACAACGGCACCGGAGTATACGGCAGAGAGAGGTTCCAGATCCAGCTAAACGACAGGAAGGTGCAAGAGAGGCGGACGAAATAAAGTACGATACAAAATGATGAGGGAGAGCGAAAGAGAGAGACGCAGCAGAAGGGAAACAGCATGTATCTGCATGGGGAAGCCAGTATGACCTGAAAGGGGCTAGAAGGTGAACAGCGGAGCAACAGAGACGGCGATGGTAAAAGAGGAGAAGCAGGGGTCGGGTAAAGGACCAAAGCGAAAAGGGGGAGATAGCAGAGAGAAAGAGAGAAAGAGAGAGAGAGAGAGAAGCACCACGTGCTATGGGAACGGGAATGGCTCTCTCTTCTCTCGCCGGGTCTCTCGGCGGTTCAGTTCGAAACGGACCATCAACGATGCCTACACACCATGGCCACACCATCATGACCATCGCGACCGAGTGTAGTGGTCGCCCGTGGTCGCCATGAAGCGTCGTCGTCACTCAAGTCGATGACGCTCTCAAGAGGCAAACGGTTTCTCGGACTTTTCTTCACGCGTTTTCTCTCGTCATTTTTTCGCTTCGTTTCGTTTCGAGAGTGTAGAAAGATCGATGGGTCGTATCGATCATGCGCGGAGCACAATGAAATGTTCATCTTCGGATTTCTCGAAGAATCGATAGTGATCGCGCTTATGGAAGTGATGTTATAGAAAAAGAAGAAATGGAAATTGATGATATGTTTATGGATTATGTTTGAACGCGTGAGAGAGGATCGCTCCAGGATTTACTTAAACGAGTTTGACGTGAGAAGATTGAGCTGGGCAAAAAAATTCAATTTCAGTTATTGTTCCTGTTTATTTGAAGAGTAATAAGTTAAGAGAAATTAATCTGAAATCGATTTAAAAATCTATCTTACAACATTCGTTTTAATATGAATAATTAATATAAAATAAATTAAATTTTTTGATATTTAATTTTAACACAATAAATCGGTGGCTGCTAAAACATAATTAAAACTTGATTTAAAACTTGATTTAATTTACAGTAAAATATAAAATATAAAGTGAGAATATAATGTGATTATGGTGAATTAAAGTGAGTATTATAATGGTGAAGTAATTAATAATTCTATATTGTATAAATCTGTAAAGTAATCTACTACTTTAATCTACTACGATCGGAACGTCAAAAATTTCTTGAAAATACTTTTTTGCATTTCATAAGAATATTGATCAAAGAATGATCTAATGTGATCTTGTCTCATGATTATTGGTAAGTCGAGTAAACTGAATCAATTTACGATAAAAATGTCGGTTAAAACTATCATCGATTTATAAGATTTTTGAAAAAAATTCTTATATCTTGGGATTGCTACTTGTTACACGATAGAAAATTTTAAATTGATTTGATTTGCAATTAAAAATTGCAATGTGAAAATATTTGTTTAACAATGCTAAAGAAATTATATATCAATCGAAAACACAAAATCATGGATCAACGAATTTCTGAGAAAGAGGTTACAATACAGAGATTCGAGGAATCGAACATGAGACAAAATTGATTAAATATGCATAAATTTTGAGGGTGAATTATTTAGCGTTTCAAGGAAGAAGAAGAGAAATAGGCACGAAGAGTGCTTTGAGTTTCTTGCGACAATTTCTGAAAATCAGAACAAAGTATTGAATTTGAAACTTTTAACAAAACTTTTGTCTTTCAATGAATAAATAGATTATGATCTATATGCGCGAATAAGAAGAAAGTATAATTTTATTTGGGTTATAGAAAGCAGTAAAATATTATTGCATTGTTGAAGGGTAAAAATTATTATATTAATATTATTATAATATTATTATAATTATTACATTAATAGAGGTAGAACGATAATTATTATAAAAAAGTAAAATTAATCTATTTAAAAAATTAAGAAAATAAAGAAAATAGCAGATGCGATATAATTTCTAAATGATATGTTGAAAAATAATATTGCCAATATCTAGTTATCTAAACACTAAATATTTATTTTAAAAGTGACATTTAACAGATACTAAAATAGATGTTGAAAATTTTCAAGTCAATTACATCAAGTAGTATGAGATCAAGAAGTTTTTGTTTTATGAGCATTCCATATTGAATTTCTCTCGAATTTTTCTCATTTAGATTAATCTTGCCTTCGCTCGAAAGATTGAAAAGAGCGATCTCAACTCGAAGCATGAATAAGATTAGTATAGTAGACAAGGCGGATAAAAGTATATAAGATAAAATAGAATCCGAGGATCTCTGGCGAATAGAAAACACTGGCTTGATCTAAACAATAAATTCCGTCATTCGATCGACAACGAGGATCGAGGAAACGATATCGAAAAGCTCAACTTGAAGAATTTTTTTATTTTATTCTTCATTTTACGAGTTTTTATTATAACGAGAATAATAAAAATCTCGAAAAAGAGAGAAAAACTCGAATTCGTCAAGCGAACACGATTGCTAATTCCTGGCTCGGAAGAGAATACAATAAACAGAATTATGTTTTATTTAAAATATATAATTAATATATTTATTCGATTGATTTGTAACATATTTGATAAACTAAAAGTCACTTTATTCAATCAAAAAGACAAATATGTTAATAATAGTGTAATGCAAAGTGCAATTTACAACGATCGCTTCCATCAGTTTGAGAAGAATTATTGGTGAAAAAAAGGAAATAATCGTAGAGCATCATGGGAAATAGCGGAAGCAGCGGGGGTGGCAACAGCAGGAAGGCACGAAGTTTGCCGAATTCACCGGAAGCACACAGGTATCTCGACATTCCTCTCACCGAACTAACTCGAAAACATAAGATAGGATCGAGATACGATATAAATAATACGAATCAAAAATTAAATTATCTAATTACATATTCATGATACTATTTTATAAATGTAAAACTCTTGAAAATGTGTTGCTTTCGTAGAAAATATAATTATAGTTTCACCTAATATTATTCTCATACACATAAAAATATAATATTATAACCAACATATGCTTTTAATTAAATAAAAAATAATTATTATCTCCATATTTATAATATTTAATATAAAAATTCCGTTATAGCAACTGCTAATTACTTAACTAGGTACAAAGAAGATAAAATGTAAGATCCAGGAATCTATCTGCTTCTTATATTAACATTGAATTGGTTTGTCGTGGGTGGAATTCTCATATTTATTTTCCGCTCCGACATATTTCTATTCTTGTACATTACACTGTATCTTGATCTTTATTCTTTCGCTCGTCTTGACAAGCGACGAAACCGGTTATTCCATATACATATTTAGGATTTCCTGAATCGCGCCTTACGTACATTATCACTGCACGCAAGTTCTTCGAGGAAATATAGTCATTTAGGTCCTTTTACATTTGCATTTTCACTTACATTGATTCAAATTAAATGTGATAGGAAAATGGCATTTCCTGTAAGAATAGTTATTTCCAAATTTGTTTAAATAATGAAATATGACATAAAAAATAATATAAATATCTAAAGAGAAAAATTTACCTACTACTTTTAATATTTTATTTTGTTTAAGCAAGAAAATTCGTTTTTTTTTTTTTTACATAATTCAATTATTAGAAATTGGGATCGGTGGCGCTTACTCACATTAATTACTCGAGACAAATCATGCAATGCCATTATTTTTATAGCAATATTAAATTCCTTGTTCACCTGTTTCATTTTTTTTGCGTAGCTCGATAATGATTGGTCGCCAATCAAACTGCGTGTCGTAGGTTCAAGGTGTCGAGAAAGCTTCGCGACCCGTAAAGCGGCATCCAGACCCTAACCGGTCTTCTCGAGTTCTCGTAGTGATCGGGCGCAACCGACCGGGCGAGAGGATCTGGTTTTGCATTTTTCCATTCTCGATATAGATCGGCAGCGAGCGACCGACTCAGTAATATTTTTTTTCTTTCTCTCTCTCTCTCTCTCTCTCTCTCTCATTTTCTCCCATTCTTTTCCGTATAATTACATTCTTTCATGTATAGGGAGTCGTAGCAAATCGAATAACGAGGATCACCAAAAGTAAAGATGTAATACATCTTTGTAATAATACTTTAATTTACGTTTCCAATGGGAGTAGAAAATATACAGAGATATTAGACTTTTATATTTTTTAAAATGACAAGTTTTTTTCTTTTTTAAATATATTATAAAATATATTTAATTATTTACATATAACGAAAGAATATATTGAAAAATAGAAAAGGAATTAATAATATTTTTTGCAACAGGTTTTTAAAAAAATTTAGAAACTTCTCTTATCAATAATCTTCAAATTTTTTTAGATTAAAAATCTAGAATGTATTACATAAAGGTGTATGTATATAAAAATTTATGAATATAGAAAGTATAGAGAGAAATATATAGAATAATATATGATAATGAATAATGTCTTTTTTCTTATCATAGAAATAAATAGATTAATTATATTAATAACAATATTACAATTACAATTTTATATTTTTTATTTAGAAAAACAAAAAATTAAATAGAAAATTAAATTTAAAAAATAGATATTATTTATCGTCAGCATTATTCCTCTGTGTGTAATCTCCTTTGCAGAGTTATTGGTGATTGCTGGCAAGGGAACACTGTAAAAAATATGAAATTTTAGAGGCGGAACTTAACAGCGATGAAATGTGGAGAGTAATAGGATCCTTTAATTAAAGTGGCTTAAAAAATTCATTCCTCGTCACCAATGCGTAGAGAGAAAGAAAGAGAGAGAAAAAGGGAGGAGGTTGAGTCCCCTCGAACATTTTTTCCAAGCATTCTCGATCTCGGTTACCCTTAGCCCAATCTACAACGAGAATTTGCGAAGAAGCGAAACTTTCTTTAAAGTCGATAATTAACGGAGTCGTTAGAGCAGCTGCGTCTATTTTTAAAATCGTAGCGAAAAATCGGCATTCGCGCGATACTGTTGACGACAGAATCCTCGTGGGTGGACTGGTTCGAGTCTTATTTGCATAAAATTTAAACACAGCAAATGCTTGTATATCAAGTGTTTCTCAACATTTTTATCGAACTTTATATATGAGTGATATTATCAATCAATATTTTTATATCGAAAATCAAAAAATCAGTTTTTATATTATGTGTTATAGTTTATTTTATGTACATTGCTTATTTTATTTGTACAACTTTTAATTTCCCAAACGTTTTTCTTTTTACTTTTTTCGGCTTCTTCCTTTCTTTATTTAGCGAACGAGTTCAAAGACATCCGCGAGTCGACGAGTGAGTCAATGTTTTCAATGTGAATGGCCGCAGAAATAGATCCTCGGGCAAGCACGTTTTGATCGCGCGATTCGCAGGCTAAATCCTACACGTTGACGTTAGTGGAACGAGAGCGGACTTGGCGTTGTCTCGTACGTGTCACTGATCGCGCGTATCAAGAGAGAGAAAAACGAGGTTTCGTAGTATATAAACAGAGTATCCGACATTGCACTCGTGTGTAATGATTGAATCATTTCGAAAACCGAGCCAAGCTACTTATAAATAATTTTTAGATAATATACACTAGGATACAAAACATTATATGATTTAAAAGAGGTCTGTAAAAATGTCTAAAATATTAGAAACGTATAAGATGTTAAAAAAAATTGAAATAATTAATTTTATATAGAAAATTAAAAAAAAAAGTCAAGAGAAGCTTAAAGAGTTTTATAAATGATTTAAAGTATCTGAATAATAATAAATTTTAAACGATTTTCGTTTAATCATTTCATCGATAGTTGCGTGTGATGAAAAGGAACCAAAAAGCAGCCGTGTTTTGTTCGTGTTCCCCTAAGAAAGATACTCTCATCAAATGATTAATTAGAATGCCTCGATTAATTAGGATGATGCATTGTTTCCCAATGCATCGCCAATGATGCATCGTAGCAGGCAGGACGGAGGTTACGATACCGTTATGCATCGATTGTTTCGGATGCAGCAAGACACTGTTACAAAATTAAACTCCATCTCGAAGTAAAAAAAACACATAATTTAAAGATGTATTAAATATTTTTCTAGATCAATTTGATGTCAATCTATTATTTTAAAAAGTGCCAACACATTAATATCACAAAGTTTTTAAAATAATTTTATATAACATTGTTGACCCTAAAAAATTAATAGCCTTAATAATTAATATCCCATGCATATTTAATGTCTCTCTTTTATTAAGTATTATAATAATATTATAGATATTTTTTAAACTACTTTTACATCTTCGCAAATTTGCATTACTTCCAAATTTTTTAAATTTTAAACATCTTTTAAATATTTTTAATACATCCCACCAAAATTTGAAAAAATTTAATATCTTCCAAAAGCTGCATCTTTCACCGGTCGTAAGTAACGGTATGCATTCACGTCCTTGCGTGCGTATCGTCGATAACTGGTGGTCGTCGAAGAACCACGATAATAATATCGCCTTGCGGGGAAGAACGGTTCTGGTCGTCATCTTCTTCCTGGAAACGACCGTTAAGTCCTTCTTCTCTCGAGACCCTCTAAATTTATCCCGCGCTCCTCTGGAAGCAACTCTCTGCTTCGTGTCGGTATACGGACTCTTTCTTTCTCGATTTTTTTCTCTGCGAACAAAATCCGGCAATTACTTCTAATATTCCGAATGAATTATTCGACTCGTCCCGATGCTATATACACACTTACCTCTCGCCTCTTCTCTTCTTTAGTCTTCGTTAACGCGACTACTCGCGCGCGACGCCATTGTCAATTTGCAGCGATTTATATTTACGCACAAATAATGAGAAATGTATGAATAGCAAAGATAGCGAGATTCATGTCAATAAAATTTAAGAAATTATGGTAAAATAATATTTATGACTTTTTAAATTTTAAAGCATAGCCAGCATATAGATTTTTCTATTAGGAATACATATTTTCCGATATTTTCTTCTTTGATATATTTTTATCTCATTTTTTTACTTAAATAAAATTTATAAAAATTGTTTTATTATTTAATATAACATTAATAAAATTAATAAACGTATTTATTATGCAATTAATCTTTATAAATTACTATCTATAAAATAATATAAACAGATGTATATTATTTGCGTGGATATGTGCTTGAGAATGATAGAATAGCTAATTGCGACTTATTTTGAATTAAAATGGCATTTTGGAGCAAAGAAAGAGTTTTGGAGCTTACATTTGGAATGAATACATGCGTAATATTTTTTGAACATTTAAATGTAAGAGTTTTCTCTTATCTAGTTGTTTAACAAATGTTGGAATTTTTGTTTGATTTCACGTCAACGCGCAACATTCATGCACTTTCGGTGCTTGGGAAAGATAAGAATACAGGTTCTGTTAATCGCAGTCTTATTCACCGCGGCTTTATCTGAATCATGCTTTGCTTGAAGAGAAGTTTTTAAATGTTTCACAGTTAACAGTTTCGAAATGCATCATAGCTAGAATAGCGATAGACACCGAAATATTTAGATAATCTCTTACATGCTTTTCTTGAAATTTCAAAATCGTACATTTTAAAATAAAATTTAATAATTAATTATATTTACTTAGAGATAATAAAAAATATTAAATAGAAAAAGCTTATTATAATTTTAAATAAATTATCATTTTTTTATCGAGTACAAACGATGTAATTGATTTGAGATTTGTAAACAATTTTGACAAAAATTATTTAATCTTGCAGAAATTTTTAAATTTGTATTTTATGTAAATATATCCTCTACCTTTATATGTAACAAGACATTTTAAATTTATAATATTATTAATAATAAATTCAAAATAAGCAATTCGCTACGTTTAATATTACGTCACTCCGGTTTCTAACGAAAGCTGGCTTTTACCTTCACTAGACTTGAGGATCTCGTAGCGTCGACTGAGAGAAAGAACATTCTCTCTCTCTATATCGCGGCGACGGGATCTTTAATTGGCTACCGTTCGAAAAATTGCATCGGCCGATCCGATCCCGGCAGTTGGCAATTAGAAGGAATGTCGTCCTAACCGATATGCATCTCGTTGTTGGTCAGTCAACCTAATCAGGCTCTCTTGTTGCCTGCGGGCATCAAAGGAACCCCAGCAGCTCCCTTTTCTGCACAGTTTGCCATTAAATGGACATATGGCGTTTTTACGTCTAAGCACTGCTGTTCAGTTTCTTTTTTCGTACAATTTTTGCGAATATCAATTGTATTAATCATCCAAAATTTCGGTTTAATAATAATAATCTTCTTAATCTAATATTAACTTGATTGAAACAAAATAAATGTTCCTTTAGAGATTTTTAACAATGTTAATTTATTATTTATATAGAGTGAGAGGAAGAGAGAGAGAAAAGAATCGTAGATGCAATCTTGAGATATAATAGTTCTTATTATAATATTAAGTTTAAAAAAAAAAAAACTAAAAAGGAGATTTGCGAAAATTATTATTTATAGGAAATATGGCAAAACAAATGAGTTAATTAGTGAAATGGCGAGCAAACAAACATTGCAACAATAAACATATATTACAACAAGCTTGCGTCAGCTTATTGTAATCACATCATCGAATTATATCGAGAACGATGTAAAAGTGCATCTCGCGCGATGCACGCCGGTCATTGATAGACTTAATAAAATACATTGGTTAGGTAATCAAAAACCAAGGGAACTGGCGTCATTTGTACGCAAAAAATCAAGTATTATAAATTAGGCCAACGATTAATGAAACAACGTAATGTCGAACAAATTGCATCGATACCCGTATGTAATCGAGAAATTCGCTTGCGTGCAATTTGTTCTTATAATAAAGGCTCTTATCGAGTAATTATCGAGCGCGATTAATCAGATGTCATGGTAATAATGGCTTTCGCTGTTTCCTTGTGGAACGCAAACATGTAGCTAGTACGCGCAGTAGAAAATTATTTAATTCGATGCCGTTATAAATAATATAATATTACTACGAAATGAGAGTGTACTTGTAACGAGACAATAATGATTGATTATGATATGTGATCATTGATATTTAATAATTAATTTTTATCAATTTTGTTATTAATTCAATTGTTGATATTCGCTTGATGATTTACAATTATTCCAAGATATGTAATACAATTTTTAAACAGCGAAACAAAATTAATTTCAACTTTTGGTTCGAGTGTTTTCCGAAAGATTGGAGCACCGCAAAATTGGTAGCGTCCAATTAATTAAAAGATTAATAGGACACACACTGGTATCATTATCGATGCAAGTTAAGCCGAAACAAAGGCGTCGTAAAGGAAAGGCGCCGTCTGCGGTCGCGAGACGCCCATTTCGCGCGATATTAATACGTTGCCGGGGGTAAGACGTCGCGGCGATGGCGGCAGTTGCAACACGCGCCGCGGCGCCCGGTCGTGGCATTAATTTCCGATATTGCTCTCGTAAATATTCGCGACTCGCCGTATACCATCCTCGTCGGATTGAAACATCTCTCTTTTTCTTCGAATCGACGTCGCCGGGGGTGCGCGCATCCCTGCGAGGGAGTCAGTTTTTTATATATCGATCCTCAGGGCCGTACTTGTATTCTTGAAACAAGGACCAAAGATATATAAATTGATGTTCGAAACTTGCAAAATAAAGAAAAAGTTTAATTTTATTAGTATTATTTTAATTCAATTTAATTATATAGATTATAAAATTAATATGACAGAAAGGTACAAAATGTCATTTGTAATAATTCACAAATTGCATTTAAAAGTTTCTAATTTTTGCATCACCCTCTTTTTCTCTTTTCTTGTCACAACAACTTTTATCATTTATCTCTCTTCTTCTTTCTTAGAAATGTTTTATTTTATATTAAATGTTTTGGAATTAATTTTTTTTATCGCAAGATTTTAGAACCGTTTGGTACAATCTTGTCTCAATATATCAAGGAAGAACTTGAACAAAAAGAATGTCCTAAAACGCATCTGCGGCATAATCTGCGTTTTGTCACGCGAAATATTAGTATTTTTTTTATAACAGCTTTTATTCGGAAAAGACATTTAACATTATATAAAATCAAAATTAAAATCTTAAAAAAGTAATATTTAAATCATGTATAATATTTATTATATAATACTAATTTAATACTGATATAAATATCGATATCGATATTAATTTATAACTTTTTTCGATAAATATTAGAGAAGGAGAGAGATTTATTTCTTCGTGTCATTTATTAAGCCAGAGAGCTTAATAGATTTAATCATCTATTTCAATTACAATCGAAAGGGAATAAAAAAAGATTCTAATTAAAAAAATTATTAAGCAATATTCTCCGCAAGCATTTAATGCAAATCTCACAACTCATCGTGTACTCATCACACCGACGAGAGAAATGGAAATTTATAAAGCAGCTTTATACGCGCATCTCCCCCCATCGCATCACCGCATAATTTAATCTTCCGTATATCTCGCTTGCATTGTGCCTTCCTCGAACATTATTGTGTCGTGTCTCTGCATGGCGAGTGAAGGATCGCATCTCTCGCAGCCTCTTGCAGAAGAAAAGAACGCCACGAGGTGTGTCCCGCGGGTCGCACTGCACCAGCTGCACGTGGGTGTGCGTATGGATGCAAATGGATGCACAAGCCCGGTATATAAATCAGAGAACGAACCCAAGACTCATTCTTGACGCAACTTGCAAAGTATGCATTTAAATTTTATGACATTATTAAAATATATACTAATTGAAAGAATTATTTTATATATTCCAAAAATAACAATATTTTATATAGCTACATTAATGCTTGTATATTTAGCATTATTTAGTAATATATATTTTTAAAAAATATGTTAATTAAACAGTCGAGGTTTCATTTATTTTTGATAAGAAAATTATTCTCGAATGTAGTTTGGGAGATACTCGTATCGAATCGTTAATTTTCTTTAAACATCCTGAATAAATTGCTTCACTTTTCCAATATGATGAGATGCAGTGAGACTTTTTTTTATTTTTTCCGTTTATATCTGTCGAAAATAATTGAATTTGCAATTAAGAAGTAAAAAATTGAAAAGTCGCGATGTACGAGCCAGAAGCATTAGTTTTCCGCAGCATTGGATTGGTAGTATGCTATAGCTGTATTTAGTGCTTCATGGATACTAGAGTCGATTGACAGCCGCAATTATTTCTGTTGCGGCGAAATAGCGGATAAATTTAGGACAAAGCACGATGATTTACGCGAGATGTGGATATCGGATAACCGCGTTTAGCATTAAACACGCAGTACGGATACACGAGTCAAAGATCTCTGCCAAGTCAGTTATATTCGCGAGGTTTATAGACGGTACTCGGTAATTCGAGCACAAGCGTGTACAGAGCGGCATATAGCGAGTTATATGAATTTGCGTATGTCGAAAAGCTGCTAGTTGAAAGGAACTTAATGACGTCTTTAAACGTTGATTTATACGTTTGTCGGACCCCAAATTAGATTATTAATTAGATAATGAGTTAAAGATGTTATTTACAATACACAATATCGAAGAATCATTATGCATTATATGACGATTTGTCATATGATGGTTTTTTTGTGTCATTATATTTTTTCTTATATATAAGAATATTTATACATTATGATATAGAAAATTATGCAATGTAAAAAATCTAATAGAAAGTGTCATATAATAGAAGCTGTATAATTATTATATAAGAAATTTGACGTGACTTTTAAATTAATGGTTTTTGATTCAAAGTTTCATTATACATTATTATATTATCAATATTCTTTTTTATTTTTCTTTATACAATGATATTTATAATTATTTTTCTTAATAAGACAGTAAAATATAAATGAATATTTAAGAAATTAAAAATACACGCGCTTATACATTTTTTATAATACTTTTTTTAATATAGAATGGATACACGAAAAAAATATTTCAATGAATTAACAGCAAATTTCTTTTTCATTTTAGATTACCATCGCCTTACAACAAACAGTCGTCGGGGGTTGGCAGCGCTGGGGGAGGTCCAGGGGGTGGCACGAGCATACCCCTGCCCGCAACAGTCGCCGCCACCAGGAGATGTCCCCCGGACAAAGTCAGACCGGCACCGACACCGACGCATCAATCACAACTCGGTAAGTTTCATCAACTCTCTCTCATCCTTCTTTGATGCAAACTTTTCGCGTCGTGTTTGACAAACAAATGTAAAACTTTGCACTTATTGCGATATAGTATTAACTTTGTACTATAATATAATATAATATAATATAATATAATAAATATAATATAATAATTATATTGATTTTATATTAATATTGTATGTTAATTATTTATTTGATAATTAACAAATATTTTAAATTTATTAAAGATTAATAAATTATATAATAGTTTATGATAATCAGACATTTTGCGTTTACCTAAATTTATTATTATATAAAATGGATGATAAAATATGATAAAAAAATATAAAACTTTTAAAAAATCGAAACAGCAATAACTGCGGCAAGCATATTAAATTTATTATTTGTTTTGCGGTACATGATGGTGTTTACGTACATTTTTGCAAATGTAAATTTATTAACGAGCAATATCCTTTGCTAAATCAATCTTTCCACGGCCGGTTTCCGTTAACCGGTTTCCATTTTTTTTTTTTCAAGTCACTCATAATATCGCCGTTGATATTTTATTGTGCTGATCATTATTATCAATTTTCTGCATAGGTATACATCAAAAGTTCTTTGCTTTCTCTAAATTATTGATAATAATCATTGAAATAATTTCAAGAAAAAAGATTATAACTTACACTTATGCTATTATTAAGGATTATTCTTACACTTTTTATTTAGTGGAACATAAGAAAAATAATCTTTATAAATTTATATATTTATTATTAAAATTTAAAAGAAAAAGATTAGTGAGAAACATCGCGACTAATTAATTTTCATTTGAGGTAGATGTGAATTTAAATATCGATAATCGCGAAAATATGCAAATTCTAGAAAGACTTTCTTCGTTTGAAACAATTAAGCAATTTCTTCTTTGAAATCTTTCTTTCGAAACACGATGAATGACGAAAGGGCGCGACATCCGCGTTAAAAACACCCCATTAGCTATTAGCCTTGTGAATGGCTTTTAGCAACCCTTTGCGTATTCCTGACTGTCGCGAGAGATCCTGGTCCGCTATGGGAACTAGCCTCTATGGGGTTCTCCCCTCCCCACGACTATACGGTGGCTTGTATGATCGTATCTACCCTGTGCTCATACGCGTTAGTCTTTCATTTATCGCTTTTGTATATACATATATATTTGTACATGTATGTGCATATATATGTGTGAGTATGAGCGAACTTTCCTTCCTGGTATATGTGTTTTTGATCTTTATTTTATTCTTTTTTCTTTTTCTCTAGTTACTTTCTCTTAGTTTAATATAAATGACTATTCATTAGTATGAAAAAAATGGTACACACATGGTGAAATAATAATCAAATTGAGTATATGTACAAAATATGTCAAATTTTTATAATTTATCAATTCTCATTTCTTAGCGTTTTTTTCTGAAATCTATACCCGCGTCATAATTCTTTCATATCTATCTTGTTCAACAGCACTTATTTTCCTTTCATAAATAATCTTGTTTCCCTTTCTCTCTCTATCGCTTTCTCGCATACACATTCGTCTATTCTCTCAATTGCGTGCGCAATGCGCATACGTATGGCGATATTACGAAGGGAATAGGGTAGAGGTAGTGGAAACCCGAGGGAGTGTTCTCCGCCCTTGCGAGATGATGTGGCACCCCATAGTTTATATTTTACTCTCAACTCCCGAGTTTCCATGAGCCAGATGTGCTCGTGCACCCGATTTACAGAGGCGCTCAACTTTGAGCCTTCCCGCAGGATAAGGCAGAAAGGAAAAGTGAAGGAGAGGAGAGAGAGACCGGTCTTTTCGAGAGGACGATAAAATACACATGCACACGAGTCTTTCTCTTCGCTTTCGACAATCCAGTCGGTTCTCTCGCTCGATTGCCTCGCAGCCGTCTCGAAAAATGCAAATACTAACCGGTCCTTGTCGACGTGCGTCGATTTTTTTTTTTATTAAGAGATCTCACACGGCTCGTGCCCGCCATTACGGTAATCAACGAGAACGAGATTATAAATCGCCACTCCCGTATAGTTGTTTTATTCATAATGATATATATATATATATATATATATATATATATATATATAGTGTACACATAAATAAAATAATACACGAAAAATATGTATTTTTATTTATAAATTTATTATATTTACATCTGCGTTAATAAATTTACGAAGAAAATGTTTTTCACATATATATATTTCATATATTTTTCATATATAAGAGAAAGCAAATAAATAATATTTATCAAATTCGTTATGAATATGTAAAAGATAGATATTTTTCTGAATATTTTAATAATAATTGAGATGATGATAATAATGATCGATAATGTGAGAATTTTTCCTCTTTATTTCTTATATTTTTCATCTTTTCTTTAATCATTTATTACTTTATTTATTTAAGTGTGAATACTATTTTTTTATATTGCTATACTTGTACTTTTTTTTTACTACTTTATAAGCTTCTCAGTGTAAGGACAGAATCTGTATCCTCTTATCGCTTATTTACACGGTTGGGCACCGCTGATGTGCGCCTTTATAGGGGGATGCTCACTTTCTCTTTCTCTCTTTTTCTTTATCTCGTCATTCTCGCCGCTCTATATATCATGACGATATCAAAATGCGCGCGTTCGTATGTCTGGATACAGCGTTTCTCTTTCGTTCGAAATAGATTTTCACAGCGTCGTGCACAAACTAGCTGGCCATAATGCATATGCACGTCCGCATAAACGAAAGGAGACTCTTCTCTCGTCATGGTTTATGATATTATAAGAGTTTAAGATGATCTTTTTTCTGGCCGTCTGCTACTCATAACGTTGCCGCGGTTAATAGTTTAGACGACAAGCTTGTCTAAGCGTCTAGGTCAGGATCTTGATTTATATGGCTATTTCCCTCTCGATGACACATTCGTGGATTGAACAAATATTTATGGGAGTACTGACAAATATTTATGGAATCTCTCTCGAAGAACTATAAGCCTTTTTTACAAATCTGATTGCTATGATTATTTTATTTATAAGAGATATTATTAATTTAATATTAATTCTAAAATTTATTGAATTAATATATTTCTTATTATCTCGTTACTATAGTATTGTTCCGCGATAATGTCACATCCAAAAGTTTCCTCGTATTATTTTCATGTTATAATTTCTTATATATAATTTATTTTTATATTTTAATAGTAGAAAAACATCTCATATATTTTTGGGATATTTATTTTTAAATATATTTACATTTTTATATATTTTTATCATATATTGATATAATTCATTTTATATTATTTATGGATATGCGAAACTTTGCAAACAGAATTGTATGTACAGCTCTTTATACGATGTATGAATTAAAGCTATTGATTGATTAATGCGTTCATCATGTTATTATAGCTACTATAGAGCACCGTTTGTTTCAATTAGACTTGTGCGAAAATATGTCTACCATTCGTACATGAACGTATCGATTTCTCTCTCTTCCTCCTTCCCAATCTCCCTCTCTTTTTCTCTGTCTCTCTCTCTCTCTCTCTTTGCTTCGAGCTTAACTCAATCCCTGTAATCCGCCGTGCAACTTCCCAAAGAGATTTCCGGAACAAGGGAAAGAGTCCTGTGTTGTACTAAAAGCCGTAATTAAAGGATGCTGTCTATCGATCGTATTTTAGACGGAAGCACTCAAAATCATGCGTATTAATTTTAGATTTTTTAAAATTTTATATTAAGAAATCAATTATTTTATCAAAAAGTATCATTATGATTTATGAAATAAGAAAATGTTTATAAATAATATATATTTGATATTTTTTGTGTGAATATTTATTATATGTGGAAATTATAAAATTTAGAGAATTTATATAGTTTGTTGAACTTCTCTCATAAGCGAGATTTAATTCGAGATGTTTTATGAGATGTGAAGTCACCTTAAGCCCAGTAATCCTACAAGAATCTTTTAAAGAGACAAGCGAAAGTAAATAGGAGAAGAAAAAGAGAGAAAGAAAGAGAAAAAGAAAAGAGGAAATGAAGAACCGTTTCGACCATTCGTCAGCTGCGTTATAAACTGTCTTTCGTTTTGCGGGCGTGCAAGAAAAAGAAAGAGACGCCGCCAAGAGAAAGAGAAGCGCGAAAAGATCGGCGTTGAAGGAAAGAGACTGAAAGAGGATGGCAAAGGGAAGAACAACGAGAGAAAATTGAAATCTCGAAGCATACGTAAGATCTGCTACAGCCGGTCTTTAACCCCGAAACATTCAAGCGCATCAGAGATTCTCAAATTTAAAAAAAATCATTTTAAATAGAGCTTTTGAAATTTAGAAAGTAAAATTTTGCTCTAACAGCAAACATTTTAATTTAAGAATCTTTTAGTTGTATTCAGGAATACTTGTTAAAGTGGATTTTATTTAGAATCACGTAGCTAATCTCTTTCTCTTAATTTTTGGATTGTAATTTTGAAAAGATATCTTTAAAGAGAAAAGAATTCTATAAACGTAGAAAATTAGATATAATAGGTTTTTTAAATTTTCAATTTAATTAAATATATATTGCAAATATGGACAACAATTTTAAATCTTTTTTTTTATTATTTAATATTTAACATTTCTAGTTTGACAATAATTTTTTTTAATACAAAGATTTCTATGAATTATAAGTACAAAAACTTGATTTTTTATTATATTAATTACATATATACTATTATATAAAAATTTCTTATAAATTTTGAGATGTACAATAACTACAATACATCACACACATTGATTAAATTAATTAATATTTACTTCTTATGAAGTAAAAAAATTAAAATCTCTGTCTGACCAATAATGACATAAACTACTGATTTTGCATTTTTCCTACATATGCTCTATCTCTATCTGTTTTTACTTTTTATTTGTAATTTCTTTATGTATTTATCTTATATCTTTATTTTTATATTTTATTGTTTTAATAAAAAGTATTGATAAATTTTTACAATTCTGAATGCAATTAAAATATCCATTGGGCACCGCTGAACGAGGACATTCAAGAACCCTTAAATCTTCCTCTTCCTTTCGCCTTCCTTTACAGCCTCGTACTAGTTAAAAATATCATTCTACACATACATTTAAATACCGGTTTGGTATTAGTTTCGAGAATCGGCCTCCCTTGAGCCCGCTATACTTATCTGAAGCAGAGAAAGGCAGAGGATTCTACAAATAAATGATAGTGACACAAAATAGAGAAAAATGCTATGTAGAAAAAATGCAACGCGATCGGCAACATTTTACCAGGAATTATGTTCATCATCGACGCGCTCGGGGGAATGATTTAAAGATATAAATAACTCGTACTTATTATTAGCACAAGCGGCGCTTCTTCTTTGCAAGGTCTTCGATCTCTTGGAAAGATCTCTTTTCTTTCCTTCTCTTTCATCTGTTTAATTTGACGTCGTTTCTCTAAGTTACTTTTTAAATAAAATTATTCGTTGAAATGTAAACGATAATTTAACATTTTAAGAATTATTAGAAACGAGAAATGTAATATTTGACGTTCAATTCTTAATTAAAAATAAAAATGGGACACACAAATAGTAGTTAGTAATTTTTTTAACACATGTAAGATAAATTTAAGAGATAATGAAATTAAAGGAATAATGCATTGCAATAGATGTGTGTTACCCTATATGGATAGTATGTCAATTAGTTTTGTTTCGCGATGTTAACATCATCGACGATTTTCCTCATAATCCCATTTGTCATAGCTGATAATTCCTTTCGAACAGTGGTTGCCAAGAAATATTATAGGACGGGATATATGGGCATGTACATACATATACGAAGCTAAATTGGCATTGTCGATATTATGTTGTACACATATTATAAATTGAGGCACCTTATGGGAAACTCTATTATCGATATATTAGATACATAGAGAAATAATGCGATATCATCACATTAAACGTTATTACATTAATTTACAAGCAAAATGGTGAACGTATCGGATTTGATCGCATGTTGTTTTATTGTTTTCGAAATAAGAAAATGGTATTTTCCTGTAATTATATAAAATTATTTATTTATTTTTTTAATATGAGGAATATAAATATTTTATATGATGTTACACTAAATTGTATTAATAATATCATTTATTATTGTTATTATAACAATTCTTTATTAATATAATACATGAAGATTTTTAGTAGTTCTTTCTATAGTAATATATAATAGTGTGGGGAATTAGAATATTTATATTAATTATAGATTAAATTAAATTTTCTCAATTTTTTCCTGAAATCCGACAAGCAAGAATGGTTCGCGAATCTGTGCGTTATCTAGACATTGACACGTTCGCATGTGGGGTATTTCCACTCTTTGCGGGGCTCTTACCCCTTATCATTCAAAAAGCGAGAGTGGAATCTGCTTTGTTCCGGGGGTTGGGAAACGCCCTTTGTATGCCATCTACGCGATATTTCCTACCCTCCGGCAATTTTCAACTGTCGCCGTCCGCTTCTTCTCTTTCGTAACATCCTCCGAACTTGCATATCTCAACTCTACTGCACCTCTTGCAACTTTTAACTTTTATGCAATTTATATTATTTTTTTCTTAGGATATCTTTTATATATATTCTTCTATAATAGTATAAAGTTCTATAAAGTATCAATCGAACACGAACTTTTAAAAGCAAAATATTGATATTTCCGGAGTAAAAGTATTATAAGTTTCTTCGTGCGGAACATATCTCACAGGAAAACCAAATATGCACCGATATGCATCCCTTGGGATACATAGCTCGCGATGCAAATTTGTATTAATTATGTGCTGTTTTCGCGACAACCTGGATGAAAAGAAACATTGCTTTTTCTCTCTCCATCCTCTTTGAATCTCTCTCTCTCTCTCTCTCTCTATATATATATATATATATATATATATATATATATATCTTTTCCCACATACGAATGTTTTGTGTTATGGATTTTTCCTTACATATTCCTTTTTTCCATTACATGCTGTTTTACACATTCTTTCTCTTTCTTTCTTTTTTATCTCTCGTTTTCTATTTTACTTTTTTTTGTTTCTTGTTGTTAACAAAAAAACTTTTTTTATGCAAATATTTCTCAAACCCCTTTTTTCGAAATGTCGTGATTTTTCTGGCAATAATATCGCAGCGCGCTTTTCTATTATCGAATGCCCTTATCAGGGATGCTTTCGTTTTCGATGCGAGTTTTTCATTCATTATACGTAAGAGGAAATACGCGCGTAAAATAATGTCTGTAAATTGACAATCGAAAAGATGCGTAATAGAAAAGATACAGAACATAAACATATTATGACTCTACAAAACAAATAAAGAATATACGAATATATGACTGCGTCATATATTTTTATTTTACTATTTAAATAGCACTAATTAGTATCTTGCTTCTCATTTGCTTTTTCTCCCTTCTCTATTTTTTTTCTCTTTTACATTGCCATTTTTTAAGCTCTTTCTCTTCTAATTTTAAACTTGCATATCATTCACAAATGCATTGTTTTCGTTTATATTTTTTATTTGTTTTGCAAAATCACGTATATATTCTGCATATTCCATTACGCATTTTTTCTCAATACACATTATTTAATGCAAACGCGCGCATTTCTTCTCATGCATAATAAAGTCTCGCATTGAAAATGAGAACTTCCGAGAGCATCCGCGATGAGTGCATTCATCCAGTATTTGTTCATTTGTCGTCATTTTTATCGATGTCACACCTGCGCGCGCGTCTCGAGACGAACGTCCTGAAAAGAACGCGACACGTGTATGTGACAGAGAACTTGGAAAGAGGGTCGTTCTGAAAAGAGGACGAGGGTCCTGCAATCGGCAGCAAGGAGTGAAAGAGGGGCAAACAGGCGGGACAAATAAGGGAATCTAGAAAAAGGGGAGATTGCAATTTGCGCCGAAGCTTGCTGCAAAACGAGACAAGCGACTGACGCGGCAGGGTGTTCGTTCGTTCCGCGCGGGGAAAAAAATATCGTCGATTGCACGCTATTCTACTGATGAGCGCCTCTTTGTGATCAGGAAAAAGCGTGATTCTTGCTGCGTTTATTTTGTACAGCTGTGCACTTGAAAAAAGTATTACATAGCAATATTGCAAGCATCCTTCTCGGTCGGACATTAAGGCTTCTTGTATACATATGTGATTAAATCATATATTATTCTTAAACTTTTAATATGAGCCCACAATAATACGCTACAATGTAAATCGAATAATCGACTTTCAATCAAATTCTAAGAATCTTTATATCTTTTAAAGATTTTTCTGAGGGGTCGAAGCACGACGAAGCATCTTAGCTGCAATTAATCAAAGATGAAATTGTACCGACGTAAAAAAGCTTCGAATTCGCTTTCATGTTCTTTTCGATCGATCTCCTTTGTCAATTTCTAATCCTTTTCCGTCATTCTCTCTCTCGGCGAACTCTTGATCTTTATACTCATTCCCATCGATCTCTTTTACTCGATAGCTTTGTGAACATTCTTTACCAAAAGTTTGCGATGACAAAAAATTTAAAGCTAAGATGAAATATATTTCTTTCTCGTTTAAGAGAAAATTTTCTTCTTTCACTATTTTTTAAATACACAAATGTGTACAAAATATTCATTCATTCGCGATTTCAATGCATGTAGTCGTACTTCCTCACGATCATAAAAACCGGATATTCTTTTTCTTCTACTTAATATGGGAATTCAAAACTAAAACAAGATGATTATAATTTTATGAAAGAGATGCATAGATATTAAAGAGTATTATATACAGTGTTTTATATAATGATATTTTTAATTAAACATTTTCGCAATTTATCCAAGATTATTTGCTACTATACGAGCTCGTATATATCATTTTATTATTATCTATAAAATATATTATCTTTTATAAAATTCCCCTATCTCTAATCACGATTGTAATGTGATTTTGTCTCCTCCCTCTTCTCTTTCTTTATAGAAAAAATATATTTCTTGCGAATGGCCGACATGTCGGCACGCAAGGCATTCGATTTAAAGACGGAACAGCATCCTTTGCTCAGGAGAAACGCTCTTGCTTATTTGTTTCGCGGGTACCGACAGCTGTTGCTGACATTAACTCCATCTTGTTTCACCCCACGCATCCCTGCATTGTCGTCGTGATCAGTCCCCTGATCGTCGGCCATTATCAAATCTCCCTTAAGTCGAGACTAGAAGAGGCACACGTTCATTTTATTCATAAGCGAGAACTAATATGAACTTTTAATTTCAAAGACTTTGTAATATAAAAATATGCAACTATGAATTAAAAACAGCTAAAAATAATTAAATTAATTTAAAGTATTAATTTAATAAAAATATTCATATAAAATTTTTAATTAATTCATTTGATTATTTATATGAAATAAAAAGTTTCTCACATCTCGATTTTAAACAAAATCAAATAAATTAATATTTCAATGTAATAGCAATTATAAACAAAAATAAATCAGGGTAAAATATTGACTAGATGGATAATTTTTATCAATCTCTATCAAATTCATAAAGCATCATCATACCGAATCAATCAAGACTAGCGTGAAGCGACAGGTGATTCCGTTATCGTACAATTAATGGCGAACCTTTTTGAGATACATTCGATGCACCTGGCTCGATCGCCCCGGGAAGAAAGAGAGGCAAGATCGGTGGAGCGGACGAGAGAGTTCAGCACATGCGCTACATTATATCTTACGGGTCTCGGGATCATCATCGTTTATCATCGCGTCTCATCATCGTTTGACGCACCGTTACGCTCGCGTACCCCCACCTGCACCGACGTCCATCATGTTTTGCAATTTCATTATTTTTCATTAGTCCCCGTTGTGAAGAGAGAGAGAAAGAGAGAGAGTATTTTATTCGCTCTTCTTCAAGCGCAATGAGATTAAAGTTGCTCCCTTTATTAATGCCTATAAGCGAGCACTTGTACGAGGTAGACTTCAGCGCAAATATTGATGAAAAATTAGTGATTATTAATATAAAAATAACATTATGAATCAGTTAATTAAATATTTACCAATTTTAATTTTCTGCAGATTCTACAATATCTCTTGTATATTTGGATCTTGTCGAAATTAAAATCGCTAAACGTTAAACCGAGAGCAAGAGAAAGGCAAATTGACAAGCGAAAGGAAAAGAGGCTTTGTACAGTTTGTGTGTGGTTTGTGTGAGTCACAGCCTGTTTAGGACTTGGGTCGATCCCACGGGACGCCTGTGGGGATCCGCGAATGTAAGGATAGAAGGGGGAAAGGATCATCCCCCCCCCCGCACTAATTCGACGCACGTGCGTCACAGGAAGACACAAAGAAAAAAACTCGCAAGAGACAAAATTGAAACGAGCTCTCGATCGCTATTCCTGTCAATTATCCGAACGCGATTATTATCTTTTAAGGGGAAGGAGCAGCTATTCGTTCTCTCGTTCCTTCGTAGACCTACTTGCTATCTTTCGCTCACTTTGCAATCACAATAAAAAGAACGAGGCACTAACTTTGTTAACGACCGTGTGTAATAGCTAAATCTCTCTTTCTTCTTCTTGTGTCGTGTCAAGTTCATTTTACTCGCGAACGCATCGGCTTGTTTGCGAGGAAACTATATTTATTTTCCGCATTTTATTTTTTCCTCTTTATTTGGAGCTATATTAATGCGATAAAAATATACGAGATGCAACAGATCTCAACAGCCGTATTTTTCGCTAAAACGTTCTTATTATAAAAGGATCCGCACATAAATTTCTGTCAATTTTACAACATAATTATTTTACAACGTAAAATTTATGTTATTGTAATATATTACGTTGTAAGTTTTTCTATATATGTCTCTTTGCCATAAGACGTTAAGAAAGAACAGATATTCCATTGGAATATATTGCATTTCGTATTACTTATCCCGAGATAAGATTCGCACATCATCCCCTCAAATCCAGACGTCGTTTCCCATTTTACGGATGCGTCCATTCTCTAATCATCATAATCTAATCTCTGTCTAATTTCTCATTGTATCATTCTCTTTCTCTTCTAATCGAGAAAGGAATCCCTGTACGATATACCGACTGCTAATCAGCCTGGAAGCCCGACTCAGGGCGTGATGTAACACGTGTCGGTCGTCGAGCGAATCGATTCGACAGCTAGTCGATAGCGGACGATTCCTTGAAAAAGGCCAGACTTAATCATCGAGGAAGCTTCTAAGGGTTCTTCTAATCCTCGACAACAATCTTTTTGAAGTGGGCTAAGACGTAATTTGAATCCAAATCGCGCGTATCTAATCACTCTTTCTACTTTTCCTCTGTACTTTTCCTCTTTCGTCTTTTGACCCTGCGCACACTCTGTCAGTAGAGTAAATTTTTATTTGATGAAGATAAAGAGAAAAAAAGAGAGAGAGAGAGAGAGAGAGAGAAAAATTTCAATAATGAAGGAGGTTAATAATAGTGATGATTAACAAGTGCAATAATTATTATGATGCTTTAACGCGTTCATGTAAGCTCATAATTCCACTGCATTATTACGCGTTGTAAAAAAAAAGATAAATTATTTAGATATCTCATCTTTCTTTATCTTATTTTTCCTAATTATTAACGGAGAATTATAAACAGAGGAGATATATAATCAAATTATAATTTAAAATAATTTTATCCATCTCACAATCAGTAAAAATATATTATAATGAAATCAATAGAACAAAAATTGAAAGTTTATCTTTATCATTATCCATATTGTATTAATATTTGGATTTTGAATGTTTACGATGTTTAGTTGCTTTATCGATGCTTATATCGATTATTTTGTTACGAGATAAGTGCATTTGCATTATATTTATCTATATTGGAAAAAGATAGACTCTATCTGCGATAAAAAAGGTAAAAGGGGGTGGAAGTAGCACTTGCGATATAAAGAAAAAAAATAAACGTTGACAATCTGAGAGTCATTCGAGGGTAGATCGCGTTTATCGCGCTTATGCGCCATAAACGTTTTCTTAAAGGTTCAGGTCTATGGTTATCTCTTGTCTGTGCATTCACGAAGAAATTTGTGACATGCAATATCGCGTTCCGTTTCGCTTCCGCACGTCTCAAGTTATGATCCAGATAAAACTTGAGATATTCCGAAATTATATTTAATTTATTAGGTCCTTAAAATTTTATTAAAACAGATAATTTATATAATTATAAATTGTCACATAAAAGCTATAAGAAATATGATATAATTTTATAAATATATTAAATATATAAATATATTAAATTTATATTAAATATCAAATAAAATAGATGGTACAATAAAATGGATAAGATAAATAAAATTTTATAAATTATATATACAATATGTATATATAGAATAAAAGTTAATGAGATTATATTAATTAGGTTAAATTATATTAAGTTAGGTTAGATTATATTAATTAGGTTAGAAGTATGAAATTTTTTTAAATTTTTTGATCAAATTGTTGGATTTTCAAATTCTACGAAGATTTTCAAATTGTCAATCTCTTAGATTTAATCACAATTTTAAAATCGCAAATTCTTAATTTTTTGGAGATTAGAGAGAGAAAAAGAGAATTTTTTTGTTTTTTTCTTAATTTTTAAATTATACTAAGGATACACGTATCATTGAGCAAGCAATTTTTCATATCTGAAATATGCACGCGTATATGCGATATAGTAAATTAAAAAAACGAAGAAAAAAGAAGAAACCTTTTACGGTTGGCTGGTACGCGTTTAACAAGTGGTTCTCATGTATCAATTTACATATGATTCGTTTTAATTTACCAAAGAATATATTGCGCTTTCATATAAATGACATAAGTACTATAAATTATATATTTATATATATATGTACACAATTTTTATATATAAATTCTTTTTAAATAATTTACATTTTCTATATCTGAGCATACTGTTTTATGTAACTTGCATGTAACTAAAGATTTATGTAAGCTGTAACTTATATCAAATCATTAATATAACAAGCATTAAAATTAATATAAGAATAAAGTTAAGCTGTTTAATGCAAACTTTAAAATGCAAATTCTGACATTACAAAACATTAATATATTAATGAAAAAATTAATATGTTTTTAAGCCAAATTTAAATGTTTTATTTAATTTTATAATTTTAAACTTAATTTAGATATGTATGATATGCGTAATGATACATAAAAAACTAATTATAAAGAACTTGATAAGAAGATGATAAGTTTGAAACTGATTACCGCTGAAGTTAATCTTGGTCTGTCAATTGCGTTCGCGATATACATGCGTATGTGTATGTGCCTGTGCGTGTACGTGCATGGTTCGTGAAATGCAATGCCTTTTCGCATTGTACCGTTGCAGTGCCTTACAGTGCGATCCCCTCAGATGCGCTCTCGAACGGGAGAAACAAAGGGAGAAACCGAGGGGGTCCCGAGAAGGCTGCATCGGGAGTGTATGAGCTCGCACAAAGTGTAAGTACGAGTTTGCTCGCGCGAGAGATTGCGGGAGGACGCACGAACTGCAGCTGCAGATGTTGTAATTATTAAACGACAAAGTATTATATAAAACGTTTCAAATTATTGTAAAAATCTTGAACATTGTGTGAATCAATTCTAAAGTATATTTTCTGTGTTTTTAAAAATTTGTTAAGCGATTGCTACAATAAATTTTGCAAAGTGCAAATAAAAGTTTTAGAATTCTATATCCGAGGCTTTGCAAAAATCGATAAAATTAAAATATAAAAACATTTTTTTTTAATTCCTTCATCTGTGGAAATTATTTATTTTTATTATGTGTCTTAAAAAGTATTAAAACAATATTTTGATTTCTATTATTAATTGTTAAATATTATACTATTTTTGTTAAATATTGTACTATATAAATTATAGAAAAATTAGACGATAAATTTCGGAATAATATTTTTAATTTTGGAATTTAATGAATTATATACTTTCAAGCAATTTTTTATCGATGACACGCTTATTGTATGTCAATTTCATAGGAAACGAATCAGGCGCAACCCTTTTACTCTCCCATGTGGGCCGATATTGTCTTATCTCGAACGGAAGGAGCAATGAGAGGATAGCGAAGGGGATACGTGAACATTAGTGAACATTAGTGTCAGTGAAGTGAGTGAATGAGTGTGGTCACGATTCTCTCGCAAGAAATTCTCCGTACAAGAGTTGCATTTGCAAATGTATCGCTTATAAAGAACAAAACGTCTATCTAGAATCCTATTGCAAGAAGTGAACGGTAGGATATATTTTTCCCTAATCAGGATTCTCTAAAAAATTTATCGTGAAAATTGAACGTCCTATTAATTAATATTTTGCAACAAATTCTTAATAAAATAATCTTTATAATATTTAAATATAATATTTTATTAATCAAAATTTTCTCACAAGGAATCTTTGATAAGAGAAAATCTCTTTTCTATTAATTTTTAAAAAATTCTTTGGAAGAAATTTTTCATAAAAATCTATCTATCGTAAAAAATGAATAAAATATATAACTAATAACTATAAAATCTTTTCTTTCATAGAGAAAATCTTTTATAGATGGAATCACTTAAATTCAACTCTTAAAAATTAAATCGAAATTGGCACATGAGAGCCACAGCGCAGTAGTTGGAGCACAGGGAAGAAACAACAAATTCTTTTCCATTTCTTCTTTTTTATTATTGGTTTATTTCAAAATTAAAATTACAATAATAAAAAGCGAACGTTTCGGATATAACATTATCAAGGTTATCAACAAGGTTGTGTCAACTGAGTTTGAGTCTTCGGTTGAGTCTATATTTACATTCTAACAATTGAGGACATACTTATACATTCCATCATCGAATCTCAAACCGGCATGACATATATATATAACGACATACTGTTATTAATTTAAAAAGCGTGGAATCTGGTAAGTCATGCTTCTAACTATTAATTTAAACAAATATATTTTAATATCGTGCTAGGAAAGGAAGGATCAAAAGATGCTCCGAAATGTTCGCTTTTTACTGTAATTTTATTTTTGAAATAAAAAAGAAGGAAGTGTTGTCCTTTCTCTGCGCTCCAACTACCACGCTCTTACGTGACAATTTCGATATAATTTTTAATTATTTGAGTCAAAACCCAAACTATTAAAATCCCTTACATTTTTAAATCGATAAAATATTAGCATAATCGAAGCGTTGAGGCAACACTCGTCTCTGATTCTACGTCTCGTTTCTTTTCTATTAGAAAATTCGCAATACGTGGTTCTCATTAATATCACGACAAATCGATCGATATTACACGACTCGCACGATGAATCATTCTTGTGACAGGCGAGCGAATGCTCGGTCACGTTTTAACTCCCCTAAACTGCCTGTTTCTTTTCCTCCTTCACTGGATAAAAAAAGGAATCGAATTTATTACGACACCCTGTGACTGGCGGTTTCGATAGGGCCGCTCCGAACATAGATTTGATCTTTACTCAACATTGACGATACCTCGACTGATATCCTGAATAGCTCTCCAACTTTATCTCGAAACGTTATGAAATCTTATTGAATTTCTAGTTATGATTCTTTTCGAAAAATAATATAATTACAGAGTTGTTTTTCTACAATTAATAATTTATATAATTGTAATTCTTCTTTAGACTTTTGAGAGAATTAATTCAGTTTCCATAATTTAATAATCTTAAGTTGAATAAAAATATATAATTCAATTATGTATGTACACATACAAATGAATGGGGAAAAGATTTTTGTCGCGGCGAAAGACATGTTTAAACAATTAAAGCTGTCGCAATGAACAATAAACTAATAAAATAAGGCAGATTACATGTTGCATTAAGTGCGATAGAAGATTGTCGTAAAATTTCTGCATCGCCAAGCGCTTTCATTCGCCTTGTGTCAACTACATTTGTGTCACACTCGTAGGGGGACAATTGAGACAAAAATTAGGTAGCCGTAACCACTGCAATTCACTCTTGAGTGGGTCAATAGAAGAAGAGCAATAATGATTATGAAATCCACATATGATTTCAAAACGACAAATCACCGGAGAATTGAAAAAATCACAATCTTTCAATATATTATATATTTCCAGTTTCGTAAATTTAATACATAAATTTATTACGTAGTAAATTTATCATGTAGAAAGGAGAAAATAAAATACCTATACAATATTAACAAATAATTAAAAAACAAAATTAAATTGAAAATTATAATATAATGTGATGTTCAAATTGTGAGAAATTAATTATGATTCTTTAATCTCTCTATAATTTCATAAAATTTTCGTTTCTAACAAGATTACTGTTTATCACTATGTGTAATAAGAAGATTCAAAATTTATCAAATTTTTTTCGCCTCAAGGTACTAATTTAGACGGATAAATTTAAAATCATTAATCTTGTTTACAATCTGCTCGTACACATATAGTCTCGATAATTAATCACGGTTATTTACGATTTCGAGATCTCGTTTTCTCGCTTGCGTTCGCATGCCGACGCGGATTATTTGACAGAAACAACATCTACGATTACTCGGGAAGAGCGGATCGGGTGGTATAGTACAACATAGTGGATTAATCTTCTCGCTCTCGGTAAACATGGACGGTTTATTTTGTCTACGATGTGCTAAGCGCGTTCTGCGTACTCGTATGCATGGTGCATGCACATGCAGAATCACAGCCGCGCGGCTGTGCGCGCTTAATGACGCGGTCGATCATCATCGTTATATTGAGACGGCCAATGACAGCGTGCCTCGCGATGCTTGGATGGAAAATCCACAGTCATAATTCTTTGTTATTAAATACTCGATAATGAAAAAATAAACACAAACGTTAGATTATTTTCTATCCTATTAAAAATTGATATTGTCAAATTTTATTATTATTATCACTAGATTTTTATTGTTTTTAAAAATAATATTCTTTGATTCTTTTATTGGAAAAATTAAAAATTAATTGTTAAAAATTAATAATTGATTGGAAAAAATGAAGGAAATTATTTCTTGAATATCTTTTTAAAAAAAATATGTTTTTAACACAGTTTGCAACCGATACATGTATGTATTGCAAATCCTCTGTATTATATTACTTTGCACATTACAAAATAATTAATAAATTATTTAGATATTTGATTATATCGACCTCATTTTTCCCTCCCTTTTTCTTTTCCTCTTTATTTTCTTTGCTCTTCCTCAATCCAAAGCAAAATTTTTAACGGTCCATTTGAATTGCAAAGAAAAATATTCTGATATTAAAAATTTGTTTAATTTCTTTGTTTCAGTAGGTCTGAAACACGGAAACAGCGGTGTGGGCAGCGCAAGTAGTTCTAGGAGCACCAGTCCAAGTCAGCAGCAACCGTCCCAAGGCGCTCTTTCATTTATTCCGCAACCCAGGACTCAGAATGCGAATCGACAACCAACAGCTACTACACCGAGGTAAAATTTGCATCGCGAAATATATATTTTAGATTGATACTTTTTTGCAATTACGCGATTATTAATCACTATTAAAAATTAATTATTAAGAATTGAAAATTAGTTTAATATAGGAAAATTAGAAAAGAAATATGTTATTTAGAATTTTCTATTTAATCAAAAATGTATTTTGGACATAAACTGCAGAGATTGTTGTTTACTGCAAAATGATTATCTGAAATGATATTATAATACTCTCTAATATTAAATATTATTATTTAAAATGTATGCTTTAATTAGAAAGAGGCATATCATTTATGTAATCTATTATTTAAATATTTAAACACATAACAGAAGAGTTTGCCAATAATATTTCTCTTTTTCTACTTTAAATTTCTTTATTTTTTTATTATTTTGCAGTCCTCGAACATCCACTGTGGGCCGACCTAACGGAGGCCTAAGAGTCCAACAACAAGCCTTGCCATACTCCGGAAACACGCCCGCGCCTCAGCCAAACAAGAATTCTGTGCTGGACAAATTCAAGCTCTTCAACAATAAAGAGAAAAATCAAGAACGCGGAAAAACTTCCTCAGGAGTTTCAAAACGCACTTCGAGCTCTTCTGGATTTTCTTCGGCTCGATCTGAACACTCAGACAGTTCGACTTCCTTGTGTGATCAAAGTAAAGCGCAAGCTCAAGAATCGCCAAAGAGTCGCGCGCTGAAATCGAAACTACAATCAGCCAAGCCGGCGAAGCAGGCAAGCCCGAAGACAGGCAGAAAGGAACAAAGCAAAGCTCAGAGTAAGATCGCGCGTACGAGCAAGGGACCGCTAAGCTCCTCGGAAAAACTGACGATGCCCTGTAATAATCCGGTTGTGGAGCAAGATGGAAAGATTGCCAGTAAAGTGATGGCTACCAAATTACCAAATGATAAGAAAACACCGAATCTTCAAGAATTGGTAAAGCAACCGGTGACACAGTCATCAAAAACGAATCTTTCAGCTCTGTCGCCACCTAGACAGATCACACCTCAAGATATCAAGAATGTAAATTTGAAAAATGAGCTTCCTACGACGAAACCTTCTCCCAGACCTAAGATGGAGCTTCCAGGCAAGATACCGGATCCGAAAATTCATCTGCAAAATATGAAATCACCGCCGAATGGTTTAAATAAAGACTTAATGCAAAAGGCTATCTTAGCAAATACCAACGGCATCATCAAGCCATCCGAATCAGTAGAAATGCTCACTCGCGAGAACGATGACTTTAATCGCACCCTAAGCATGAATCAAGCGAATTTGTCAGACTGCAAAGATTTCATGTCAAAACAAAAAGAACCGGAAGTTTTGGAAGAGCAATCCGAAATGGAAAGTTTCAATTCATCTTCAAAGACTCGAGAATCAGACCATCACAAGGTTATTTGCGAGGAAGAAGTCGAATCTACTACTGACACTCTTAACGAAAAAAAAGATTCTCTGACTGATCACATAAATCCAATAGCCGAGAAGTCAGCTAATGCTGAAGATGGATCCGTAAGCCCTCCTGCGCAGAACAATCTGAATTTCGGGTCTAATAAACCGCTGGCAGGCTCGAATAGTCCTCTTCAGGGTCCGAATTTGGCCGGTTCCGGGCTTAGTCCGGGTTCCAGCATCCCAAAACCTACCGCTCTCGTGAAAGGTACGTCGAAACCGTCGAAAGAAAGCGGCATAATCGGTGGTGTACCAACGCCAACGAAGCCGAAGAGCGGCGATACTCTTCATCGTAAACTTGATCCCAATACAGTAGCGATGGTGTCGCCAATGCCGAGTATTTCAGACCTCATGTCTGAAAGCTCGCATAGTAATTCTAATAGCACCGGGCAAAGTAATTCGAGCGACAGTAGCGTGATTTATAGACCAAGCAGCGAAAGTGGCAGCGAGATCAAGACGATTCCTAATCGGAAGATTGACACTACATTTGAGCAATTGGAGAAGGTTGGTGTTTTTTGAAAATCCTTTGATACATTATTAGATGAAATCGACAGATAATCATAATTTAACGACCTCTATTATATGATTATCAATAATTATATAATTAATAATGTGGAATTTTAATTTTCAAAATCTTACTTTCTCGTATCATATAGATTTATAGATTGTAATTTTTTCCATATAAATTAAAAAAGATGTAAATCTGCGTAATATCTAATATCTATTATCTATTATTATAAACTGTTCATCATACCTGATGCTATCCATGTTATTTTTCTGTCAAGGTGCTGTCAGAGAGCTCAACATGCGGCGGTACTCTGGCGGACGATGAGGCCGAGATGACAGTAAAACCTATGCAGCCTCTTCTGCGCGGTTATACACCCGGGGCTCGAGGCCTGCAGACCCTTCCGAGTCGCACGACGACTCGCCAATATACCGTTCTACACTCATCGTCGCATCATCATGTCAGTGGTCATCACGACTACACTGATGTAGACGTCGCTTCCGGTTATCTGAGTGACGGCGAGGTGTTGCGTGGAGGTGGCATGAACGTCGGCAGCAGAACCCTGTCGGATCTGTGCGACGGATATATGTCCGAGGGTGGCGCGTCTTTGTATGCACGCAGGCTCAATCCTTCCTATAATCATGAACACGACAGGTAAGTTCTTATAATATTTCTTAATTTTTTAAATTAAATATTATTGCTTATATTTGAAATCAACTTTCAGGGTACTATAAATTGTAAATTCGAAGAATCAATTACATTTGTAGTAAATTAATTGCAATTTTTAATTAATTAAAAAATGTCTAGTATAATCCATTAAAATGACATTTTAGTTCTAATTTTGTATCAGTGTCGCGACGAATGATTATTATTATATGAACTTTAAGAGAACATCAACGACTCGAAATCGAATTGGCATGAGAAAGGAATGAGGGGAGCTTTTTCACAGCTTGACTTTGCATATCAACGTCGACCACGCGAGCGATTCGCGACGCGAAAGTTTTGTCGAATCGCCGACCAGATTGATCAGTTTTTATCGAAAGAAATATGGATGAGAGAAAGGTGCGAAGGCGCAATGCTCACGCACGCGAGAGAACGGCGATAAATTAGCGCAGCGTGGGCGACGCTGAGCGCGCGCCGAGTATTGATCAAGAAAGCTCCGAGTCTAAGCCTGTCGCGAGCATTTTTTCGATGAAAAACCCGCAGCATTTCCGCGGAGTCTTATAGGCATCTCGCAGCCTTTGATAGTCGCCATATTAAAATTACCGGCGAAATAGATTGAAAGCTTTTGCGTCATCTCCCGTCACTTGCTTGAAAAACCTTCTTTCACTAGATGTTACTAATTTAATATTTAATATTTAATATTTAATATAAAAAATTGGAGGAGAGATATATTGAATATATAAAAAATTCTTCAAGATTCTGTTACTCGATGATTTTATTTCATTCAGTTCTCAAATAACGATCAGGCGGCTAAGGATTATTCACGGTTTTTTGTTTTTTGAATGTATCTAGCATATATAACGCTTTCTATTTTAGACAACGTTTAGATATTGTCTGACACAAAGTGAATTCGCGTCGTGATTCCTTTACTACGTTTCATTATGTCTGTGCCTCTCTCCCTTCTTACAACGAAGTACTCACGACCAACTGAAAGCGAGAAAGAGAGAGAGGGAGGAAGGGAGGGAAAGAGAAAGCTTTATTATTAGCTCTGACCTATGTATATTCAAATTAACATTTCAAGTAGCAAGCCAAATTCATTGGAGAAACGCGAGGGCGAAACGCATGTGATCCTCGCGAAAAATATCCTTTTTATATCGATCGTATTAGAATTCTGAATCTCTCGTGTGAAGCGAGCTTTTTGCGCTACTTATTATGCAACGAGTAATATTTTGATTCCGCGATACATATTCAGGATTTACAGTCATCGAATTTACATGTGAAAGCATAAAAAAGTTCTTTTCTTTATAATAAGATTTATACTTCCTTTAATATATGTATCCTTTAAGTTATCTAAATGCTACAATTTATCACAATTTTTGATTCGATGATGAAAAAGCCCATACCTGCGATAATCTAGTCAGACATTTGCACGCGTGTTAGGCGAGTGAATCATACAAAGCTCGCGAGAAAGACGCTTCTGCCGGATAGTCTGACTACGATCTCTAATTATGCAAAATTCACGAGGCTATTTCCGGAGACGCGTCCAATTACTCAGCAGCGCGTAGACTGCTTTTACCGCGATCGAATTAAAGCGCGGCCAGTCATTCGATTAATTTGTGAAAATGATTTTACTGTTTCCATAAACATTCATCAAGTTATCGATGAAGTTGAGTTTCTTATAAAAATTCAGAATCTCCAGCGTAAAATCAAATGACAAGGAGAGAAGAAAAAAGGAGTTAAAAAATGTAGGACTTTTATCCCGATATATGTTAGATTCGATACACACACAAATATAAAAAATATAATACACAAAGATAATAAAATTTAAGTTATTAATCTATTGTTTATATATCTTTTTCGTAATTCTTGATTTTTAGATAATTGAGATCATTCAGATTCATGTATCAGATTTTTAGATAAGAGATGTTATCGAATATTTATTAAAATCTTATGGTAATTAAATTCATTAAATTTATTAAAATCTATATATAATTAAAAACATACTTTTTTTAAATTAAAAATTATAATAAAAAATATTCGCTTTTTCTCTCCTTATCGGCATGATTTAATCATCGATATATGATACTACTATCGGTATACGATATAATTCAAATTGTTCCTCTCTTCCAAGAACTTCTCCGATGATTAAGAAAGACCTCTTCTCGGGTGGTATCACGCGCTTTATGGGATATTGTTTGCCATAACATGCTCCGTAAACGTGCCGGAGGGCATGGCATGGACCCCTTCGCCTAACTCGTTTTGGCATAATCGAGGCCGCGCGCGTATCATCCGCTTGAAACCCGATGCGCTCTTTTCGGAAATTCAATATACTTAGTCGAGAGATCCTTTTACGACCCTCATCGCCATCGTGTTAAGGGAAACCCCGTCGAACTTGCAACAAAGACTCTCGGCATATTTCGACGATTACCGCGAAAGCATTCCTCCTTTGGCGCTAAAAGAAAAAGAGCCCGTCTAAATATATTTAAAAATAAACGCATTGACATAGACATACATTATTCGCACGATGATCTGGAAGAATCGTATTCGACATCTTTATATGTATTTTTGTAGCATATCTATCTTTCTTATGATAAATAGAATATATGATGATATTATATGATGATATTATAATGCTCAGGCAGGCATATATCAAATGTGTAGCTGAAAAAAAAGAGACTTTTTTATCACTTATTAATATTAGAGTTATTTGATCTATTTTTTAAATATACATTTCTGATTTTTTGAGTGTCTATTTCTTACTTTATTTTAGTAATTATCTTTTAATTAATCTTAAAAGGTATATATTTGTAAACCGAAATAATTTTTGAATAACGCATCATCCTTATTATTTTTTATTACAACGGAATATGACGCACTTGTGTCGATGACATAATTATTAATGATTGATCTCACTTACAGTTGTGTATGCCTTGGAGCAGGAGTAACACATTTCCACATTTAAGACGGATGATATATATGTATTAAAACACATATACGATGTACACATATGGTCGCAGTGAGAAATCAATTTACCGCGCGAGAAAAAGGCGGCCATTCGCACGCCGAGTAGCGAGAGAAGCTGCATTATGTATCCTGTATGCAGAAAGATAAGCGCCTTTGTCCTTTCCAACAACAGTCCCTCTCAGCATTGTCCTCCTCTCTCTGGCCATAGGATTCGCACGCGGCACGTCTCTTTTCCTCGCCCTCGTACATTCTGACGAGATGAGGATGCTGCCGTGCATCTTTTTGCCGCATCTCGTTCCGCTCGGCACGTGCACTAGATAGACATTATATAATATAGCGTGATATAAAAGTTATATAAGTAAAATATTCATTGTCGAGAATATTCGGAGTATGTTCGAATAGGAGAATAATTTAAATAAAATATTAAAAATAATTATCTAATATTCAATTATAATTGAATATAGATATTAATTATCTATATTCAATTATTTATAAAAGTTTTAATTTTTTTTTAAATATTTAAAAATTTTTAATATATATGCATGTGTACGTATATATGTGTATCATATATATATATATATATATATATATATATATATATGTATAATTTTTTAGAAATTTATTAAATGGAATACCATATTTTTTGTTTATGCTTGTAGCAGGATAAAAAAATGCATTTATACAAAGGAAATTACAAATAATTAAAATGAAATCCTATGTGGTAAATTAATTTCTAATTAAGGTTAATCTCTGATTAATCTTTTTAAAAATTATGTAAAAAATTCAAAGCAAAAATAACTGTAGTTCATAATTTATTAATAATCCTTACATATATATATATATATATATATATATATATATATATATATATATGCGTGTATGTGTGTGTTGTACCTTTTGTAAAATCTGGATTGGTCTAATTAGCTCTTATAAAAGATCAATTTACGCAGTTCTCATCTTGAACATTTACCTTTTGTCGCGTAATCGTAAAAATTCATATAAGGCCGGTATTCATAGCCCGGTCTTACATTTAAGATCATCTTAAGAACTCATTCAACCAATCAAATAGCTACAATACAGTCATTGATTGGTGGGATGAGAACTTAAGATGATCTTAAATGTAAGACGGACTATGAATACCGGGCTAAAAGAACTCTATGCGGGATGTAAGATCATTCATCTCTAGATGAAAATCCTGTAGGAGAGAGAAAGATGGCGGCGGCGGCGGCGGCAGCTGCGACGCTTGCGTGAAGGCGGTGACGTCACTACGATCGATTCGACGTCGCCGCGCGGTGGCGCGATCTGCCGGCGCCGGCGCGTTATTATAGAACGATTCGAGGGAGCATCGCGACCGGGGGTTGCTTTCTCCGACGACGAGGCAAGAGAGTAGGTACCGAGGGGTGCCAGCGAGGGTGGGGAGTGACGTCGTCGTTGTCTTCGACATCGTCGTCGAAAAGAGGCAAAGTTTATTCCGGATCGGCGATAGTTTCCACCCGATTTTATCCTCGGTCAAATCTTCGCTCATAATTTGTCTCCGGTTTTCGGTGTGATAGTGTCCCAAGTATAAAGTGAGGGTGGAAGACAAGGAAAGGTGTCTGGAAACCGCTAGAAGAAGCGCAGCGGCCCGACCTGAACGGTAATTTCGTCTATCTATTTGTCTCTGGAACTTTTGTTAATTAGTTTAAATATTGGTTAATGAATACTGGGATACAAATGGCGGAAAATTCGAAAGAGGAAGTTTGAAAAAAGTCTGTTCTTTTTCTTGGCAAACCTGATGTTTAAAGCTTTGGATATGAATGCATCGCCCGCGACTTTTTAAATATTTACTAACATCCAAAAAGCAAAAAAGAAAATCTCGATGAACATAAACATAGTTTCGAATCTTCAAATAATCTAGATTCAATCAAAATTTTTAACATTGCCTTTATCTCTTGATATTATTTATTATAATAATTTTAAATATAATTTCTTATAACTTTTTTTAAGTAATATTTTTACCTTTATAATGTAGATAAATGATATTATACTATTATTAATAGAATGATAGATCTTTACCAGAGAAATTTTATTACATATTTATTTCGTTAGTAGTATATACCGAAAAATTTAATTTGTTAATATTTAAGTCATAATTAAATGAACATAAAAAGTTTAATTTAATCCTTAAAAAATTATATTTTTTTTTATTAATTGAGAGAGAAAGAGGGAGAGAAAGGAGAGAAAGAGGGAGAGAGAGGAGAGAAAGAGAGAATAATTTCCCAGACAAGTTGTATAAATTAAACTAAAAAGCACTGTATTACTATAATGTTAATATCACAATTGTGTAGAATGTTCTAATAAAGTGAGAATTTTGTTCTCACATTTACAGATGATTCTTGCAAGATTTTCCTCGGATTTTCTTGGTGTTTTCTGCTATGTAACAACTTTTTAATTATCGACGCTAATTGTGCTTGTAATCAAGAAGTTTTGCGAGTAACGAGTTTAAGAAATGACATTCGAAGTTTCCACTCGCTGTTCAAGTTTCTAGCGAGAACGAAGTTATCGTGCACCTGCTAAAAGTTACCGTTCAATTCGACGCCGGTCGAGCTTTCCGCAAATATTTAATCCGCGCAAAGTGATCAATGAGTTCATAAATCATAGGATACGAAAAACAATCTGAAAGTTAATGCAGTGAAAGAAAAAATATATTTTCGATTGCTGTTATATAAAAAGAAAAAGTCTCATTTTGTTTTTCACTTTTAATGAATTTTAATATGTTAAAAATGATATCCATTTAAAATCAAAACTCATTTGATGCAAGATTTAAAATTATTAATTGCAATTTGAATAAAATACGAGATTTGCATAGGATACGATTATATTTTAATTAAATTTGTTTCAGAGCAATATATATAATATATAATATATAAATTATTATAAATAAAAATAGAAATAAAATTGGAAATAAATATTTAAAATTTAATTACGTAAATTTACACAATTAGAATTAGAATTTTATTAACTAATTATGTACAACAGCACAATGTAAAGGAAATGAGAGACAAAGAATTTTTTTCAGCAATCATTAATTATAAATGATTCGGTAATTGAGGTAAATTAGACGCGCGATGGTGTCCGCTCTTTCGCCTCCGAAATTTTATTGGATTCTTTTTCTTCTCGAGATGTCACGAGCTCGTGAGTCAGTTTAGCCTCTTGTAGTTGGTACCAGAGTTATAAACTTTTTTTACAAGGCGCATTAATCCGCCGTAAGGACAGTTAAAGTAACGATCGCCATTAAAAAAGGTGCATGCAAAATTAATTTATAAAACTTACTATAAAGCCCTATGCATTCTTTGTCATAAATATGTTTATTATTTTTTTTTTCGATGCATTAATGTATCATTTAAATCTTTTCTCAAGAAAAAAATGAATTTTTTATGATATTTAAATTATATTCATCTAAATTAACAGATGATAGAAAATTAATTTAAAATAAATGAATCATTATCTGATCCATTAAGCTGTTGAAAAATTGATATAATTATATTTATATAATTAATTATATTGACTAAAAATTCTCAATAACTTTAATTCAATAAAATTTGTTTATATCTATTTCTCTTCACATTTTACAATTTTTATAACATCCAAATAAGCGAAATTATTCAAATACATTTACACAAATGAAATATAAAACGCGATATTTCTGTCGCGATAACTTGATATAAACAAATGTATGAAAAATATCTACATAAAAATTATCTACATTAAAATTACGATCAATTTTTGCGTGTAGCATAAAAGCAACAGATTTCCTCTCGATCGGTGGATTAACAATTATTGTCGCCATGAATTACATAGGGACATATATTACCTCCACGTCAATATATGCGGACAATACGTTCAAAAATATATTTATATACTTTGTATACCATAAACCCAACAGAATAAAACTATTGTATTTGCTTTTGATCATTACGTCGCGTATTTGTTTTTTTTACATATGAATAAAAATTGCTTCTGATCGTTACGTCGTGTATTTTTTTACGAACGAATAAAAGTTGCGTTAATCAATTTTTTCCCCTTTAAAAAAATAACAGATGAATTTTTAAATTTTCAATTAACTAACAAATGATTGGGAAATTCAAATTCTTTATTAAACGAAAATATTTTTACATTATATGCAACTTTTTCAGGTATTATAATTTTAAAATTGTTTATCTTAGATAAGTATATTCCTATATTGCTATGATAATTAAAAAAATACTATCTTCCAAGTAAATAATAAAATGTTACAACGACGCGAGTGTAAATAATTAATTTATAATTATGATAGCAAGGAGGTAGGAGATCAAAATTTATGCATCAGTGGAGAAAAGCACTACCTTTTTAAATAATATTATTAAACAACTACTCTACTCTACTCTAAATAACACTACTCTAAATAATTATTTACATATATTTCAAAGAATTGCATTTATTTTCACATATTAAAAATGCACTCTTAATGCAAAAATGCTGCCGGAATGATTCCAGTTTGATTATATCGTACGATTAAATTAATGATTTTTTTGGATAATAATAGCGACACCTGATTGATTCGCAGGTACGTGGGCAGCTCGCGACGAGAGCTGTCGGGGGTGAAGGAACTGGTGACCTCGAGGCGGGTGCAGAAGAGTCGGCCGTCGGGGGTCGCGAGGTCGGATGGCGGTTGCATCGGGAGCGTCAGTCTGGGAAGCGGTAGCGGCGGCGGCGGCGTCGTCGGCGGCGTCGGTGTTGGCGTCGGCGGCGTCGTCGCCGGCGGTCTTCTAGGCGGCTGCAGCGGCGGGAACGACGCCTTGGCGGAGCTCACGATTGAGGAGCTGGCCTCCATTCCCGCCGGAAATCACACCTCCGCCAATCACACGGGACATCCCTCTCATCACAAGGTCAGTGAACCCGCGAACTCGAAATCGATAACGTGCTGTTTGAATGAATAAGAGAGAGAGAAACTTCAATGCATATTTAAAAATAGCATCTATTCTTAGTACTTTTCAATTCAGGCATTCAAACCATCGTACTTGGCTATCATCTTGTGTCGATTGCTCACTAATAATATTAAGAGATATTAATACATTCTTCCGCAAGACAAAAGTTGAGAGTTTTCGAAAAAGAAACTTTTTCTGTCTACGATAAATATTCTTTCATCGATAAATATTTTTTCTTATTTCAAAATTATATTTTAATCTGGCTTTATTTTTATTTTTTTCCGTTTTCTGATCTTTCAATTAATTTATTACATTTAATATTATAGCAAATATTTATTTTTTTAAAGCGATCACGGAAAAGTCGAAATATTGCTTGTAGTTTCGATGTAATTTTCACGTATTATATTATTCTTTTAAACTTTTTTTTAATGACTGTGAAATATTATTAGAAACAGCATTTGCTATTTATGATTATTATACAAACATGATTCAGTATTCATTGATTCAATAGTAACATGTTAGATGATTAGATGGACTAATAATGACAGCCGCCGAGAGCATATTCCCGATTATAGAGACCATTTGTGCAATAATTAGTACATATATTCGTGGTTCGAAATCCTAATTGTATAATGATAATTTCACTGGAAACGTACTAATCAGAATTATTTAATACATTTAATAAAAATTATGGGAAAATTGTTTCTTGAATTGAACGATAAACTTCTTTTTAGCGAGGCGCAATGTATTTTAATACAATGCAATCTAAATTTATAAAAAAAGTTCCCAACATCTTTAAATCTATCAATTAAATGAATAATTTTTGGAAATAAATCAAATTTTTATTCAGTTTTATTGAATATGAGTCATTATTCTTTTCTTTGATTATTTGAAACAGAATTCAATTTTGTGCGACAGTGTTGATCAATCTTCTTTTTAATTAACACTAAAATCAATGTAGAAGGGCAAAGAGCGACGATGTATTCACAAACATAGTCTCATAAACCTATACAATCAAGTCACAAAGCATCGAGCATGTGTGCGCGTCAGCTGTTGCATCGCGCAGCTGTCGTGTATTATGTATCCCATCCCATTGAAAAAATGACTTTCTTGCTTGCGAGTTGCGAGTGCTGTTTAAAAATTTCTACGTTCCTCCGCTCTTATATTATCGCGCGCAATTTTCTTCTTTTTTTTCTTAAAACCAGAATTAACGGTCTTGAATTAACAATCTAAAGGATCTTAACGTCGAAAGGAGTACACAATAATTATAAAAGTCTGTACAATTATAAAGGTATCACAAAGAGTACAATTAAAAAAGAGAATAATTTAAATAATTTTTCTTTAAAGATATTTATATCGTATTTAAAGTAATATGAATGCATTTTAATATGCTTAGATTTAAGAGTCTAAGTGGAATTCACAAGAGCATGACGCATCGGATACTTATATTTTCTTCTTGAAATCTTCAGAGCTTCTTGAAACTATCTTCTAACTATCTATTCATGTTTTCAAAATGTTCCCTTAAATCGCTTCTGGAAAAGCAAGCTTCTGTCGTTAAAATCACTTTACAGAAATTCCATTCCTCTTTCCAAATCCACTCAACACGATAATCTTTCCAAGCTTCTCACATTAATATTTGTTCGTGTTATTGTTATCATTTTATCTTCTGTTCTTCTTTTCAGTCTCCTGCTTTCAACGACTCGTTCGAATATACAAATGCTGAGTCTTGTATCAGATTTTTTCGGGAAAGCTAAATTTTAATATTTTTTAATTATTTTTTTTATTATTAGATGTCTTTACTATAATCTTTTAAAATAATAAAATTAATTTTATATTGTTAAGGGGGAAACAAATTGTTGCTTCATTTAAATCTAAAAATAATTTTTGTTAAAATATTTGAAATTATTATGAAAAATAATAAAATGATTAGAAGTGTTAAATATACATAAACGTGTATAATGTTAATCTTATTTTATTTTTGTTCTCTTCTCAAGCACACTTAAAAATTAGAATACCATATTTTCAAATAAAAGTAAACAATTTTTAAAAATTTGAATATTAAAAAAATACATATATAATTAAACAGGGAAAGAGAACGGGAAAAAATTAATCGGATCGCAAATAATTATGCATTTGGATCTCACAGAATCGTTTGTTGAAATTGGTTGTTGAATAGAATCAATATCTGTCAAATGAAATAATAATTAAATATACTGCTATTTTCTTTTCTACTTTTATGTTTCCTCTTGTTTCTCTCGTATGAAAAAAACATTTAGAATAAAAATAACATCAATATTGCAAAAACATTTGCGACATTGATATTTTCAAACTTAAATCAGAATTTGATGAATTAAAAATTATTTTTTCTTAACTTTATTTCTTATTTTGATTGTATATTGAAAATATGCTATGTTAAAGTTAGTCATAACTTTATAAAGAAAAAAGAAAAGATCAGACTACATCTTTATATCAAAGTAAACTTTTCTTTTTAAGCTTCACTTAGCTTTTTGAAGAAAATTTCGCTTACATTTTTTCAGAAATAATCGACTTTTGTTGAATTAATTTTTAGTAGAGCTAGCCAGTAGAAAATGACTACATACGATAACTTTTTCTTCCGTTAAAAGCCAACTCATTAATTATCCGAGCATTGCTGCTCGGCCGCAAATCGACCATTTTAATAGCTTTAAAGTCATATCGATATAAACGTCCTTTTTAATGGCGATTATTATAATGAAATAATAGCTGCTGTCCCCTATTCTCCTTGATTCCTTTTGATGGATCATTTACCACAACTAAATTGCAATCTCGGCGATCACCGAGCCCTATAATAGCTGTTAATTAAATGTTTATGACTGCGTAGTACAAATTTATAGAAAATAAAATATATTTAAGGGGACCTTTTTATTTTTTAAAAGTTTGAAATAGACAAACATTAATTTAATTACATATTTTAATATTTCAATATAACAACCATTTTAAGTAAATTTTTCTTATATTTAAATTTTTCTTTATATTTAATTATACGCGCATTATACAACTACAATCAATTTAAATACTAATAATAATATGTATTCTTTAATTTTCTTTAATTCAATTTTAATTTTCTTTAATTTATTATTATATATATTCAATTTTATTCAATTTAAATACTATAATAATATGCAGGACATAACTAAAGAATTTCCTTTAAAAAATTTTTTGATCAATTTAAAGATGATTTTTTCTCAGCAAAAATATATTTCTCAGTAATAATATATTAAGGCATCAATAATTTTTTAGTTATAAACTTTTTTTTATTGAACAAGAAGAATTTTTGGCAAACTAAACTTGTGAAGTTAAAAGATTAATACAACTTCTTTAGTTAATTTCAGATGAATTTTATTTAACTTTAAATAACATTTTAATTTAAAACTTAGTTACAAAGATATATAATGGCAAAAATTGGAAGCTTGCAAGAAATGACTTTTTTTAACATTTTCATTGAGGAAAAATTATTTCTAAATTGACCAGAAAATCTCTCTTAAATAAAAATTTAAAAGTTTACGGAAAATATTCTGCATATAATTTTATTCATTTATTTCAAGTATCATACTATTTAATTTCTTTCACACACATTTAATTTTAATCATAATAAAAGATCTTTTCCAATTATTATTAATTCATCGTACCTACAATATTATTGATACGTTGATATATAAATTTCTTTTAATCCATAATCATACATATAATGTGATCGAATTATAGTAAAAGGATTGTAGTAAGAAGGGCGACTTTTTTCCTTCAAAGATGTTTTTATGTCGTTCCCGACTAATCCTCTCTCTCTAATCTGCTGGTCTTAAACTATCGACTCGCTCACTGTCGCGCAAGGCCCATCTTAAACGAGAGCTATCGGTTCCCGGTGTAACAACCCTTTTCGAACCCCTTCGAGATAAGGGAACGGGAACGTAGGAAACTCGACTCGTACATGGTCTTCTTATCGCTGACCAAGGTAATGCTTCTCTTTTGTAGCCTTTCGGACGTAAATCAAGTCGATTAAATGGTGCTTTAGAGCAAACGAGCTCGCATAAACACTGCGTCTTTTAAAGTAAAAAAAATTCTGTAATCTTTATGACATAATGTAACTTTAATTAAAATATAATATTTTGTATTTTTTTTTTTAGATGAAAAAAGGGTAGCTCTTTTTTTGGTTTATAACATTATTTAATGAGATTTGCATACGCCGGCAGAGAATTTTAACTCGAAATTAAAATACAACATGTCATCATAATATGTCTCTTTTAGGATGAAATTAAAATATCTCACTCTGACTTTCAAACGACAGTTTTTTGATAACTTTATAATTAATGTTTAATAGTAATATAAGTAATAGTAAGTCCACATAATTTTGAGGGGTAAATTTTTTCATGAGAATAACAAAGACATTCTATAAATGTTATCAAATGTATAAAAAATAATATATAAAATATATAATAATAATATAATAATATATAAAAAAATTCTCAGTTATAATAATTAAAATATCGGTTAACAAGAAAATGCAATTCAAGTGTGAATGTAAAGTCAACGTTAATCTTTATACTCTTATCGCAATCGTTGAATCGACTCGTTACTCCTGCGGCACCCTGTAGCGGACGGTTGCAGTATTCGGGAGGGCGAGTATACTTCCCGTTAGTAATATTACACGGTGTGTGCGAAGAAGTGGGAACGAGAGGGCCGGTAAGCTATGGATCGTCGACCCTCACAGTCGGCGGTTAACATTCGGGCGCCTCGTACGTTATGTTCGGAATCGTGCCGAAGGTACGGGGGTGATGAAGCACTACCCTTTATATTTTCCGGGGTGAAAATCGCGGTGAACATAAATTATCTTAATTGCTGGAGTAATATCGAGTGTATCCTCATCAGAGTGAAGATAGTAAACAACTATCATTAAATAAAGTGAAAGAAAAAAGTCGAAACTATCTCAAAAATTTATTAGTAGATTAATCTGTCAAACGTAATCCAGTGAACAATGATAGAGAATCATGTGTAATGATGAATTTACCCTTTAAATTTTTTAATTAGAAAATACATCACTTTTTTATTATTTAGTAAGATATTTAAATTGTTGAGATAAAATTTTTGAAATTGCCTTAAGAACGAATCTTGCTGTTGATAAGACATCTTTAATTTTTTCATGCAAAAGACTGCGTAATAGATCTCTAGGAATTATTGATTATTACAGTACAATCAGCTTCAGCTGATTCAAGTGTTTCATAATTGTGATTTTAATTTATTCCAATTGCAGTCACGAATAATGATTTATGTAAAGTCAATTAATTAGTTAATTATTTAATTTTAATTTTTTTCTAATTAATTAGTTAATTTTAATTTTTCATTAAAATTTTCAGTCTGAATCAATTTACATAATAACTTTTAAAAGATACTTTAGTATTATACAGAATATAATATTGTATCTAAAATATTTTATATAATCATGAGTAAAAATAATAAAAATAGTTATAAAAAAGGGATAAAGAAAAGGAAGAATGCGAATAAAATAATTGACAATAAAATAAAATAAAATTGTAAAATAGAGAAAGGTTTATTATGTGCAAAAGATAAGCAGAATTGCAAATTTATATTATCCAGAAGAGAAAATTCATGGTGAGTAATTTCTCTGATTTAAAATCAGTGGAATAATTAATAAATGAGCAGCAGAATAATATTATCATAATTTTATACAAAATAATGAATAATCTAAATATTAGCTAAAGAATATCTAAAATAATGTACGGAATACTTCTATGCGGTTACTGGATATAATGCTAAGAAGGAAAAGCTGAGAGATAAGCTGAGAGAGAAAAATTCTCGTCCTTTGTTCGAAAATTATCCGAGACGACCAATCGATATCATTCTAGTCGACGACACTCAAGGCGTCGTCGCCTTGCTGTGCTGCGTGCTTTACGATCGTAAAAAATGGGTTGTTTTCACGTCGAGGATTTCAAAAAAATAAACCTCAGGCTCTGTGCCGCGAAAGAGTCTCGGAAAACCATCTACTCGGAAGAGAGGTGCGCCCAGTTTATTTGGACTCTCTGCTCCCGGTTCGCGTACTTCAAAGGCATGCGAATGTTTGCTATTTCCTGTCGACAAGGTTGATTGCGTCTAACATGTAACGTGCCGCCTTCGATATAAAAAAATTATAAATTCGGGGAATAAAAAGAATTAAATATCAATGATAGAAGAAAAAAAATGAACGGAAAGTAATAGGAAAATCAAAGTAGAATTAGAAAATACATATATAAAATGAAACATAGATAATAGAAAGATGATAAATTTAGAAATCAGAAAAATAGATAAAAGTAGAAAATAAAAATATGATATATAAAAGAGAGAGAGAAAGAGAGAAAAGATAAAATGGGAAAATGACAAAATGTCAGAGATAAAATTATAACATATAGAAACGTAATAAATTCATAGATTAGAAAAAATTAAATGTAGAAATCAGAAAAATGGCAAAATTAAGGATCGATGTACGGGAAAAAATAAATATAAACATAAATAAGTATTGTATAATTAAAATCATTTGCCTTGTGACTCAAATGCTTTTAATTAAAATTTTCATTACTGATACAAGATAGTTGAAATTTTTAATTATTTCTTTTAAATAAAAAAGAGAGAATAATTTTATATGGAAGAAAATAAATGAAGAACGATATGCTTTTTTGCAAAAATAGATAGAAAAACGCATTTGATCCGCGAATCTTTTATCTCGAATTTATAGTCTTTCTATGCGTGTACATTTACGTTCTTCGCTATAAAAATCCAAGGAATCTTCCTACTTCCACCCCTGTGAGTCATTCACGATTCTACATATAGAAGAATGATAGAATGATATACACTTTCGTTGTATTTTTATGAACAGTTCAGTCTTTAAAAATTTTATCAGATTTCTTATTCTTCTTATTTCAGAAATTTGTACAGAAATTTGTACAGCTTTTTTAAAGAAATAAATTATCAATTATGATTTTAGAGACATTATTATATTTTTATATCGTACAATTTGTTTTTCGAATAATGTTTGCATTATTCTAGTGATTATTCTATTAATATCGGATTTAAACGAAAAATAAGAAATGAATAAAAAATAGAGGATGAATAGAGGATGAAAATAGCACAACGAAAATTATTGTAGCGTTCCGTTGCGGTGACGCCTATGTTCTGAATCATACCACAAAGGTTCTGACTTCTGCTTGGAGATCGATACTTCTCTTATTATGTCTTTAACTGATTACGGATGATGACAGTAACATCGATCTCATTTTAGATAATCACTGTTTTTAATAATTTATTGACAAGAAATGTCGATAAAATATCTAAAACTAATTGATAACTAGAGATAAGTTCAAGCAATTTTAGAATCGCTTTATTATATTATAAATTATTGTTTAATGTCTTGCGACATGTATATATATTAAATGTGTGTATATATATATTATTTTTTCTCCAATTTAACTTTAAAAAATATAATTTTGCATAACTTTTTGGAATATATTAAAATATATACTTTATATGCGAGAGAGATAGAGAGAGAGATTAACATATATAAATTATTTTTCAATAGAGGGTGCCGGGCGGAGGAGGCGTGATTGTGGGGGGTGGCGGAGGTTCGGCCACCCCCCAAGGGGCGCAGCAAGGTAACAGTCATAATCTGGTGTATCGCGTGGTGGGCTCACGTGGACATCCCAGCGGTCACCATCCGCATGTAAAAAAGTCTGACAGCTCTCAGCAAACCGAGAGCTCGGCTTTCAAGCATCAGCAGCAGCAGCAGCAACAACAACAACAGCAGCAAAATTCGAACGGTTCCACCAGCAGCAGCTCCAACAGCCAACAATGGAAGAAATACATCGAGGCGGGTGCCGCAAGGGAAAGAGACAAGGAGGGCGCACCTCCCAGTCCTAGTCCCTCCAGAAGATCACAGGTGAGATACTTCAAGAAATATTGAAACTTTTAGTTCTTGATTTCTTTATATCTTGATATTTTTTTATATTGTTATAAACAGATAGATGTTAAAATTAACTAGCCTTAATCTAATATTCAAAATTGAATAATAAAGTTGATAATCTTACTCTCTAAAAGTGAATCAATGTATTATCACTGTAATCAGTGCTGTATTTATAACTGCTTGTAATCGTAGTAGTATATATACTACTTTCACTAAAGTGAATCAGTGTATTATCACTGAAAAACAATAAATACTCATTGATTACAAGCAGTTATAAGTACAGCACTGATTACAGTGATAATACATTGATTCACTTTTAGAGAGTAGAACAGATAAAGCTAATAAGATTAATTTGTGATTTAAATTAAAATAAAAAATAGCTTTTTTATATTATTATAATATATTAACAATTAAAATAAAATGGTTGAAATATATAGGATAAGCATCGGAAACAGGCCATGGCCGAATATGCGAATGGCGAGAAACCACAGAAAGTTTCATCGGGTACGTCGACGAGCGGGAGTAGCAAGGTTCGTGGGGTACCGCAAAGTTTCGGCTACGTTAAAAGACACAGTGCGGGCACTAGTCCGAGTCCCAATGGCGTTCAAAATGGCAACAAGGACGCCACTAGGACGGCTCAAGTTAGCGCTGTGCCAAGGACCAAGGTAGCGTAAAAATTATTAATTATTTTTATACGTCTAGATTTATAGATATTAATCTTAAAATTTTTTCTAGAAATTATAGTCACAAATTTTAAAATCTTTAGATTAAATTGAAAAATTAAGGATTACATTTTTTGAAATCCCTTTGATCCTTTTAAAATTTAAATCTAGATTATTAAATTCAGAATAAGTGTCAAATCTAACATCTCTAGATTCTTCAAAAATTACGGCTTCTTTCCTTTATTCTAAAATTAAGATTCATAATTTTTATTTATAGATTTCTACAATTAGGTATTTGATTCTTAGTATTTTAAAATCTTTGAGTTCCTTTAATATTTGACTAAATAAAAAGTTAAAATAAATATCAAAATGTTTCAGACTAAATATTTGAGTTTTAATTTGAAGCAGCTGTATCTTGTTTATCTCAAATTTACTAAATCAAATAGAGTATATATCGGGTATATTAAATTGGAATTGTTTGTCTCTTGGGTGTAGGTTAAAGTGTCTGGCGGCACGCAAACATGCACGACGGAATTGCAGGCCAACTCTTCAGGATCCAGCCAGGGTCACCACTATAAAAGTTATAGTCTCACCGGTCCCAGCGCCAGTCAACTCTCTCAATCAGTCCGGGATCGTCTCATGTTGGGTTCTCAGAGTCTGCCGAAGCCAGGCAGTCCAGAATTCACCGCTCTCTTCGCATCCGCTCATCATCGTGAGAGAGGAACTGGTGTCGGACCGGCGAGTACCTCATTTTCACCCCGAGTACTGAAACCGTCTGACGGTAGTCTTAGCGATACGTGCAGTAATTATGCAGCACCTGATCTTCAGGGCTACTACGGCACGCCCAACAGTCCCTATACAACTTCGTGGATGAGACATAGCAACACCTATACGCCCAGCGGACGATCTCAAGGTAATTTAAATATTAAAATATTATAATTTAATTAATTAAATTAGATTTTAAATTTAATTGATTAAAATATTATAATTTTTTAAGACATTGAAAAATAATGCAAATTATCAGTCAATTTACACATTTATTTTGTATTTATTTCATTTTATCATAATTTATTTTAATTTTTTATTTACAGTTTTTGTTCTTATTTTATAAAATTATAACGTATAATTTTTTTTAACTTAAATAGGAATGGGCTTATGCGAGGCGGACAGCGTAGAATCGTTAGGTTCGCATCGCGCGAGCTTAACACATGCCCGTCTCTTAATGCATCAAAGGGACTCTACGGGATCTCCGGCACCGCCTAGATTAAACAGGAGCAACTCCATCAGGTGAGAATTTTCAGAATCTTGTTTTTTAATTTTTATTTCAATTCTTAATTCTTAAATAATAAAAAAATGGTTAAATAGTTCTTTATATTATATTTTATTTTAATAATAGCATTCATTTAAAAAAAATTCCATAATACATAACACTTTAAAAACACTTCGCAATCTTTAGATAGCTAAATACTTTATTAACATAATATAAAAATATTTTTAATTATACATTAAATATAAGATTAATATATTTTTTTAGTTTTGATAAACATATTATAGATATATATAGATATATATAAAATTAGAAACATGATTTTTAACTTTTATTTTGAATATTTAACTTAAATATTAATCATCGTGAGGGCTGATTATAATCTTATTACGATATACATAATATTATAGCATGCTTAGAAGATGCGACTTTAGTATTCGATCAGTTCTTAAACGACAACTATAATTCTTTCTCTTTTTCCGGCTCTCTTCATTCACTTACTCTTTAATTAATAAATTCAATCGTGAAATAACGCAGGACAATTTGATTAACCGTTCTAGCCACCTACGGGACAGGACATTTCCAAGGTAGTGCGATAGTACACACTCGGCGATCCTGTTTTTCACGCATAAGTATCAAAAGATATGAACAGAGTCGTATCATAATACATATATACGCACTCGAGAATCGCTCTCACACGCACTCGCAGAGAGTTTTCTTCAAAACCTAATTTTGATCGAATTTTTGGATTCGAAAATTTTTCGCAACATATATTATTAACAATCTTAGAATCTAGAAATAGAGTATTCAAAATTTTTAAATCTAAAAAGCTACAAAAAAATTGGTCTTTAAAGTCTTTAAAATCGAGAATTATACATTTTAAGATCTTTAAATCTTTAAGGTCCGGTTGCACCAACGTTATTTTAGCTTTAAGCGAGACTTAAATATATGTCTATCTTTATCTTTCTTTCTAAATAAATAAAGACAGACATATATTTAAGATTTGCTTAAACCTAAAATAATGTTGGTGCAACCGGGCCTAATACTTTCAATCTCTAACTTTAAGTATAATAAAAATCTAGATTCTAAGATTTTTTTAGATTTAAAAATTAGATTTTAAGATTATTGGATTCTCGATTTCTTGGATTCTTAGATTTTGAAATGCATAGTCTAAATTCTAAAGTTATGATTTTTTTCAAAACCCATAAATTCTAAGATCCATTACATCTTCAACTCTTAGGATTTTTTAATTTTAGGTGATCTAAGAACTTGGATCCGAAATCTGTATATTCCAAAAATCTGTATATTCCAAAAATGTTGAGATTTTAAACTGTAAAATATTTGAGACCTCTTTAAAATAACAAAGAATTATAAATTATTAAATCTTGGACTCCTAGAATCTTTGAATTCTTACAATCTAGATTTTCCGGAAACTACAAGACTCACTCTATCACGCAAATGTAATTCACAGAGTGCTCTACGTGTCTTCGATATATTGTGTTGATAGTTATTCCTGCCGCAGATTCGACGTTGCCTATTGTGCCAAAGTCCATCTTTCAATCGTGTTGCTTGTGTAGCTGCATGCATGCGCGACGCTTCATCAATATTCTAAGCCAATATTGAAAGCAGAATATCTGCCGTGTACTTGCTCACTATCGTTATATAATAGTATTACATAACTTTGAAGTCATATATAATTATGTTTGATTAAACGAACAACATTTGAATATGAAAATAATGAATTCAAGTCGAAATGTATATTCGATGGATCGATAACTCTCGTTCGGTTGCCGCGAGATTAAATGCACGCAATGCTCAGGAAGTAGTCCTCGACTTTCTGTCAAGTGGAAGTAAGCTTATCTTTTAATTAGAGGCTCTTTCTGGAACTGAGTAACTGCGCGCACACTCGGGTGGTAGACAAATGTATTCTCGTTGCCGGAGTTAACTGAAACACTCGAAGTCTTCTTTTGCTGACTAAAGCAACCCGCGATTGGTACTCTTCACCGAGAGATGTTGTAAACCTTTGCTTAACATAACAAATATCGTTTTCCTATTATGAAAATAATTTTTAATCCGTTCTAAATTTGATTTTTATTTATTAATTTTGTATTTTAATATAACCAATAATTTTTCATAAAGTTTCCCAAAATATCACCAAATTATAAGAAATAAATTTAAAAGTAAAGAGGAATTTTTTAAAAGTTTTATAAAAATGAGTTGAAGAATTTGAAAGTATTAAGAATATAAATATAAAAAACAAATAATAATTCATGTAAGATTTGCTTTTTGAACAAAATAACAGTGAAGAAAAAATGGTTCTATAATAGTAAGTTTTCAATAGAAAAGAATTTTCTTTTTAATGTTATTTTTTACAAGTACGCGATAATTGTGTGCTTGTGTGCTTAGTATGATAAAGATAATTATAAATAAAATCAAAACTGGACGCTAATGAGAGGAAATGATTGCAACATCAAATGTAGTATGTTAAATTATGATTTAAAATACTTTAATAGAGGATCAAAAGCAAAGTTCACTGTTGAATTGCAATATCAATTTTTATAATAATATCGAAACTGATAGATAAGATACTCTTTTCAACGCTGAATGTATTCAATGTCGATACTTTAATTTTGGCTAGATAATGGTGTCGATAAAATAGTCCGAGTTGAGAGTCGATCCTCTCAAAGTCTGGCTTGATAAGAGAACATTATTTAGAGCCGCCTCGAGAGAAATCTCTAGAGAACATGGTGCGCTTATGTTTTCACAGATCTACAAAGAGCGAAAAGATGTACCCGTCGATGCTGGCGCGAGGCAGTGGTGCTTCATCGTCGGTGGGCGAGGAAGTCGGAATTGGCATGGGAGTCGGAGTGGAACCGTATTATAGCGTTCCCGTGGGATCAGCAGGATGCACCGGCCAGCACTGGTCCCAGCCAACGTCACCGACACCCACTCACACTTCGCGGCAACCACCAAATTTGTATCAACACGTGCACAAGGATGATGACAGTGAGTATTATCAGGAAAAAATTTCAAAAATTGATATAACTGATTTGTTGAAAAGTTGAAGGAAAGCTATTATCATTTTAAGACTAATTTTTTGAGTTTTGAAAAATACGAAAAACAAGAATTAATATTGCACTGAATCCTTATCTAATAAATCTTAAGATGGATTACAGTCGAAAATAATTACACGTCGCTAATGGAAACAAACGGAATAGTTAAGTAGGAGTGAATAAAAACAATGCTCTTGGAGTAAAAGGAATAGTAAAAAATAAAAAAGAGAATAGTAATTAGCTATGAGAAAGAATAATAAGAATATATAATTTAAAAAAAATAGTAAAAATAATAATAATAAATATATATAATAGCAAAGAGTAAAAAATGTTTTAAGAATAATAAATTGTAATTTAAATTAAATTTTTTCTCATTTGATAGAGAAATATTATAAAAGAAAAGGAAATATTATACAAATTAATATAACAAAAGTCTCATAGAAAGTAATGTAAATTTAGACACAAATGATACTATTAATATAGTTTACGAAATTTAAAGTTCTTCAAATATTAATATTAATTTTAGAACGAAAAATCATATCGATAATTAATGTGTAATAAGAAAGGAATCATTTGCATCTGCTTCAGTTCACGGCTCTTCGGTGTCGTTGGTATCTACCGCGAGCAGCCTTTACAGCTCGGCTGAAGAGAAGCAGGCTCATGAATTGAGAAAATTGCGTCGCGAACTGTTAGACGCTCAAGAGAAGGTGCACTCGTTAACCAGTCAACTTTCTACAAACGTGAGTATTACATATATTTATATGTATATATATATATATATATATATATATATATATACACACACACACACATATACACACATACATACACATATACATGTACATATACATACAATTGCAATCTTTGTATTGCTTGAATTTTATATACGGAGCTGTTAATATAGAACTCTACTCGTTATCTATTGCCGCGATTATTGCATCGGAACAAGCATGCGATGATTAGCACAAACCGATGTCGCTATAATTGCGGATAGCGACTAATTAACACGACCGGATCTATCATCGCCGCGAGCGGGACGCATGCAGTTAGTCGCATGGAAACAGAGCAAATTGGCGTGGATGATTAGTCGTAATTAATCGACAATTAGCGAACCTACAAGCCAGTATTCTCTAATGAACTTGGAAACCCCTGTTAACCTGTTGCGATGATCTATATGGTATGCGATTCTATCTACTATTGCCAGCTTCCATATCAAGAATCTGCGCACAAGATTACATATGAAGTACTTTATATTAACATAAACAAATTTGTATTATATGTAAAAAAATACTTCAATTTTTTTAGGTTTCATTTATCTTCTTTAACTTATCTCTTTTACAAAAATTTTTATTATTATTTGAAAAATGATTTAACATGTAATTTTGCAGCTTAATTAATTTAATAATTCATTTAATCCTTAATCTTAATTTTTCAGTTTAATTTTAATTTAATTTCTTAAATATCACAATGCGAAAATATCGTTTGGAAATATTTATACTTACAAAAAACATTGAATATTAGTTTTTTTTAAATATAAAATAACATATCTATCTCCGATATCCAGTGAGTGAAAAAGTATCGATATTGAAGAAAATACTTCCATTTCGAAAAGCGCGCGTTTTGTCCCGCGGATGTACCTGCAGCCGACTGGCCGCGGGACCACGAAGATCTCGACTCGTTGACCAATAGGATAGAGCGTCGTTCGGGCCCCGTAGACCATCACCGAGTGCGCTTCACGCGCTCAGTTGGCGTCGCGCAGCGCTTGGCATCGCACGTGTTTTGATTTTCGATTTGCACGGATCGATCGTGATCCGCGCGATCCGTCAATATTTTGCTCGCGATCGGAATCGGGAGGTGATAGTGCGATATGAATATATCGAAGAATATATCGTCACTCAATTTATATTAATTCAAGTGGATTATACTGAAACTTGGCGGCTTGAATCTCTCACCGAACAAGTGGATTAGAAAAGAAAGTAATTGTGCAACGAGATCGTTGGTCTGGGTCTCTATCGATTCTCTCTTCAGATGCACATTCGATGCATACGAATATCTTCTGATACGTTATCACGTGTTATCTATACGATGATTATTCAATGTCTATACGTTTGAAGTTGTATTTATCTTGTTGTAGACTGGTTGGGTTTTAGAAATGTGTTAGAATATCGACACCAGAAGCGTGCGTATTATTTGGAGAATTACTTGTTTATATCAGCAAGCTTGTAAAATATCAAGTTGTTCAAATTTATTAATGATATTAATGATAAGAGATAACGATAACATTTTAAAAGTATTAACCATAATACTATAAAAGTAAATCTTGCTTGATTGTATCAAAATTCAAGTGACTTGCTCTTTTGTTGAATTTAATCTTTCGATGGTAAAGTTTTTATTTTCTATTAACTAATTTTGCGATAATAAAGTTTTACGAAAACAAATTACGGAAACAAACATTAATCAAACATAATCGATATGAAAAATTTTATCATTTATAAATCATACACATTGTTTTACTTTACTTATCAGAAATTAAGTTATATGGTGAATAACTTTCACTTAAATTGAAAGTTAAAGAATATAAGTTAGAAAAATAAATTGAGACATCGATGAAATTTTAGAGATACCTCTAATAATTTAATATCTAATAATTTAGCAGGATAATTATGTGGTATTCAATTCTCGCTAATAGAATGCTAGATTTTCATTTCCTAGATTTCGTGTTACATCGGACTCACGGATTTGCGTTTATCTCGCCAGATATCGCGATCCTCTAAGTATGCCACATTTCTCTCGTGCGTTATCCGTACAACACAGTAACCTCTTTGCGATCCTCGATATATCGACAAAGCCCGCGAGAAAATCGATTGCTACAAAAGTTAAATTTAAAACATAAAATTCTCAAATTCTATCACGTAAAAAAGCACAAATTATACAACTTTTCTATAATTTATTATGAAAAAAAAGAAAATTGATTGATCAGAAGACTTTGTTATAAATGCAAAGTTTTTTTTTATATTTTATCTTTTAATTAACCAACTAAACGGAGAACTAGATTTGTAATTAATTAACCAATAGATGAAATAATTAGTTTGTAAACAAAATTAAAAATGAGGGTAATTTACAATTTTGCCCCATTACACTTTAATGTATTCAGGATCGTAATATTGATAATGAGGAAAGCCCTCAGGTCGAGGTCGCAGGTTCGCGTTCATCGCACTCTCGGACGCGCGTATGCACATATATGGCAGAAATGGAGGGAATCCTAGGTCGTTCCTAGGAGTCGCGGATTTTTGCGCGGTCGTCGGCTGCATCGTGCATTCCCGAAGCGCACTCTCGGTCGCCTTTCTTCTCTTCTCTGTATATACGTCACTCCCTCAATCCCTGAAGAAATCTCGCGAGGATGTCGCACCCGTATATAGTTATTGACACCCTATATATGGAGGAGTGAGTGCGCTCTCAATGTAGACGCAGCCTGTGCATCTGAAAATGCACGCGGATGTGTGTGTAATATTTCTATATTTTTTATTTATATTATATTGCACTTAGCAATTGTCATAATTACAGTTATTAACGCACGAGCTCAATTTAATTTAATTTAATATTACTCCGGTTTTTATTTATTATCGCACGCTCGTGAAGCAAGTAACTATTTATAATTGGTACATAAATAACGCTTTTAAAAATCGTAACGTAAAAAATTCTAAACGCAAAAATTTTCTATTTTAGAAAAATATTTTTTCATTTTATACGATAATTATAATTTTAAAATAAATATTCCAATGTTAGCTTTATATTAGATTTTACATAACATCGGTGTAATATCGACAGCAGGGGAGCGAATTGCGAATAAATAATCACAGACCTCGTCATAGGAAGCCGATCGATCGAAACGGTTAATTGATTAGACTTGTGGAACTACCGCGTACCGATACACTATTCCCTCTTTCTTCGATTGGCGCCAGGGAGAGAGAGAGAGAGAGAGAGTAGCACATACACGAGTCATAACACACGGACACACACGCAACCCGGCTAACACTCGGCTCCGCACTCTAATTGTACGTTTAATTGCTCGTAGAACATAAATCGCCGCGAAACGCTCGGCGGAGCGGAAAATCCACAGAGCTCATTCGCTCCGAAATGCGGCCCGAATCCGTTCCTTGCGATTCTTCTCCCGCCACTTTTCTCTCCTCTCACTACTCGATCGCTAATCGTCCAGATTTTTTGCCTCGAACCGGTGCTAATAGCGTCCTAAACAGAAAAGCTGCAAAGAAACGAGATTGTGATTATCTCCCGGCTTTATCGAGACCAAAAACGACGAGGCAGTCATTTTGCTGCTTAAAGGTTTCGAACGATCGTAGCTTGTGAACTTTTAATTAATGTTTCCGACGCAAATTCCGCAAACTGTATAATATTTTACAGATATAGAATTTTTTTAACTTTTTTTCTCTTTTTTCTTCTTTCTAATGAATTTTTAATTAACAGGGAAAAACGAGAGATGAATTTCATTTCATTGTAGTAGTATTTAATTTTTAATTAAAAATTTTCCTATAGTGTGTACTTTTTTATATTTTTTTGTACTTTTTTATATTGAATGTCACAGATTGATAAAGTTTCACAATTTCAAGTTGACCGTGCTTAAGAAATTTTTTTTTATATTAAAGATGTATTAATTCACACTCTCTTTTCATTAAAATAATTTCGAGGATGATTATACGAGAACGTCATGAATTGAATATCATCATTTCAATTAGACTTAGAGAAATTCAAGACTCTCTCCGGGAGCTGGGCAACAGATAGTAAAATTTTGCAAAAAATTAACCGATCTATGCCTCGAGGAATTTGAAAAGATGATTGGCTCGTTTATGGAAATTTAAAGATACCATGTTTTACGATCACGAATCATGCTCTACAGCGTTCCGTTATCGTAAATTTTACAGCCTAATTTCTAATGATAGTCCATTCATGGTAGAGCGGATATTTATCGCATCCGATGAACAATCACGATCGATCGATCGTATTACCGAGATTTATAGCGAACAATATTTTCATACGTTTACGCTTTCATCGTTATACGCTATATGTAATTTATATTATCGCTTATATTTCCTGTGTTGGTAAAAAGAAAAGCAACATTATAATTATATCATTTAGCTTAAATTTATTTATTGTAAAAAATTTTTCAAAATTATAGACTAGGTAGTTTACATTTCCTGTAGCAACATGAATCTTGTTTTTTAAGAGCTTTATTTATTTATTTGAAGCGGCACACATTTGCTTCATATTTGTGACCTACAGCGTAGAAATCTTAAACTTGTCAGAATACTTTAAAAGATAGGATACTTTAGTGTCTGAGATTTTTGTGTGCTTTTGTAATCTAAACAAAGTAAACCCTCTTTTGGAGAGTTGACTAGGAAAATAATTTTAAGGATATTTGTATACACTACTTTCTGCTTTCTCTTAATTAAGATTAATTTCCTCTTGAGTTGTCCTTAATAACTGTCATTGTAAATATATTTTTTTGAAGTTTGAATGATTTTTATATTTAAAATAAAACTAATAATATAATAATAAACAATAACATGAATTTAAACATATAAAAAATGCAATATAATTAAAAGTCTTTTCATATTTGGCAAAAGTTAGATCTTTAATCAAATTTATTTGATTTTATTTATTAATTCATCCGAATAAAACAAATTACAATTTTTATACTAAAAAATCTAAAAGCCACAACAAAAGCTATTTTTAGAAGCAATCTTAAGATGCTTGCTAGTTTTAAATTCACTCATAAAAGGGAGAATGTCCTGTGGATCTTTTGCAAATATAATAGAACTTTGTCACTGAAAGTCAGTGCCAAAACGCTTGGGAACAATATCCTTTGGGAACAATATTACAAATTCTCAGGGTGGGGAAGGAAGCTCCGTCTTTTCGACAAATCGTTGTCGCGAATTTACGAAAGCGATTAGTGAATGGAATATTCGGGAAAGGAAACAGCAACATAGAAGGAGTCGACGCACATCGTCGTCGTTGATCTTTGCGAGATATTGTAACGAAAGCAAAGAGCAAGAAGGACTGACAATACATGTGCCACGTTTCGTTCTTTTGTACGCGCGAGGGTCCAAATGTGTGTGCTCAAGATTTACGATCCCGTCATCTGACCCCGCGATTTCATGACCGTAACAATCGATCCTGAAGCAAAGGATCCTTTGAATCATTCTCCGGGAGTATTAGCCTTCCCGATCAATGCCATGGTTTCTTAGAGCATCGATAAATTTTTCGCAATAACATACATGATGCCCGAAAAGAAAGATATTCGAATTTAACATTAAAAGTCAAGAAATCTTATTTTATGCACGTATAAATTTTACAATGTACACATTATTTACATTATTATTACTTGTCAGTTTCATCTCGTATCTCTTCATATAAAACTATCTGCTATCATATATTATGGATTTTATAATCCCCTGTATTTAATCTTTAAAAAAAAGTTATCTTAAAAGATAATAAATATTACCCATGTAATGTGCACTTCTAAAAAGAACAATTGACAAAAAGAAACAGAACTTGTCGTATAAATTCCGAACAATGATTCGCTGATCGTGATTTATAAGGAAGATTCACGAGTTGAGCTTTTACGAGTGACTAGATTGTAAATGATTACGTCATTTCCGACCGTCCTTCGATATGTTTAGCATTACAACACCTTGACCATGTGGCGCAGAAACATCTTTCATTCAAATAGAATAATCGAATCTTAGAACCGCATAATTAAAAACAGAGATCGTTGCTGCCCAGCCAACGAATGTATCGATGGTTCAGATAATGCTACTCCTACGTATATGTACATATTGTACATATGTAGATCCCATTAGACTCCAGCTTATACATATGACGATATTTTTTTTGCAATATTTCAGTAACCAGCGCATGCTTGCAATTAAACCACGTAATGCGAGTCTCTCCGCTTGTTCGCTTCATTACAACGCCTCATTCATCACTCGAGACAGACATTGATACTTACATTGTCACCAATGACATCGAAAATTATAGTAACGCGAAAGTAGGTGAACTAGGTTTTATTCGAACGAGTTTTCATTCAATAAAATTCAGTATTGATTCTATAAGCAAAAATGTAATTATATAATAAATAAATATCAATTTCATAATAAATTTCATAAATTTAAATTAATTTCGATCACTTGTTCGAGTTAATTCCTAAATAAAACATTAAAACATTGATAGAACAGATTAATTATAAATAATACAAAAAGAAACGTTTCGATGTTTTGAGAATTGAGTAATAAAAGCTTATTTTTTAAATTTTCAAAATTTTAATTGGAAATTTAACCGTAGAAGTATTAAAAAGATAAATTTTTCTCGACAAAAATTTTAAAAAAATTTCGATATATTTTGAATGCGATATTCTATTAAAGTTGTATTTTTGTATACGCATCTAGAGACAATAATTTTTTTCCGTCTTTAAATTCAGTGTACGCTATTTACAGATTTGTCATCTAATTAGTAGTTCTGGCGCGCATCAAATGCCTTTTTTTTTTCACATTTTGCGTGACCGATGCACACGATGCATACATTATCATTAATTAATTTGTAATCTCTAACCGCGCCTATGCTGTAAAGCAGCATACTAATCAGAAATAGTAAATCAGTTTCTATTTCTGTTATCGATACTCAAATAATTAAATTGGATTAAAAATATTAAATTATGTGAATTTGAATAAGTATACAAATGATATATATTATAATAAAAAAATACATTGTTTAAATATTAATAAAGATATTAAGAGATTTAAATAATAATTAAAACGTTAATTGTTCAGTATAATTAATAATCAATAAATTATTATGACAAATATAAATAATATAATGTTAAATATTAATAATGATTGACAATAAGTTTCTATATCGACGATATTTAGAACTTTCAGTGAATTACATACATATATATTTCAAACGTGTCAAACTTTTCATGTCACTGCAGGAATTTAGATATCGAGCAGTTGCATAAATGAATTTCCCTATCAATGTATTATGATAATCGAGGGCCACGGGGGGAAAAGGATTCATCTAACTTGCGTGATTCGTGAACTTGGAACAAAAAACAGTATATCGAGAACACGCGTGGGAGTTCCGTTAATCCGCCGAGCAGTGAGTTTATTGACGTAGCCACTCATAAATTGCAATTATTATTATCCTCGCGATCCTCTTGCGAAGCGATATCCAGCAGCAGCATTTCCTTCGTGTTTGTACAAAACTTTTACCAATCCCTGCGATTTTTTAGTTTTAAAGAAAAGATTGCGTAAGTTTCGCTCTCACGACTGGCTTGTATGATTTAATTCGGATACTTGTTTTTGCATTTAATTGAATAAATATTCTAAAATTCTAATATTTCAATGTTTCTTATCAGAATTGTAGGACTAATTTTTAAGAAGCAACTACTAATCTTTCAAAGACGTCATCAGGGTCTCATTGAATTACTCAATGATTTGGCCCGGATCCTGTAGCCTCTCGATGAGTATATACACGAGCTCGTCTTTTATCGGCGTCTTTTTTTCTCGTGCGGCAACGTTGAATTTCTTCAACATCTTCCAATCATGCTCTTTTCTTCGCGTTCAACTCGGAATCGGTATTGAATTAGTCTCGAGACTTTCCCCTTGATCTTGCTTTTACATCCACGATGGCCAATCAGCCGATCAATTACGCGAAACTCAGATGGAGAATTCTCAGCATTTTTCAGTTGCTTCGTTAGCGGAAGTGGACTCTATAAGGATAGAAAAAGTTTTCAGGACATTTTTGTCTGAGTAATCAAAGTCACCGCTGAAAATATCTCCGTAAACGATTCGAGATCTTTGAATTTCTTTTTTTCTTCTGGAATTTGTAAACTCTGATATATATTTACGTATTTATGATAAAATTTTTAACTTTGATAAAATCTTAGGATTTTTAGCACTTGAAATTTTTAAATTTGTATTATTATATCGAAATTTTATTAATAAAACACAGAATTATATCAAATTATTAAGTTCAATGATTAAATGACAAAGAAATGTATATGGCAAACTTAAAAATTATTTTATTCAGAAAGATTATCAAAAATATTATTAAAAATGAAAAACTTTTTATATCAATTGACATAATTATTCTTTTTCAAACAACAAAAATATTTGAGAGATAATATTTTAATATTATATTGTATCTCTTTTTATATATAACAATAATCTATTATTATCGCCATTATTAATTACTTAAACAATGTAGTTTTAATATGATTTTCTTATTTTCAATATTATTTTATATCACTGATTTTATGGAAGAATCTATAAAAGCTGACAGAGTTGCTGGCTCTCGAAGGGAAGACGAAAGGCGAAGATGCTTACAAAGATGAACATGCATTCAAGGCGGTCAGTTAAAGTTAACATTAAAAGGAGAGACAAAAGGCGAAACAACAGCGCGACTTTTAATAAGAGGGACTGCGGGATTGGCTGGGCAGTTGGCTCCAATCAAGCTTCGGGGTCTCTTCGTCTCCGCATCTATACCTTTAGGGCCTTTGGCCGTTCCTATGCATGTGTATGTGTGCATGTATACTAGCCTATGAATTAAATCCACGAGCATCACAATGAATCATTATTATATATCATCGTACTTATTGTTATCATTTCTAGTTTTCATGTTTCATGCTTTTATGTTTCATCATTTCGTTTCACATATAATAGATTAAATTTCTTTAATTAAACCTATTGAAAATATTACATTCTATTTAATCTGTAATATGAGATTCAATTTAATGAAAGTAAATTTAATTTAATCTAATAAGGATATGTTTTTTTATATAATCTAATATAAAAATATCAATCATACTAAAACATCTAAAAATTAATTCTAAAAGTCAAGTCTAAAAATAGAAACATTCTTATGTAACATTTTATGGATATACAAATCTTTAGTTGTTTTTTATTGATAAGGAAAAAATTTTATTATTAAAAATGTTTACGAATTTTATATTCTAGATAACAGTACAATAAATAATAGATAGTAGACATAGAAGGAATATATTAAATGCGAAAATATATGTAATAGTCAATATTAAATTTAAAATTTTAAATCAATTTTTCTTTTATTATTAAAAATATGTTTTATAGTAAATAATATTTTATAGATACATATTTCTATATATTTTTGTGTATAATATCAAATTTGAAAATTACAAAAAGATTAGTAAATGTCAGAATCTTTTACGCGTCTCTTTTTCTAATCGTGCAATAACAATGCATCAAGATTTTCCTCGAAAAGACGTGAAACGCTTAAAGAAGCGAGATTATACTAAATAATATAAAGTTTACATGATAAAAACATGCTTTGAGCCTACATCTGTATGCATAGCAGAATAAATATCATCATAGTGCAGACTGATCGTTTCGTTGATGACGTGCACTGATTTTGCATTCCATTCTGTTGAATCTGATTCTTTCAATCGCAAGCAACCTTGACTAGAAAATTCGATTTCTAAAAGAAAGAAAAAAACATAGGAGCATCGCAATCTTGTCAAGTTAAATCATCGATCGATTGGTAGAGACTTCCTTGAAAAATAAGTAGTATTAATCGTCGCTACGACACGATTGCGTCACCCACAAGTAATTTGTCATGCAAATTTTACATTGAAATTTAATGGGCGCAGTGTATTATCTCAAGATTGTCTCGTTGATAGTGAATTATGATCAATTTATAGACTTGAAGATCTGAATTATATATTCTTTAAGTGCCTTAATCTTTTCGTCTCTTCACAAACTTATTTTTTTACTTTTGTTATTTTATTCTACTTTATTTTAGTTTGGTTTCTACCTCACTTTAACTTTCTTTATTCCTTTTTTTATTTGTTCCACCTTGTCTTTATATCAAAGAACTCTGTCATACTTTTCTTGTATAATATATTTTAATTTTTCAGTAAATTATAAATGAAAGATTACATAATTCATTAATAGTTTATTAGTAGTTTAATTTAGTTTATTTTAGACTCAACTCATTTTCAGAGCGTATTCTCGCACCATTGTAATCACTTCGATACGGCTAAAAGGCGTAACTTTTCGATCACGCGTTATATCGATCATCAGTTGAAAAAGCGGAAGACGACAGACAGGATAGCAAGTTTTTTTGCGCGAATTTCGATTCGATATTCCAATCTGCTCGGCGCATCGAGATATCGTAATCTCTCATCTATTTGCAATTTCTTGCTGCTTTAAGCAGTAATATTGCTCGTATATTTTGCGTTCAGTGACACACCCCGTGATTTATGAAGGTTGTTTTATTTCACGGACTGCTGTAGAACGATGTTGTCTCTTTGCCACGTTATGTAAGGTTGAGTCGCATTTCTCGCGAGATACGTCGCAATTATCTTGCTCAAACGATGCGAAATCGCGCGTTAATGATATACTCCGCACGTCTACTCCGCTCTATTTGCCACTGATAATAAAGCTATGATAAAATATATACGCGATACTCGAGATGACTAACACAAAGGAAATAACTGTTCTGTAATAACATGAAAGCCACAACGTGGTTGCAACACACACATGCAACACACAATGTATAGTAGTTACAAATTATAAATAAAATCATTATTAATATTCTACTGGTAGTAAAGTTTTATTGGATTAAATATTCATTTTAAATATTCTTTATATGTAACTAATCGAAATTTATTATATATTTAAATAAACACATATATAATAGTAAACAACATTATAATTTTAAAAACTACTATTTTAAACGTTTTTAACTTGTAACGAGAAACAAATATATTTGTTTTCTAGTTACTTAATGATTTATGCAATTACACGGGATTAATCAAAGTAAAGAACTCTTTGCCTCTCTCTCGAGTCTGAGAAGTGCAGCGACCCTGTACGGGTGGACTTATCTGATGCAGATGTCCTGGCGCACTTGGGCAATTAATGCGTGTGTACGCTCTCCTTGTCATGTGCTCCGAAAGTAAATTGCAGACTTTTTCGGTGCGCGCGTGTCGAGAGCGAGAGATGATTACGTTTCAACGCAGGAGTCTGTAATCATTTCGTTGAAACTCCTGCGCGTCAGATGGGTCGACGTCCTTTTCGCGAGTTTGTAATTATTGTACACAGGCTGCGTCGCCGTGCTTTCTTACACGCGTGTAATGCGAGAAAGACTTTTAAATGTTTATTAATAAACATTTTAACGAAAGACGGAATTAACCGAGACAAGCAGACGAGGAAGGTGTCGCGATCTCAAAGGATATTAATATTTATGAGGCTCCGCTCTCCCTCTTCCACTTTGCAGGCACTAAGACGAGAGATACGTGATGTTACTCGCGAGGAGCAAGTGCACCTGCGTCACGCGTGTGCGTGCGGTATGCGTATGCATTTGTACGCGCGTGTGCACACGGAGACAAAGCCGCGGACGTCATTTTACGAGTGGGTTCACCGAGGAGAGAGGGACAAAGCGAAGGGGAGGAAACTTCCTTCGAACATTGTATGCGCGACGTGCGTGTCCGACTTTTATTTGCCTTTAACGATCGCCATCTTGGATTCGTCCGCGTGCCCTTTTCTCCATCCCCTTTTTTTTTATCATATTCCTTCAAACTCAAAATTATAAATCCGTTATTACGAATCTGTTTGTAAAGTATACAGAAAATTTCCATCAAATCTCTTTTCCGGAATCAAAGTTACGATATTCCTGGAAATAGCATTCTCGCTCATCCAATGAGCTCTCCTAGTCTGAGATCATCCAGCTCCAATCTACATCCCGGAAGCTGTGTTCTCGAGAGGTTACTGCAGACTCGCAATAAAATCGAGCGTAAAACCGTAAAGGCGAAGCGAGATGGAGAGTGCAAAACAAGAAGAGAAAAAAAGGGGAGATTTAATAATCGCTAATTATCGGATGACGAAAGATCCAGCAATAACTGGACTATTTTATCTGCGATTCTTTACGCGAGTCGCACAAGATTTCTCGCATCATGAATACATCAATGCGATCTTTTAATTCGGCTCGCGTAGATACGCTTATATCTGTAGAACTTCTGATATAAGATCTCTCGATAAACGATCTGTTATTTAATTTAAAAATCATAATAATAATTACAGTGGCGTATCATAAAAAATATATATCATTTCCCAGATGATATTTCTGTTTCGCTCTTTTTCTGCGTTCTGATTTCGCATGGCACGCTCGGCCTAGTAATAACTATCACGAAGAGCTCTCTTTTGCCGCTGGCTTTCGAGCTGTATCGACCTCGACAACCGTTTTTCGATGGAGAAAAGCTATATATCATTTGCAAGATGTTTCACATCCGCCTGGGAATACCTTTCCGCCACAATTGAGTCGCGTGCTTCAAAAACGAAAGTAAATAACATAATCGACTATTTTTCCATCATATTTTTATATCCGAAGAGAAAGAATGAGAAGGAAGGAAAAGAGAGAAACATGCTGGGAATTCGACGATAGAACCGCTAACTTAGAATTTCTCCTCGTAAAGCATTATTAGTTTCGTATATATGCGTAAAATTTTACTTTTATACGAAAAATATTGGATTGATATAAATCATTATAAATACTATAGAGATAAAATAAAGCTTACGGAATGAAACAAAGAATTTTATTTCAGAGATATAAATTAGACATCGCGATTTGATTAGGAAAATTACATAGATAATTTATTGAAATAAATTCGTGTAAATATATGTTCAGGTTTCTCTCTCTCTCTCTCTCAAAACAATTCCAAGATGGTAGAAATATCAATTATTTTTAAAATGCGTAAATTAAAATGCGTTGATTTTAATCGTTATGATCGATGAGCTATAATCTTAAGAAGAAAATGATTACGCAAAACGAGCGATTTCAATTTAGCAAATCGGCTTTTTGTCGCATCGTATCATAAAAATATTTATTAGCAATTTCGCGCGTTGCCACATTCATCATCCTGTTGCTGCTCCTCGTCCGACCGTCTGTAAATCGCCTGTAATGCCCATCGTTACACATTACGCTATGCGCCTACGAGGCGCGTTAACGACCGAAAAAGCGAGTGACGGCCTCATGCTAATCAACGACAAGATGAACTTTGATTATGGTGACGAGCGAAGCGGTGCTCCTCAAACTGCACGTGGCATATGTTAATAAGTAAATTTAAACGAATATTAATGTTGCCTTTATGCTAATCGCTACAGCCGCGAAGTGACAATAAAAAACACATTTATCTAATTGAATTTCGTATTTTATTCTCTTATTTGTATAAAAATTAAAAATAGGAAAAAGAATTTTCCATACACACATTAATGAATTTATATATATATATATATATAAATTATATATATATATATATATATATATTATATATATATATATATATATATATATATATATATATATATATAAATTCATTAATGTGTGTATGGAAAATTCTTTTCCCTATTTTTAATTTTAATATATATATATATATATATATATATATATATATATATATTGCATTTACGCATAAAAATAAAGTATGAAATTTGCTATTTAGATATTTTTAATACAAATATAATATTGATTTTTTATAATAATTTATTATTTTTTTATAATGTATATTACTGAAACTATTAAATTTGAATTACATGAATATACAGAGAGAGAGAGAGAGAGTTTTAATGCGCACATGTATAATTAACAAACAGTTAATTACCTACGTGGATATTATCGAAACTTAAATTCCAAATTCATGAGCAATATGAACACGTTAATTAATTAGTCAATTAATGTTTCACTACATAACTCTCTAATAATTATTTTTACATTTCCACGCTATTAAACGATTCAATTAGCGTTCAACAAGCCAGTCGATAAATTTCAAAACTGATCGCTTAGATCGATTTGATGTATCGCTCGCGCATCCTTTTCTTTGCCAGATGGTCTTAATTATTATCATGAGATGCGCAGACCTGGGATGCTGTTAGAGGATTCCTTATCGCACCACGTTCATCACTCGTGATAAGTCAATACGTTCCGGATGATTCCGGGTCGATCTGGGTCATCGGTTCTTATTATAGCATCTGACTTAGGCATAAGCGTATTAACCCTTCTGGTACCGAATTAACCCTTTAATACATCATTTGTTTTAAGTATTTATCTTTGCTATTTTCCGTATTCATGTTTAAGTAAATAAATAATGACGTATTTAGGACGAATATATAATTTTAAATTTTATCCAAATTTTTCTTGTACTTGATCTGAATAATTAGAATCTTGAGATTGTTGTAACTAGAGAGAGCGTTACGTCACCCCAGTTCTTGAGACCCAAATACGTTATCAATTCTACTATTACGACAGCAGTTGCTCTGCTAGGCGCGACCTCGCATATGTAATCTTCTTTTTAAACTGCTAAGAAATAAACAGCGTATGCTAGTGTTGTTAGTCGATATCGCATTGAGTTGGTGTATTGATCATCGAGTCTCGTTTTATTTTAAATTGACGAACATTTTAAAATGAGAAATGAAATTAAAATATAATATTATGTCACAAGGAATATAATCTAACTAAAAATTAGAGGTGCACAAAATATATAATAATTTTATTCTACATTATAATATGATTAAAAAAACGAAAAATATAACATTAAAATGATTAAATATAACGACGAAAAATTACGATAAAATAGATAAATATTTTTTTCTATTATAACTATCCGCTTTGTGAAAAGAATTGTAAACACGAACGTATCAGAAGAACGAGCTTGCATCGATTTCTATATCAATACCCAGGTAGACGATTTCGAAGCAAATAATGAATTATTCATACAGAGATCCGTTGGCTGAAATCATGAATAAAGGTCGCCGATCCACGATAGAAGACTCTGTTTGCTCTTAACAGTGTTATGATCGAACAAACTTTATCAAAGTATGTGCTTCGAGATATTGCAAGACTTTGAAAACTTGGTCGACAAGTTTTACATTTCAAAAAAGGAATATTTCCACATGAAAAATTCAAACATTTTTCCCGAGAATTAACAAGAAACATGAATTCGATTAAATTTAAGATTAATGTTATCAAGCATGAGTTAAAAGTCATGAAGAGAGATACCGTTTTTTTTTCTTGAATAAGAAATACTAAACGAGAATGATGCAAAATTTCTTTAAAAATTAAAGAATGTGAGACGTTATATATTCTCTTTATCAAAATTATAATCGAAAAATATATTTTTTTCTAAATAAATATGGAAAAAAACATGGAAAATCTTTGATATTAGGGAAGAGCATCTACAAAACCTCTGGCTGTTATCTTTTTCATTTTCTTCAAGGTGTCTTTGAAAATATTCACCATGTGAATCTTTACACATCATTCTACCCTAAAAAGACGAAACGATTCGTTAAAGATGGACGTGAATGTGTGTTCACGCCGCGTTCACGACGGCTACGCGACCATAAGATCGCGCGGCCGGCCACGTGCCGTCTATCGTTCCGATTCCGAAGAGTTGCTCAAGGAGACAGATGGCCCATACGCCTTGCCACGCTTGTCCAACTTCCGGATGGTTTCAGAAGACGCGCGACAGGTGCCTAGATGGGCCGATCTTGGTCGGGATCAGCCACTGATCGAGAATTATGGCACTTTGCGTGTCGCCAGATCGCATGATCTCGAGGAGCCACGGAAGGTGACGCTGAAAACGTTCTCCAAAAGGGATAAACTTGGTATCACTTCGCGAAACGATGTTAAACATTTGAAGGAGAACAACGATAAGAATTACGAACTGTACAAGAGGGATGATCATCAAACTGATCTTTGCAATCATTGCGAATGGAAGCGTGAAGGCTGCGCTCGTTATGATTGCGATCAACGACTTTATGATGCAGTACCAGTGGAGGATGATTCGAAAATTCCAAAAATCTTTTACGTTGGCAAGGCCTCTCTGGAAAATGATTTCGCTAATATTGACAACAGTCAACGTGATGTGTTCGAGAAATCGAGAGAAAATGTCGAGAATCTCAATAATTATTCTACGAAAGATTTAAAAACCAATTATATTTTCCAAAATCACGAGGATTTTCATGTCCAAGTGAAGAATGATAAGCTAACGAGCGTTAAAGACGAGGAAGATATGAAAGATGATATTATTAAAAGTTCAAAAACTTCTTTCAAGAACGACTTGGAAAATGCAAAACGATTTTCCAAGGACCGACAACCTATTTACGCAGTTCCTCAAGTATTTTCCAAGCCTAGACGAGAACGTCGATTGGTTATAGTTGATGGAAACTATGTTCCTAGCGGCGATCTCTATCGCACCACGGTTAAATACATTGAGGACATCAATCGGAATCTCGCGGAGATCGACAAAAGTTATGAGAAGATGAAGGCGAGTCCTAGAACCTACGGAGTAATTAATAGAATCGCCAAAGGTGAGTTGGTATCAGAGAATATGTCCGGCAACCTCTTTGGTTACGTCAGGAAAAGAGACATGGTACCTATGCTACCTATCAACACCGATATAGATGAGGTTATTGAAGAAAGAAACGAAAAGGATTCTAGAAAAGATAATAAGTATCTTCGCAGACCTAATTCCAAGGGCAGACTTCCGCCAAAAATTCTGCCGAGATCTTCGTCCATCGAGAACACGTCCAGGCACTCGACAGGCTCCACCACTGCTTCCTCAAGCAAATCCACTGAATCTTTATATGCGATCAGCGAGTCTTTGACGGAACTGCCAAAGATTAATGATTTTCAGAAACAAGATTCAATCTGGAATAGAACTTGCCAAGAATCAGAAAAATGTGATTTGCAGAATCAATCAAAATCTGATATTGATAGAGATGTTTCCAAAAGGATTAAGCCTGAAGATTCCAAATCCAAGGACTCGTCGTCTTCGACGGATGACGAAGTTTCGATTTCTAAAAATCGATTGCCGGTCACCAACGCGATTCGCAGGAATCGCTTTCGAGTCGACCAGGCGGAAAAATTATTGTTGAAAAAAGAACGAGCTTCTAATGAGATCTTGGGAAGGATCTCAGGCAAATTGGAGCAAGTGCGATCTTCGGAGAATCATTTGAAGAACCGTCAATACGATACGCTACCTTCACGAAAATCTAAAATCTCTTCGAAACCGCTTCACAAATCCAGCGAGGACATGCTTGATGGTGAAAGAATTTCTCGTAAGGATACCAGCTTACAAAGATCTTACTCAAGTAATAATGATATCAGGCGAAAAGAAAGTACCGATGAAAATCTTGCGGGAATTCAGCAAAATCCTTTCTATATGATGGATGCTACTGAGGTGATCCTTAAAGGACAATTGGAACGTTCCAATTACTTACAGCAACAGGATTGCTTTCTCAAGACTAGACACAATTCTTTGGAATCGAAGGAGACAGACGGCAAGATCCAATCTACTGGTGGTTTTGCTACTTTGCCGAGGAGAGGTAATCTCGTCAAGGATCACTCTGATCCTCTTAGGAGATTCTCCGGGAATGGGCCGATTCTGGAACCATTATATGAGCATGCAGTTAGCAATCCTGTAAAACCACGAGAAACTCAAAGTGTGATACCATGGTGGGAACTAGCCACCAGAAAGTATAGACATCGCAGTTGCCCATCCTTACAGGTAAATTATATTAGATAATCAGTTATAATTGCTTTAATTAGTAATAAGCACATTGAGATTGCAATCTCAAGAATTTCAAGATTTCGAATCAGCGAATCTTAATTTTAAAGAATTATAACGATGATATTATATTAAAAGGATATCAAGAAAAAATTATATATTTATTAGATTCTTATATTACTATAATGTTATTATAATTCTAATTAAAAATAAAGAAAATATATTCTACATTAGAAACTTTTTATATTTAATTATATAAATATAGAAAATATAGAAAAAGGATGTTATAAAATAAGAAAAAAGAGCATGTGCATTTGATATAAATTTATAATAAAATAGATCAGATGACACATAGTGTAAACTTGTGAGATAATTTAATGCCCTCAAATATGTCAATTTAGATATCGGCGACAAATATGTCGATTTAGATACCAGCGACTCTTAAAGATTAAAACAATATATGCAGATGTGATTTATTGCGCCTTCTTTTCGGCAGACCATTTCGAGTAGTTAAAGCAATGAAATAATAAATTTGATAATGAGGCCTTGCGCTATCCAAACCCGGCATACTCTATCAATGCATTTAGAAAGATGACAGCCATACTTAATAAAGTGTAGGTCGACAATACTATTCGTAGTCCCGATTGAATAATTATGCATACTTCGGCGCCCTTTGTGCTTTATCCGATGACAACGTGGCTCTCATCAATTGTGATCACGATTACAACTTGCGTATTTTATATAAAATATGTGTCGTGCAATTTATTCTCGCAATTTATTTTTCAGAACAAATTTTTTTCTTCCATATAATTTTTTTTTTTTATTATTGGAGAAAAATTAAAAGTATCTGTAAGCTCTTCTAAATTTTTCCATATATTTCTTTCAATATTTCGTCTATCGAAAAAAAAGATAGATGAGAAAAAAGATTTGCTCAGAGTTGTCCTTCGCGAAGAGATCCCGCGGGAGCAGTTACATAATAAAGTGGCATCAGAGATGATTGTTCAATCGGGAATTTTATTCTCTACTCCGTATTTCGTCTTCTTGTGCAATTCCTCCTTTGCAGTCTCGAAAGTCTGTAGTCGCAGTTGATTAAAACATCACTTTTAGTTGCTCGGTATAACACGCCCCTGCTTACTTTCTCCAGCCGCGTATCGCGAACCGAGACTGTTGCATAGACTATGCAGTTAATTCAACATTTCAAATTTCACATAATTGTCTTTCATATATGGACTTTTATATAATTGTACTTCTTAAATTGCAATAATTGTTATAGTTAATTTATTTTATTATCTTTTATTTTATTCTTTTTATATTTTATACGAAATATTAGAATATATTATATTTTTAAATCTAGTATTTGATTTAATTTAAAATATATATTTCAGAATATCAGGCTTAAAATATACATAATTTTTTAGAATTTTTTTTCTTTTTTTCATTTTTCTTTTTCGACAAATCCAAATCTGAAAGCAGGTAGTCCTGATGAATTTTTCTGGGATAATCTTATTCTTTTTTTCTTTCTTTCTCCTTGCTGGGTTGAAACTTTCCGAGGTTTAAATTCTATGTGGCTGGAGGATGTAAAACTGTCACCGGGATTTGTGACAGGTCATCGTATAAATGCCCCTGCGGGAAACTCCCTTTCGCCTCTCTTTCTCTCACAGAAAAAAGATTTATGTGTTTCAAGGGTGTACTTTCGACCAGACCTCGTATGTAAACATGTCTCTTTCGTAGATATTCTCATTTTTCTAATTTTTAAAAGAAATCATGTGTTTCTTCTTATCCCTTTTTTTCTCGTTGTATAATTTATGAAGTCATGATATTATTTCATATTAACATAGCTCAGATTCCACATTTTCAATCCTTATTTCCAAATTGAATTACATTGATTGATAAATAAAATATGGACAATATTATTTAGATATTCACATATATCAAACATTATTTTAAGAAGTCATGCAACATCTCATGCAAACGAAAATATTTGTAATAAAAGAGAAGATGATAACACAAAATATTGTTATTATCATTGTTTCAAACTAAAAAAATATTATTTGCAAGAAACATGACAAATTAGTTATAATTTTGTGAAATATAGTAAATATAAAAAAATAATTAATAGAGTATTTTTTTAAAATACTGGAAAATATAAACTAATTAAAAAAAAATCACTGTTAAAGAATTTTGAAAGGAATTAGCCAAAGAACGAATTAATTAATTATTATATTGATTAACTATTAAATATATGACACATGTATGTGACATGTATTTTTGAGAGATAACAATATATCTAAATATATCTAAAAAGAGAATATTTAGAGAAATCTGAAAGAGAATGAGAAAGAGAAAGAAAGAATGTATACAATTTATAGAGACCTCGACCCTGAAAATGTTTTCATGATGTTAATTATTAGGTATGAAGCTGATCCTCGCCCTTCTTTTTGCACGAACAATTACACAAGAGGGCACATGGTAGTGGGAACAACTGGGATAATGTACGTTGTAAACACGACAAAATCCTCGAAGCGTTACGATCCGAGCTAACTGGGCTAACAGTTCTCAGACTGTAAAAAATGCGATGCTTCAATGCGATATATAGGGTACTACAAACTACGTAAAAGCGAACTTTATGTACTCACTACATTCTGAAATTTTTTTTTAACGATTCTCTCAGTGAATTTATTTTTACAAATAATTCAATTAATTAGATGTCATCGGAAAATTAAATTAGAATCTATATATAAATAATCTTTCCATACGTACAAGATTAATAAACAAATTGACAAAAAAAATGTATATTGCATCTTTGAGAGAAAATTCGCGTAAATTATTAGTTTTTTTACTGTGTAATTTATTCGCTGTATTTCTTCGTATATTTCTAATTAGTGATCATTTTAGCGACGTATTTCAAATGAATGTAAATCTTTATCCGACATATAATAAAACATAATAGGCGCGTAAAATTGATTTATCGTACTTAACTACATACATACGAATACAGTATGTAACTGTAAGAAGTAGCTGAGCCTGGTAGACCTTGACTTATCGTATCTATCAGTCATCTTATAGGTCTTCTAACTGCGTCTTAAAGATCACAAATGTCTCGCACAAGTGCACACTTTGTGGAATATATCGTTTCCGAGAGAAAAAAATTGTTAAGTTTGAAACATATTCTGTATTTCATACACGTAGACACGCGAGATATTTCGAAAGCAGCAACTTTAACCCTTTTTTCACAGGATAATTTGTGAGGAATTTGCGCGAAATAGAGATATTAGATTGTTCTTTAACTCTCATGTTTCAACTCTTGTTTCAAATTGCATACTAGATTTTATGCAAAATTAAAATATGTATTATACAAAAAAAGATTCAATTTGTAACATAATTCTAAAAAAAAGGAAAATAGAAATTTTAGAATTTTAGAATTATCAAATTTGATTTAATTATATATTATTTTTTCAATGTAATTTGATTTAACTATTATTATCATAAGATGCGACTGATTGCTATTGTATTACATCACGATGCTTTTTAATTATGTTACTGCTATGTTTCAAATCTTTTTTTAAATCATTATCACAATATTTTAATAAAATTGTTTTTAATTAGTGTATCACTATTATCACTATTATTTTTTTTTATTTATTCGATCAATAGACACAAGATTTTAAATATAATTAGAAAGCTCAAGAGACATGTTCGTTGAGGATTAAAATATCGACCGAGCTGTTTGCTCTCGTCAAGATGCACCGGCTTTCGTTTTCTCTAGAGAACAAGGCGCATCACTGTGCACCGCGCGCGATGCATTCTGCTCCACGGCACGTGCGTTTTTGCCGCAGGCTTCCGGTCCAGTTTTTAGCTTCGTTCGTCCTCGACTGTCAGCGGACCCTTCGTTAAACTGGATACACAATGAGACGAAACCGCGAGGTTTTTTTCTAAGGAAAACTTTTGTGTTATTATAAAAAATGTTAACACCAAGAATAACGATATTATGTAAAAAACTAGAAATAATTTTGAATGATATACTCTCTATCTTGCAAATCTCGACAAAAATTCGAGTCCTATATCGACATATTTTTTTATTAACACATAGCTTAAATAAATAATATCTTATGTAATTATAAAATAGTTGTTATAATTATATGTTAGTTATTATATGTAAATGCAAATAATATATCTTAATTTGATTTGATTTGGATGTAATTAATTTTTTATATGAATTTTTAACTTTTATTTTCTCTCTTAATATATTAATTTTAGAGAAATATTATAATTACGTTACTAATATATTTTTCCTTGAGGAAAATTAATTATAATATTATTTTATACATTTTAACATTGTTTATATTTCGAGTTTGATGTCTCAATTAATATCTCTATGGTAGTAATGCGCTGCAACGCGACGATTAATAATAAATGGGTCAGAATTTTAATATATCGGGTGCAATCTGATGCAAGAAATGCCTGGAACAAAATACTCGAGGGAGGTGCAAGGCCGAGTAAGGCGAGTAGGTGGCTCTTTTACGAGAATATATATCGTGTGTATACGCACTTCTCGGGTGCATCTCAGCGGTAGGTGAACCCGAGCATATTAGCGGCAAGCGTGGGAGCCAATATTTACGATCCATATCGAATGGACCACCGACTCCCTTCGGTCTCAAGTACTTTTATCCTCTTGGAACAAATCTACAGGGTATGCAAATATCATTTTCTTTCAACTGAGTTGTTTAACAAATTCAGAATTGTTTGTACTCTAAGGAATACTTATTTTCCAGCTGTAAAATGAGATGGACTCCATTATATAGACTCGATTTCAATTTATATGATTAAATCCGATCTTAATTTTTGTTGTTTTTCATGTATTAAATTTAAAAAGAAATGAATATACATCTTGGATTTTTGATTAAAAAGGAAAAAAAAGATTTTTTGGAGGGAGAATGCAATTTCGTTACGATAGAGGATGTAATTATCGATATAATTATTCGATGTAGCATATCTTAGTTTAAAAATTTTATTCGAATATAAATATCTTTCTATCTCGAAAGAAAAAAACTGAGGTCGGCGTCCAGCCAAAGGACCTTGCATCCTAGCTACGAGATGATGTCAGGAGTCATTTCACGTCGCGCGTTAAAGTAATAAGGTGGGACAATGAGCCCCTCGAGACACTCTCTCGCGGTGGCGAATTACGCGTCCCATGTTCGCTGTTACCGTTTTACGAGCGAAATAATTTCCTCCGGAATTACGCGCGCGACTCCAGAATTGCACTCATACACGTTCGAAGTCCTCCGACTCCCATCGCGATCTCTTTGTTCGCTATCCTGATGAAATTCCACGCTTGTTCCTTCGCGAAGAAAAAAGAAGGAACTCACGTTGATTGTCCTCTTAGAATTCAGGATCGTCTGATTGCACAATATTTCTGAAAAGAAGGAAGAGGATGGTGCTTACATTCGCGGAAACGATCGCGACTTCGGTGATGGAGACTTGAAATTGTTCCGTGGTAACGAGATGATGATCAAAGCAAGTTCAATGACTGCATTTTTATTCTAGTAAACACCTAAAAAAAATCATAAGTTTTCTAATATTTTTTTTTCTTTCTTGAAGAAAGGTCTTTAGTAGTGGACTTTAGCTTTTGGAAATCTTTTCATTGAATATTTAATCATTATCAAATTTACAAATCTTATTTTTTTAAATATATGTGACGAATAAATATTTTTTTTTTTTAATTTAAGATTTGTAAAATTTTTTTAAATGAGAAAAAGAATTAAATCCCAGTAATTTGTAATATCTCATTAAAGAAGATATTATTAAAATTAGCCTTACACAAAACCTTCTAGAGCAATGTAATTTTTAATTATATTAATAATATAAAAGTGCTTATAAAAATGAAAAATTCGATGAAAAGAGAGAAAATAAAGATTAGTGGAATTTGAAAACACAAATCTTGTTATTAAGTTAATTATAAAGTAATTAGAAATACGTGATTTAAAAAATATGTAATTAAAGCAATCACACTATAATCAAAAATGTCTATAATAATTCGTCATATGAATTATATGAATTATTATTTCTATAAATAATATCCATTCGTAAAGTTCATTCGTTGCACATATACATATAACAATTAGATGGTTCGTATATGTAATCATTTATTATCTCGTAACATTTAATTACAATGTTACAAATAATAATACTCTATGATATTTCGCGATGAAATAAAATGCAATTAACACTATTCAAGCATGTCATTGCTGATGCTAGTTACAGCCGCTAGTTATAATAACAAGAGTTGTAAAAGAGCAGTATAACAACGAACAGCCGTCGACCATATGGTCAGGAATAGACTAAGAGGACCAGCGAACTGAAAAAAGAATAAAAAGAGAGAGAAACTGACAGAGAATTTGCATCGCTCCAATTTAGATTACAGAGCGTTTCATCAGCGCGCGAACTCTTTCTTCCTACGCTATAACTGAACATCCTCCTCGCTTCGTGACATAGTGTTGAAAACACGCGCCCAGATCTTGAGAGACTAATTACGTGATGAGAAACACGAGTGTCGATACTCCGACACTCCATCACGCCAGTAGATACTTCCTAAAACAAACTACGATTATAAACTACGTATTAATCTTTGCCCTGGACGTTCATCAAAATTATCAGGCATCGCTTGAATCATAGTTGTTATTTGATATGACATAATATGTATAATATCTATTTTATATTTTATGTATATTTTCACATATTTTTGTATCATCATTATTGAGAGCTCCGATTATTAGAAATATTGTAGAAAAATAAAATTATATTTTATTACAAAATAAAACTGTCTAATAAAATTACATGTTTTATATATATAATTATACTTTTTTAAATTTAAATTTCTGTAATTATTATATATTTCTATTAATAATAGAAATATATATATATATATATATATATATATATATAATAATTATATAAAAACAAACATAATATAATACAATGACACAATTATTTTCATATAATTATATAATTCTTACCTTGATGATATATATATTAAAAATTAAAAATTGCATACTCTTCTTGTTTCAGGCACATGTAGTCTCGGCCTTTGAGCAATCACTGTCCAACATGACTCAAAGATTGCAGCAACTCACAGCAACAGCTGAAAAGAAGGTGAAAATAATTAATAATATTATTTTTATTACAAAAATCAATGCTTAATTATTTCTACTAATTGACGAGAAACATTTTTATTCCGCATAAATTTTCACTTCGCCGGATTTAATTTTTTTTAAATTATAGATTTAAGTAATATCCAATCTATATATATTTCTGTTATCATAAAAAAGTAATCTCGACAATTTTCTAGGATTCTGAGCTTCAGGAACTTCGAGAAACGATCGAAAGGCTACGCAAACAGAGTGCTGAAGCCGGATTAAATAACGGTCCAGCCGCGAGCAATGGTCGCCGTCATACTTTAGGCGATTCCGAATCTGGTACTACTGGCTGCACCGGCAGCAGCAGCAGCAGCAGCAATCATCATCATCAAGGTGCATCGATGGCGAGACAGTTGTCCGCGGATAGCGTGACATCCTTGAACTCGCTGAGTAGCGCCTGCTCGGCGAGCAGCAATCATCATAAGAAGAAAGGCTGGCTCCGCAGCTCCTTCTCTAAGGCGTTCTCGAGATCGCGCAAAAATCGACATGGTTCAGTATCCGATGCCGAAGATTGCAAAGAGAGTCCTGGTGGTGATCTAAGTGCTCCCAACAGTCCTAGACTACCAACCGCGTCCAAGCACGAGTCTTCGAGGGGTCAAGCCGCGAGGAGTAATGGCCAAAAGTCACCCGATCATGAAAATCCTCTATCGGGAAGTAAGAGCAGCTCGGCTCTATATAAGAAGGAGGATGAAGATGTGGACGAGTTGAAAAAGCAATTGAGAGAGAAAGATCTGGTGCTCACAGATATTAGATTAGAAGCGTTATCCTCGGCTCATCAATTGGAATCTTTAAAGGACACGGTTATCAAGATGAGAGTAAGTACTTGCAATAAAAGGATTATGCAAATTTCAATATTTTCTAATTCAAACATTATAAAATTTTCTCAACATTTCTCTAATATGCAAGTAAATATTTTATAATGTTAGAAATATTTGCATCATAAAACTGATACGCTGTTAAAATTGTTTCTATACAATTTATCTCTATTATAATATATTTTCTATTATTTTATCGCTGTTTTTAGTATGAAATGCTGAATCTGAAGCAGAATAACGAGCGTCTCCAGCGGCTGGTGACTTCGAAGTCTCTCACTTCCTCGCAGTCTTCTCTACCCAGTGATCCAGATCGACGTTTCAGTATGACCGAAGTCGCATCGAGTGTCGCGGCATTGTCGAACGGCGATGCCAGCTCCACGGCCGACCAACTAGAAGATCTCAACGTCCCGGTCGAACACGACGTAGTGCCGTCGAACGCAACAACTTCAGAACCGGTTCTCGAACAGGACACCGATGGCAAGAGGATTAATGTGGCCGTCTATCTTGGTAGCGAACGAAATTTCAACTACAATTTAATTACCGGGAGCGGTTCCACCGATGGCACTATAGGCGAACCGCCTCATTGCATAATCGCTAGCGTATGCATTAGCAACAAAACCAGCTGGGACGCGTTGGATTCTATGGTGAGGCGTTGCTTCAAAGAGTACGTTTCTCGAGTAGATCCTGTGACAAATTTAGGTCTTGGTGTCGAGTGCGTCGCCGCGTACCATCTTGGCGAAGCCTCCAGGTATGTTTTTATTTGGAGCTTTTTAAAATAATATAAATTAAAAATTTGACAATAAGTTGTGATAGTTGAATGATAATTCAGGAAAGATTACTTTCCCAAAAATATCTTAAATAAATATCTTAAATATATATATAAATATACATTTTAAATTTTATATTTCTTACAATGTATCTTTTTTACTTTCATTCATAAAATAATTAAAATATATTTCTTTTTCCGTGTCATACAGATGCACCACCGATTCTCAGCATCCCGAACTGTTGCCCTGTGGCTATCTCGTTGGCCATGTAAAGACTATTTACCTAGTGTTGTCGGGTTATTCCTGGTTAGCAGTGGATACTCTGATACCACGCTCTATCGTTCAACGTCTAATCTCCCTTCTAACGGAACATCGTAGAGTGATTTTGTGCGGTCCAAGTGGTACAGGAAAGAGTTACCTGGCTGGGAAATTGGCGCACGCTCTAGTGGACACCGACAATGACACGAAGGACGCTGCCGCCGTTGCGACATTCAACGTCGATCACAAGTCCAGTAAGGAATTACGTCAATATCTTGCGCACATTGCCGAGAGATGTGACTCGAGCGCCGCTGATGAATTGCCCAGAGTGATTATTTTGGAAAATCTTCAACATGCGGCGTCTTTGGGCGAGCTCTTTAGTGGTCTTCTAGGAACCAGACACTCATCATGTCCTGCCATCATTGGTACTATGAGTCAGGCTACTTGCAGTACCACCAACTTACAATTGCATCACAACTTCAGGTATTTTCAGCTGTTAAAAGATGATTTTTAATTATAATCTGAAAATAGTAAAAGGAAATTGATAATTTTTTTGATATAAAGAGAGATGGAAAGTCTAGAATATTTAGGATTTTTTTAAAATTATGTAATTGTGAACAGGTGGGTATTATGCGCAAATCACATGGAGCCAGTCAAAGGATTTCTGGGACGTTATCTGAGAAGAAAATTATTAGAGCACGAATTGCGCGAGTGCGCCGGAACGAGGAACGCGGAAATGGCAGCGGTAGTAGAGTGGCTGCCCCGTGTGTGGTTGCATCTCAACAAGTTCCTAGAAACTCACAGTAGTTCCGACGTCACCATAGGTAAAAATACATTTCTATACATCTCGAAAGATATAACTCGAATTAAAAAGTTGTGTCGAATCTTAAAGAATTCTAACGTTTAAAACAAAAATCTTTAATAAATTTTATGATTTTAAATTCCCCCAATGTCTTTAATATTAAAATATTCCTTCCTTTCATCATAAAATTCTATTATTTTTTTTTAGGTTGAAATATCCCATAGCATCCTATGTCCAAAATACATTAACAGGACATCCTGAAGATATCTAATCGCCCAAAGATATCTTCTGGACATCTTTTGGATATGCATGCTATGTGGGATTGTTTCTTATTAATGTAAATTTCCTATACTAATTTATTTCAATTACTTTATAGTATAACAAGTGTTGATAAATATCTTAGGACCGCGACTTTTCTTATCGTGCCCGATGGAAGTGGCTGGCTCTCAAGTATGGTTTACCGATTTATGGAATTATTCGGTTATACCTTACCTGGTGGAGGCGGTCAGAGAAGGCTTGACATTATACGGAAGACGCGTGAGCGGAAATGGAAACGGCGAACCTACGTGGGAAGATCCAGCGCAATTTATCACGTCCAGCTATCCATGGCTGTCGACACATGCTGTACATGGCGGCAGCGATGCTCTTCTACGATTGAGACCCGAGGACGTGGGATACGATGTTGTCTCCAGTGGACATAATTCTGGCGTGGGTGCCTCCAGTGTAAAGAGTCTTGGAAGTACTCACAGTGACACCGAAGGAGATCCTCTGGTTAATATAAAAAATATTGAAATCAGGAAACTTTAAAATCAGATATATATTTCGAATAAAATAATATTCTATCTAAATAATATTTATTTAATAATCAGATATATATTTCGAATAAAAAATTAATTTCCAAAGAGAGAGATATGGCAAAATATCTATCAAAAATGAATTCAGAGATCTATATACATAAATTTCAAATTAAAAATAAATTAATTACATTATCATATCACATAAAAATTATTCCTCTAGATAAATAAAATAATTGAAACAAAAAAGGAAAAAACCGAAAAAATTTACATTTTATACTAGATTCTTGCACAATAAGTACAGTAAATAAATTATCTTATCAGTAATCTTATTACATAATCGATTTTTCAATATTGTATTTAACTTTTATTTTTACAGCTTAATATGCTGATGAGGCTGCAAGAAGCGGCTAATTATTCGAGTCCGCACAGCAACGACAGCGATTCAGTGACATCCCTCGATTCATCACATACTCGTCACTCAGAGGATTTGAGCAGTTCGATACGAGGAGTGGAATCGGCACTCTAAATTAGCAAAATATCGTGAAAAAATTCATCGCCGAAAGGTCGATATGTATCACTGCTCAATAGCTAAGAAAGATATAAAAATAAAAATCGATAACTCTTGCAATCATTTTGATCGCCGAAAAAATTCAGAGCGAAAGAATTTATAAAATAAATCATAATTACAAAAAATATCGGGGATATATCCTCATCATCAGGGAAAAATATCAGCGGAATATCTCTAAGACTAAAAATCGAGAAAAAAGTTATAAATATAAATCATATTTCCGAGTCGAGGTAACAGTTCAATTAAATATTTGTGTGTAAATTCTTGTCATAATAAATATAATCTTTTATGTTTGTTAAAACTTCTCTAAAACGCAATAAGATTAAAACGAGTCAAAATGAAACGTTAGCTATTTTAAAATCGCACGATACCAGGAGCTTCAGTTACGACCTAAGAGGGATTTAATATGCCTATTAAAACTGGCCTAGATTTATGGATTTTTACGTGCATTCTGCACCAAAGGTGTGATATGTAATATTAAATGAACGAAAAACGGCGACAAATAAGCGTGTCGACTTTTCACTCTTTGAAGAATAGGCGAACCGAAAGAAATTTATTTACAAGTTTCATTATGAAATTAAGTTTATACGTTTTCGAGATTAAAAGATTTAAAATTAAATTAAAACAAAATTTTTTTATCAAATTTGATTAGAATTCGAACAATTAGATAGAAAAATTTTCAATTTGTTTTAAAAATCTTTTCTAAATTTTAACTAAATAAAAATAAAAAAGAATTTCAATACGTAAAAGAGATTAACTTCTTAGCAGAAACATTAAAATATAAATTGTGTACAAGTAAATTTCTTTTTATTCTTAATTTAATTATATTATTGCAATTTGTATTTCGTGAAGATATTTTAACAGTAATATATGTTAAAAGTATGAAAAATTTGATTCCATATTATCAGGAAGAGATTTTTCCTCAATTTTTTCGGTTCGACTAATTTCCTGCGGAGTGTAAACACGCGAATGCGATGCAATAATTTCTATGCTGCCGTTTGCGGAATTCTATTTTGATGGGACGCATTTTTTTTCATTCACGACGAGCGTATAATTAAAATGAAAGTCGACTCGTCTCGATCTCGTCGTTTAATATATACAGTATTAATGGTAGAGCGTAAAAAAGGGAAATGGCTTCGAACCGAAAAATTCTTAAAGAATAAGAGATTTCTCTCTTTCGTCCGATACATATTTTTTATGTAATATTATCTAAACACGGACGGATCTCAAGCACGAATAAATGGACAATTCTTGCTTTTAAACAGATAAAATAAAAATAACGAGTTCGAAGCAAACAATCGTGGTCTGTGCAAAGATAGTCTATTTATACATACTTTGCTACGAAAGCTCTATTTAATTAAAGAATGTTGATATAATATATATACATATATATATATATATATATATATATATATATATACACACACACATACATACACAAAAACACGTACACACAATCTCATATACCTGAACGATGATACGGCGCTCTAAATATATTATATAGATATATACATATTTAAAAAATGGAATTTTTAACTAGCCTGTAAGCTACGTGAATAATTCTGGTCATGTAATGTTGTAAATATGATACATAAAGCAAGATAGGTTACGCTAGAATGCTGCAAATTCGATTCAAAGTCCCATACAAATGGGCCTCGATATCTCCCTGCGACAGTTTTATTTGCCTGCACTTTTTTATATTTTCTACTTATAGATAATGTTCGTTTATCATATCTTGTAAGTAGGAAAAAGAAATACTTTCTCTTCTTTTCATTCCATGTGTATATATTTTAAGAAAAATCTTAATTTTATATAATTAGAATCAAAAGTTTAAATTTATATAAAAAATTTTATTAGAAAATATATTATCTAACAAATCAGCCATAATTATCTTTTTCTTTCAACTTGTTTTTAAATTTTTAAAGTTCATGAACCTTATAAATTTTTTAAAGTTCAGGAACTTTATTGCAGATAACACAACTTTCTAAATTAAGAAAAATTAAGCACAGATTTACAGATTTATTTAAAAAAGAAAAATGTAGAAAAATAAAGGTGCGTTTTTAATTATGCTAATTAAAAGATCACTGTCATGGGAGGTAATGCGAGATTCATGAAGACTATATATAATGTATATGATTGATGGCATGGTGTTCTCTAGATATGAAAAGAGAAGAGGACACATCAATATATAATAATACACATACGATAATACAATCGCATTTACAGGTTTTTTTACGTTTATACCATATTTATAACGCTGTACACAGCACTCCAAACTTTATCCAAATAATGATAATTAACTGTGTCATCAAATAAATCGCATTCAAATCTGTCTTGTTCATCTTTCTCATTTCAATCCGCACTTATCTTTTGAACATCTCTTGAAAAATATTGCAAAAAATCATTATAAAAATCATTATACTTAAGTAAAAATTTCCAGTAAAGAAATTATATATTCTCTCTTTCTCCATCAAATATAATAAATTAAAAAAAAATTATAGATATTTATTTTACATAAAGAGTTGAGTTCATAATTATCAAAATAAAATATTATTTAAAAAATCTCTTTAAAAAAGTATTTATATTTTTATGATCCTTAATCTTTTTAATTTTATTTAATTGTTAATTAAACTTTCCAATTCTCGCACTTTCACTCTCCTTATTAAATTTGAAAAACCATCGTTTCTAACGTTTATGTCAAAATTCTTTACATTCTAAAAAAAAATTATTCTCTGGCTACCGATGATCTAAGATCACATTCGAAACATATTTCTTTTTCTTTAGACAATTTTCTACCACGGCATAGATGATAAGTAATCTTCTATCCATAGCATTTAAATGTGCTTCTGTGATTAGTGGAAGAACATCCGATATTTCAGCTTCGTATGCAGTAAGTTTACCTAATCCAATACTTAAAGATCCACCGCTGAATAATCTCAACCTGTCCCATGTAGTTTTATGGATTCTGAAATAAAATTGACTTTTTTCAATTTCGTAATTTTTTTAAAATTTTTATTGTGCACTTTTCATACAATTTCTAAAACTAAAACTAAGGGAGAGATAAAGATAGATTTTCAATGCAGCTTTAAATATTTCGATCTTCAGAGAAGTAACATTAAAGTGTATTAAATACATTTTATTCCACTATAACTAACAATTATACTTTTATACTTACATGCAACACTGATAAAGAGGCGCCAGGATATCGAAATGATCTACATCAGGATTGCCTAAGCTCTTCCCGTTATCGATTAACAGTACCGCGGGATTATGGAAATTATTTTGGGCAAGTTCATAATGATGGCGATCGCCGTTATCCATGAGAAAATCAAAGATTGCCGTATCAATCAAGTCCAACAATCTACTAGATGATTGCGGCGAATAAGTCTTAGAATCCATCACCTGAAAATAAAATTGTTAATTTCGCATTTTCTCTGAAGAACATAAAATATTATAAATGTATTTTTGGTAAGATGGACTCTTTTTATTTTATACATAATTTTATAATTCTTTTCATTTTGCAGAAATGTAAAGTACATGAATTAAAAGCATCTAAACACAATACTTCATATCAACATATAATTTCGTTTATTAATATTTATAGTATTTATATTAATAGTATTTGCTTAATTTTATACATATATATTTTTTAAATACTATATTTAAATACACACACACTTTTAGTAAAAAAAATTTATATTTAACAATATACCTTATCACAATAAGCCTCGTCGACTTCCCATGCAGCGAATTTATTTTTTTTGTACGTTCGTTGCCAAGGATGACGATGTTTGACTAGTCTTAAATATCGTGGAAGCCAAAAAATGAGGGCACCTTCGAGTATGCCTCCTGACCCGCAAACGGGATCAGTCAGAGAACAATAATGACAAACACCATACAGACATGTATCATTACCTTCTTGATACATAGTTGTATATAATGCAGGCGCTGCAAGATTGCGAACTTCCTCTGTTAGATCAACTACAAATAGAATGAGGGAATGTCTTACTTTATTAATTTATAGCAGAAAGGTCAAAATATTATGCTTTCTTTAGGAAAATAATTAGTCAGAAAACGATTAAGATTTGAACAAATTCTTAAGATTTAAGATATTCTCTATTAAAAAAGAGAATAATTTAATTAAGATTTTTATATATTAAGATTTGATCACAATTTTGATTTAATTGAATTGCAATTTTAATTTAATTGAAAATATTACGGCAATTCTAATTCGGATTGTTTTCCATCTCCTTATTCCCTTCATTGTATTTCAACATACGTTTTCTTATAACTGTAAGAGGTACTCTTCGCAATCCTAGCAAGGATGATAAATAAAAAGCCACTACTTCAGCATTGTGTCTATCTTTGCCATGATATACTGGTCCATGTATAATAGCATCTCTGGAATACCACTGTGGTTTGAATAATGCTTTTACGTCGTTTTCAAGATTAAGCATGAGTTTCAGCTGAGTACCCAATGGAGCATTATCAGCACGAACTATTTTAGACCTACGCAAGACCTCCAAGATAGTACCTAGTTCTGGAGCTGCTGGTGGAATTAGCTGATGTGCATCTGGCCACTATATGTATAATAAATAATATTTATGCTTTATTATTAAATTATTACTTTAATAATAAATTTATTTTAAATAAATTATAAAAAATACAAAAATTAATTATATAACTTTAGCAAATAAATCAAGATAATAAACTCTCTTCAAACATTGCCTAAAATAACAAACAGTTATTTTATTATATTTAATTTTTAACAAAATTAAATTTTAAAATCTCAAAATCTATAGTAAATTCTTCAAAATATATGAAAATTGTTTTTACTAACATTATTAGGAATATTCCAGATATCCTCATGAACATTTGACATTATTTTCAGCTCAGCTAGCAACCGTTCCAGAACAAGCGTATAGCTGGTATTCTGTTTAAAATACTTGGAGGGTAGTGTGCGAATCTCTTCCTTGATCTTCTCATTAATGTCCTTTACAATTGATCTCAACTGTGATTGATCTTGCAGATCCTTTTCATTGGATCGTAAAGATGTGAAATGGTTTTGTTCAGATTTTGGTTCTGGTATATTTCTGGAATTGATCTTCCGTGAAGAACTCTCGACAATCATCTGGATGAAGTAGATATTTACACTGAGGAGTAATATCAGGAGGATGCTCAGGGCGAAAAAGGCGCAACGTCGGCCAACCATCTGCGATTTTTGTAAATGGTAGCAATTATTATACAATTTTGTAACAGTAAAATGAGATTATTGTTAATTATTAAATTGAGAGTAACAATTTTTATATAGAATTAACTATGGAACTGAAATATCTATTTAAGTCTTAATTAATACTTAAAGATCTCATCTATCTTTTAAATTCACAAGATGACATGTCTCAGTAAACAAATTTTAATTTTCTTGATTCTTCTTAAAATTTCTTAATTCGGTTGACTATATCTCAAATTATACATATTTTCATCAAAATAAAGAATTTCTCTTTTTACAAACTTACATTCTAGAAGATAATTTTTTAAAAGTATCCTAAACAACTGAGAGAAAAATAATTATTACAAAAAATCAAAAATTAAATTTCCCGCGTTGCATGACGCATTTCCTGTTTGCAGTACGTCATTGTTATTCACGACAACATTGTGACGTTGGTCGCACCGAAATAGACTAATTACCGTTAATTATAATTAAGTGAACGTCTTTTCGTTCCATCAAAATCATAACTGTGGATATAATACAGTCCAACATAAGATAAACACTACAACTCGAGCGACGTAAATTCGGAATTTTATTCACGTACGCACGCGAGAATCGATGCGCGTTCAACAAGTCCACTCGTGAGATAAACGTCAGCGATAACTTTTCGATCGTTTCTTCACCTTGTCACGCTGTCATCTGGTGACAAGTGCCTCTCTCATGGTTCATTGACTTGTCGCAGGCTTGCTCCGCGTTCGGACGTCGTCGCCATTTTTATTCGTCGCTTCATTAAGCCGCGCTGCAACGACCTATCTTGACACAATTCGTCGTCATCTTATTCATACAGATTCATACTACAAATACAACTTGCGCAATAAAAATCATTTCAACGACTTTAAATTTTGCTCATTTTGTAAAAAGAAAAATATCTCAAAAGCAATTTTTTTTCTTTTACATAAAAACTATCCCCTAAAGAAAAGCGATTAATTTGAAATTAAAATATTCGGATATTTCAGAATTACGAGATTATAAAATTGTCAGAAATTACTTTTCAATCACATACATTAATTTAGTACATTAATTTATTATACATAGGACAATGTAATTTTTTTATGTGAAAAAAATTGGAAATAAATTCACTCTTTGAAGTCTTCCCAGACAATGCCAAAATACCATAACATATATGATAAAAAGCAGCAATGATGGTGTGACGAGTTTATTATAAAAACATGTAAACTACATATGTGTGAATATAGACGAGTTTAACTTAGGCTATATCTTGCTTCAGAATGCATCCCTCTGTAAGTGCGCACACGGTAGACATGTGTGCTAGTATGGCTCGGTATGAAAGTTTGCCGTCACTTTTTCTTAATCCCCATCATTCATATAAATAATTAAATATGTACACGGTATATGCAGAAAGAGAGTGAAAGAAAATCTCTCTTGTCACTCATTCTCTTTCCCTTCGTTGCCTTTCTCGCTCACGTGCCAATTCTGTGGCATAATCGTATGGCGAACCTCTCCTAGAATTAAAATAATCACTTTTTAGAACCCGCAACAATCTTATTGAAATGTAAAACACAAATTGGAATGTAAAGAATTTAAACACGAAAAACATCTAATATAAAAAGCTTTAATTTGTTTTCTTATTTCAATATTACAAGAGATGTTAAAAATGAAAAATGTTATACATACATTTTCTTTTTATAAAATTAGCTTCTTGGTCTCACGATCGATAATTAATAATATGAATAGTAAAGAAGTGGGTTTTAAAGGCAAAAATTTAAAACGATATTGATTTAATTATTAATTAACATTTCTGATAAATCTTTAGCATCAATTTTTTTTAGAGCACCGCAACAGTATTCTAAAGCAACTGTAACGATAATCTTCTCTTTAAAATTCTGTATTCTTTTGTACTTACCTATCCCGATGTCGATCTTTGTCGCGATGACGGTCCTTACTCCGATCTCTGTACTTGTCTCTACTGCGACTTCTGTAGTCTCTTTGTCTTCTATTTCTATCACGACTATCGGATCTTCTGCCGTGTCTGTCCCTCTCGCGATCTCTTTCACGGGCTCTCTCTCTATCGCGTTCTCGCAATCTCTCTCGTTCCCGGTCGCGTTCCCTATTCTTGTCCTTGCGATCCTCATCGGATCTGCAAAGAAATACGTTCAAACGGAAGTATGACATTGGTTGCCCTGACTGCAAAATATAATCTATTGTGGGGGTTTATTTTCTCATTGGCATTTAAATATCAATGATAAACATATATATGTATGTATGTATGTAAGGATAACAATTTCCTAAGAGTTTTTCCTCGCGTCTAGACTCTCGCCTCGACTTGATTTCCTGATGAATATCGAAATAAAATCAATGTTATAATCATACACATATACAAGCAAAGAAAATTAATAAATAACGTGATCGTTGTACTCATACCACGTGGACGCACCTGGCACGCCAGTGACTCATACGTTCCGCCTCACCCCATTGAGTCTCGTTGTCGGGAATGTGTCGAGCCTGTTGGTTGCGTGACATCAGATTGCCATTGTCCTTATTACGGCTGTCCTTATTGCCATACTTGCCATGGCTGTTGAGGGTGATCGGTGGTTTAGCATTGCGCGCGTTCACCTGCTGCTGCGGAAACCGCTCGGCAAGTCGCAGCTCCAGATCCTTTTGTATTGGTACTGGAATCCGTGGAAACAACGTAGAGAACCACTCGAGTTTCGTTAAAAACTGCTTGAGGATGTCTCCCATCTTCATCGTCTGTCCACCGCCCGCCTTTACATCTAGTTCCTCTTCATCCTCCAGATAATCACTGTACCAGCTAAACAAGTCTGCTGGTGGTTGCGTATATCTGTAATTGAAATTGTTTATATGACTGTAATCATGATCAACTTACAATTTGAAAAATTTGGACGATTAAATATAAAAATCTGTATAAAAAACCGTTTAGATTATATTTTCACTAAAAATGTTATGCAGTAATTTTAAGAAATATCACGTAAAATTGTAATATATATTAAATTAAAATCAAATCACCTAATGTACATAAATCCCAAGGCGCGAATGTAGGGTGAATCCGGATGATTAATGAGTCCGTTCAGCTGCTTTCTCGTCAGTCTCAGCGTGAAGAGTTTATACAGTAGACAGTAAGCCGTGGAGACAATCCCGCCAGCTCCCACGCCTCGTACCTGCATGAACCGCTAAATTTACACCCCCCTCAGTCAGTTAAGTCACATTCGTGTTACCGTACAACATATGGACCAAATACATGCTATTCTGCAATAAGTGGTGCGGTTAACACTTTGCGCAATATATAATGATAATAATAGTACCAAAAGGGCTTAAAAGTCATGAATAAACCAACATTGGTAATATTACCATCGCACGAACATATGATTTTCTTACAAAAAAGTTATTTATGTTATTGACTTAAGATTTTCATGTTATAAGCCCTCGTCTTATATGTAAATTCAGCGATATTAATTAGATGATTTTTTTTCTTACTACTTTGCAGTTCCATCTGTAACAAATGTTAGAACTCGGTCTCTGCTTCACATAATGTCATTGCATTTATTGCAGTATGATCATAATTCAATATGTATATGTAAATTTGTCCATTATGTTTTTTATTTTTTTTACAAAACATTTAAAATTCAAATTTTCTACTTTACAATTTGACAAACACAATTTTTTTCTATTTATTTAAATGTTCGTTAACGTAGGAACATTTAAAAATATTAAGTGAAAAAGGAAACAAAGGCAAAGACGAGATCTATTATGCTCGAAAATCATCTTGTAACAACATTAATATCTCTCTTCGCATCGAATACACCGTTACATCCAAATCAATGATCAATAGATTATCGATCTGAATGTTGAATATGTTTTTCAGCATCGGATATTTCATCTCTCATCTGACAATTCGCCCATAAGTTGCTGGCTAGTGCACTACAATCAATCATCTGTGTACAAGCAAGTACATCGATGTGCGATGACTTTGTCTCTCTCTCTCTCTCTTTCTTTCTCTCTCTCTCTCTCTTTTTCTCTCTCTTAGTCTTAAATTTTTAACAAAGGCATTAATAATTAAAGAAAGGAGAAAAAAAGAATCAAAAGAAGAAAAAAGATTAACATTTCTCCTGAGAAAACATACTCACGCCTCCACACATGCCAGTCTGGCCTGCAGTTTTCCTGCTGCCCTTTTCCCATGGTTCTAGATGAGAAACCTTGTAATAAATCTCATCAATCACTTCGTGGTAAGTCTTGAGCTCATACAGATTCACCTTGAAATAGTGCGACGATTGTATATTGGTGAGAATCAAAGGATTCAAATTCATAGTCCTTTCATTGCCCCATAATGGTAGTACGTTTGATTTTTTACCCTCCTTTTGGACTGGTCTACGGTCTTCATCACAGCCACTGGAATTATTCCATGGTGAACCTAAAGTAAAAAAATATCAATGCATCTTATAGCATACTACAATTATCGATACTTTTATTCATCGAATACTAACATGCTACGTATTTACTTATTACATCTAAACAAATAAATAAAAGTCAAAAATTTGTGAAAAAACATGTGAAAACGCGAAAGATTTAAAAAGTGCACGCGTACTTTCTTGCATCTCTAAATATTCCCTGCGTTCCTTTCAAACACATCGATTCCTTTCAAATTCACCGATAAAAAAAAAAGAAAGATTGCTGATAAATTAAGTCTTAGGATTAACTTTGGAATGATTTAGTAAAAAGATCGAGGAAGGTACGCCAAGCAAGGTTAAGCCGTCGAAGGAACAAAGCTCGTGGAGAAAAGGAAATTGGATGTGATTGAAAACGAGTGTTTCCGAGAAGGAGAAACGTGCGTTTACTCACCATCGGCACCTTCGGCTTCCTGCATCTGCATCTTGGAACGATCCGTCGACGAGACTCTTGTAGAGTCTCCGCATCGGTCGTGATGAGAATGATTAGCGAACCCGTTCCGCTTCGGAACTCTCGAGAAAGATCCTCGATATGATGCAACCTACTTGAAAGTCGCCAAACTGACGTTAATTGTTATGCTGAACAAAAAAAAACAGAGAAATTGAAATCGCGATGTGTACACGTATAACGTATATATAAATATATATTGATGTATATACTTTGTTACGATCACCGCAGATGTGCGTAGATACAAGAGACACATCTGACCTTTGGCAATAAAGAAGTGCGTTCGAAACTTTCCACTCGTTGGAGTGATATCATGCGATTGACCAATCAGGAAAGCAGCAGAGCTCTTTGTTCCGATTGGTCAATCGGAAAACGTTACTTTATTCAAGCAGCAAGAAACAGGATAAATTTTCAATTTATTAATGTATATAATGCCTATCATGTTCATTTATTAATTATATAATATAATAACATATTAATTTATTGTAATAAATAATATAATAATATAATTTAATAATTAAGATTTTCAGTGAATAACAACAATAAATAAAGATAGAATGACTTGTGTCGACTTGTGTCGTTAAATGAAAAGCACCCTAAAGGCTATATGGACCAATGAGCATCGGGTGTGTGCGGCTGGCTTTGGAAAGAGAAAGGCGATTCCAGAAAATCCAGACATTAGTGAATTCAAGTGTTATGTCTCCGATTATGTTAAAGTGATGCGCAGTTACAGTGCAATCAAGATCATTTCTCTCGTTTCCAGATTAGTTTGTTAACTTTGGCGGTATTTGACGTATCGCATGCAATCTTGAATATTTCGTAATTCAACAATGGCATTATCGAGAATCGGCACGTTGGATATGTTGAATACTTTAATTCGCATTCCACGCACAGGTACAAAGTAATTTTACGCAATTGTATCATTATTGCGCTCCATTTTATCACAAGGACAATACACAATATTGCTAAAATTACATTAAAATAATGTTACAATCTTTTGTACAGTTAATAAGATGCATATAAACTATTAATATATTAAACAATGATGGAAAGTGCTTTTTCAGACTAGATGTATCTGTGGATCTTAATTTACATTATGTAATGATTATGTTAGGAAAATAATACTCTACTAAATTCATTTATGTTTTTAGGAATTATTGGAAAATACTTTTCTTCCATTATATCATTATGCAGCAAATATTTGTACATCATATATTAAGTATTTGTAACAATTATAGTTGAAGAGAATCATTTAAATTATCTACTTTTTTTTAAATTTGCACTTTTTTCTAAAGTCCAAAGTACATAAATTTCATTGATATATTTAGCCTAGTTGATGAATATTGAATGATGTTTTTGTCATTAATTACCTAGTCAACATTATAACTTGTTTTTCAGTTTTATCACTGACAAATTTATATGTTTATAGCAAATTCATAATTCCTTAGAAAAGAATTTTTATTTTACTCTAGCATCTTACCATACATATAAATCTTATCATTTTTATCTTATAAAATTATTAAAATTTTACTATACAATTTTTGCATTTTATAAAATATATATATATATATATATATATATATATATATTTTATAAATGTATATATATATATATATACATTTAGATTTTGCATATAAACTTCCATTATATTATATAAACATTATAATAATATAATGTATAAAATATTGTAATTGTAAATATTGCAAATATTTTAACATCATTTATTATTTTTATTATAAAATATAAAGAGTAAACATTATAGTTATTTCACGCATAGATATGATAATCTTCTTTTTTCATAATAATATATATAATAAATTATATATTTATATCATAATTTTAAAAATTATTCCACATATATATAATTAACTTTAAACATAATTTTTTATATTTAGCTTAATATAATGTTTTGCTTGTCTTTCCTGTATAAGACCTAATAATGTAATAAATTTCTTTGCCTCAACATATATATTACAATATATAATAATATAATCTCCTTTTTAAATTGTAGCACCTTTGGAAATACAGTATGCAACTCCAGCAGCGATTCATCGGAAGCAGCAGGCATTGCACGTGACGAGTGTACGTCATTATCCAGATCCACCGATACTCGATTTACCAAATAATGTCTGCGACATCTTCGCCAACGAGACCGGTCGCTTCACGCCAGAACGTGTGCGCGATGTCGCTCTATATACCGAGAAAAATGGCAGCGCAATCGTGTCCATGGTGAATTGCTCCGGTTTTCCCAAGATTCGCGATAATGGCCATATGGATTCGTACGATTGTTTCGGCGCCATCAGTCTAAACGGCACGATGCAGAGCAACGTGCCAAAGCCCTTTTCATCACATGGCAGATCCATGCATCTCAACATGCCTGGTGGACAATGGTCTCGCAGCGGCAAATACATTGCCGAGGACATGCAGCGCTCTCATTATCGCAAACTGTCGTGTAAGAGCGACCTTTGAGTGGATTCTGAAGGGTAGAGGTGTTTTCTCATTCTCAGCTTTTTTGCGACTTACATCTTTTTGTCCTTTGAATCCTAGAAGATAATGCCCTGATCCTTTGAGTTTGAGAATATATATAATAAGAATAGCGAAAATTAGTTATAAATATATATAAATTATTCAAATACACCAATATAATAGGTTTTTTAATTAAATTATTTTTTGTCAATAATTATATACATTATATACATTAAGAATTTGAAAATTTATTTTACTGGGATTCAAAGATTTGCATCATAAATTGATAATACTTTCATGGCAATCTAAAAATTCATACAGTTTTTTTTATCTCCTTTATACTGATTAATTGCATGGTAAGCAATGTTCGATGATCGCATAAGCTCGGGCAAAAGTTCTTCACTTGAGAATCTTAGATCTTCAAGATAAATAAGAACTGAAAGTTTCTGTAAGCTAGAAATTCACATCAGACAATTATATCGCTCAGATGCTGCAACTAATATCTTCATAACGAGTCCTCTTTTACGAACGACATGCTGGCCAAATTGTGTCGTCAGAATGAGTTATTCGACTGATGGCTTCCAGGCGCCAAAGGGCGCCAAAAAGGATTTGCTGACACCATTGGCGATCGCTAGCATGCCAAAGCGGGAAAGATTTCGCCTGATGTTGCGGGATTATGGTGGCACTCTCCTTGCTGTGCACATTACTTTTTCGCTGATATGTCTCGGTTGTTGTTACATGGTGGTCATTAGGTCAGTCACAAAAGATCTAGAAATTGTACACATTTTCTTTCAATTAAAAAATATCGCGCAGAATTATAATAAGAAATTATATACACACACACACACACACACACACACACACACACACACACACACATATATATTTTTTTTTTATGAAACGTATAAATTAAACAAATTTTCTCAAATTTCTCAAAATGTGTACAACTCCTGGAGCATAAATATATATAATTAACTCATAATTCATCTATTTTAACACACCAATTTTTTCTCTTTGTATTTCACATAACATAACGATTTTCAAAATAGTTTATATCTCTTTTATATTTTATTATTAACACGATTCTTTCAAATTATTGTTTTTCAAAATCTATCAAAGAAATCTTTTATTTTTCCATTAATATGAATTTTTAATTTTAGTGGAATTGATGTGATGCCTTTTGTACAGAAGTGGACAAATGGAAATGAGCAAATCGATAAAGTGCTGAAAACTTCAACGGATTTCATTTTAGCGTACACCGTTCATAAACTACTTGCGCCTATTCGAATATCGTTTTCTCTGTCTGTAACTCCAATAATAGTAAAACGTCTAAGAAAAATCGGCTGGCTCAAAATGCCGAAAGTAAAAACTTCGTAAAGATCTATATTTAACTATTAATTATTATTTCTTTAAAATATCTCTTGCATGTTAAAATATATCATGTCACATTTGGACAAGAGGTGACCGGTGCAACGATAAAACACTATTAAATTTGTTATAAAAAGAAATTTATGGTGATATTTACCAATATCATATGACATATATACATAAGTTTTCTAGAATAATATTTGTATCTTATATATGTAATATCGATTCGTATGTTTTGTATAAATATAAATGAATCGATAGAATTAATAATATAGGATTTTGTCATTGGATTAGATCGAGATAAGCAAAACCTTGTTATCTTTCTCTGTATGATTTACAAATCCAATTCTTTTGTATAATTATAAAAGGTGTAGGCACACATTTATATTTATATTCAAATGTTACCACATAATCATCTGTAAAAAAATTATCTGTAAATAAAGGCAAAACAAATTAAAATTTTCACACACATATATACTATACATGTATATATATATATATATATATGCATTTCTCGTTTATTATATAAAGAATATAGCGACCATAAAATTTATATCGTGTATTTGACGAAATTGATATATATCGCGCGCGCCACACTAATATAATAATCACGCGTATTGTATTTGTATGTAGCACGAAATTTTTATAGACAAAAGCTCGGCAATTTCATTTTGGACGAATTTGCGGTTTGTTCGCGTACGTTTAATCATGCATAACATGTTGATGTATATATATGTACAGAGTTCTTTAAAAATATATTATAATACATGGAGTATAGAATATATTAAAGAACGCATATAATTATATACAACGTGTTAACTTAAAGCTGCATACTTAGGAGCCAATAATCTTACAAGCTAATCTCGTTGAAATTCGAGACGCGATGAACTTGGATATTCGACATTATAGTCTAAACGATAAATTCGTCACACAGAAAAAGAATCGAAAAATTTCTTAACAAGTATAAAAACGAAAAAAAGGAAGACGTACAGCTAACAAGTGCCACGCCGTTAAAGTCTTCGCTTGAGTATTATTGCATTTCTTTTACTTCCTATATATAAGTGCGTTCCGTACAAATTAAGCGTAATAGATTTCAGTTCTCTATCATATAAAATCAGAATTCGAAAAAATTCGGCAGTATGAAATATGATTCACGATTATTAAAAATCCGTGAATCTCTTAATCCTTACATTGAAAAATTCGATTAAATGCAAAGATTATGTGCACTGGTGTAAACTAAAGCTTGTGTTAATAATATATATAGATATATATATATATATATTAGTAAAAACCATAACATATATAAGTCTTTTGATTAATAAAAATGTTCAATATGTATTGTGTAAAATAATACAATGTAACTTATGCTGAACATTTAAAGAATCCAATTATTTAATATGTGTTATGTCAATTTATGTATGACATAATATGCACCAATGCACATTAGTTACATTCAACCGAATTTGCTTAAAATCTTAATTCTTATATCATATCGGATCTGATACCCTTAGATCCAATTAGCTGCTTTAAAAACTTTGAACATTTGATTTGTCTGCTACAGCATTTGAGTACATTCAATTTAAACATAGTCACATTCGTAAAAAAGAATAACTGTCTAATAATACTTTTAAACTAACTGACATTTAATCGGTCACAAAATTATTGATCACACGATAAAGAAATATCAGAGACAAAAACTTATTTGGCACTGGGATGCATATTAATGCACGCCTTTAATTATCATGAGGGAATCACAAAGCATGTGTGAAATATTGCTAGCTTATTCAGATCTGATTTGACTGCATAAACTAGGAGTTCCCAAAAATTAGAGACTGCGAAAAAATATATAATATAAATAAAGTTTACATAAATAAAATATATAAAAAAGATCGAACGAAAAATTTTAGACTTCTGTCAATATTAAATAATGAATTAAAATTTTTGTTAAAAGCTAATGATTGGGTACTGATTGTAACGCTTACTGATTACAATGAAAAATGACATTTTTTACAGTATGCAAAAGAACATAATACCGAGAAGTCTAGTATCATTCCTGCTAGTATAGCTATCGACTTAATGGATGTATACGTTTTAGCATCATTATTGATAATTATCATATCTCTCTACTAATAATATTCTTTTAGTCAATACAACATAAATATGAATCACAAAAATCTATGTTGAAAAACAAATCTATTTTGATCCAAATGTTGATTTTGAAAAATTTCATAAGTCTCTATGATAATTTTCAAATTTACTGATTTCTCGGGATTATAAAAGGAATATAGAAATGTTAATGAGCAAACGCAGCTCTCCGAACTTAAACATAGGCCTCAGCGCGGCGACCTCGTATATGATGGAAAAATTGTTGCCAGCTGGTGAGTGTTTTCTTGGACCATACCCAGAAACTGCTGGTTATGCCGACAATCATCGCCATAAGATACTTAATCATAAAGACCTCGAATTCTGGTCTGCGACCAAGATCACGCGTACGTTCACCAACCGGGCACGGCAATGAATAGAGAGATTGCAGACCCGGACGTGAGCACATTTCCATATTCCATGTAAGCATCCATTGATCGAAATATGCTTGCTCGTAAAAGAGACAGGCGATTACGATCAAGGCAGGTACGATGTACAGCACGGAGAAAATTCCGATGCGAATCATGAGTTTTTCAAGCTTGTCCGTCTTTGTGCCATCATGTTTCATCACTGTGCGTATGCGAAAGAGCGAGACGAAACCCGCCAGAAGGAACGCAGTACCCAGTAAAAGATAGACGCATAACGGTGCCAATACAAAACCTCGAAGAGCCTCCACGTTCCAAAGACCGACATAGCAAACCCCGGATAATATATCACCTGTAAAATAAATTAATTAGATAAAAATAAAATTTTTTTTTATAAATATATACAATGACAATAATAAATAAAAGTGAAAAACTTTCCATTTAACTGTACATATCTACATTTTTATATGAAATATATTTGTTTTTAACTATCTCTTTTTACCTTCCACTTTTCCCATCGCCAAGATAGTAACAGTCTTTACAGCTGGGGCAGCCCAGGCAGCCAGATGAAAGTATTGCGAGTTAGTCTCGATCGCTTCGTGCCCCCACTTTAATCCAGCAGCCAAGAACCATGTGAGAGTGAGGATAACCCACCAGATACTCGATGCCATACCAAAGAAGTAAAGAACCATGAAGAGTACAGTGCACAGTTCATGTTTAGTACCCTGTGTAATTGTCGATGCCATTTGTATTCGAATGCCCATAGGTGGTGGGAATGGCTCTCTGCAAGATATAGAGTTGCCCGCTGCCCAACCAATCACATAAACCAATGCTACCATCAGGTAACATACGGACAAGAAAATGATGGGTCTCTCGGGATACCTGTAAAACATCATTTATTTATTATTATTATATTTTTATATTATATTTTTATTATTTTCTGTTGTATGCAATAACAAGTAATGTAATTCTCAAGTAATTAAACTCAACTGCTTTTGATATATACAACTAGAAGCCTATATTTATATTAATGTAAACTTATTTCAACTCTTTAATGATCTATTGCAACAAATGTTAAATATAACGTAATACAGCATATTTATCATGTTCAAACAATATTATACATTCTTGTAATGTGCAAAGTTGTTACGCGATACATCCCGCAAAAATATTACACAGTTTGATTTGTAAAGAAAAGAAACTTTACCTAAATCTATCCGTATCGATGAGAAAGGTGAGGAAGGTAAAGAAACATGACGCGGCGCAAATAGCGGCCCAAGTGCCAACCCAGACTCTTGAGAATCTTCTCTCCATCTCTGTGAAGAACATGCCGTCACAGGGCGCCCCGCAATCAGGCTCCACTTTGTCTCCGACCTTCAACGAATATCCTAATCCGTGAGGAACCTTAAATTGAACAGGACAGACAAAGCCAAAGTCTCTGGCACCCAGGGCGAACCCGCCATTACCGCCATAAGGTTTAGGACCCTCGTTCCAGGTTGGCTGAAACTCCGCTACCGGCATACGAGGCGGAGGATAAACCGGTGCGGCTGGTTCTCGAGGCGTCGTGGTGTCGTTGGTAGCCACGCAGAGCTCCGTGCCGTCGTTCTCCGGCATCCTGGAGCAATCTAAAGCCTCCGGCCATGCGAAGCCGAAGCTATTCATCAGACCTTCGCAACCGGAACGGGCGCTCTCGCAGAGCGACCGACACGGCGGTATCGCCTTCTCGATGATGGTGCAGACCGGCGCGTAAACGGTGCACAGAAAGAAACGGAGATCCGGGCTACACTTCATTTTAACGAGCGGCACGTACTGGTGCACCTCCTGGCCGGCGTCCTCCTGCTTCTGGTGATTCATCAGATTCGGCATGATCGTCTCATTGTACGCGATGTTCATGCAGAGATTGATGGTGATGGGCTCGCAACGGCCGTGATGGGCGAGGGTATCGCCGCCGCCGCCGTTCAGAGCGGTGGAGGAATGCAGGGCGGCGGTGACAGCCACCACGCTGGACAGAATCATCACGCCGCTCATCGCCGTCCAGAGCATCTTCTCTCCAGGGCCTCCTCTTCGCGAACGCTCCCACTCACGAACACTCACGACCGGCGTTGTTGGCTGTTCGCGCGGGACATCATACGCGATTCAAGGGTGGCGATATGCGAGATGATACGTATGTATGCACGGGTGGTGACGGCGAGCCGAAGATGCGAAGGTGATGAATGATATGGACGCGAAGCAGCGGTGTAAACAGTTACAGATGAGGTTATAAAAGATTCGCACCGTGTCCAATGAGAGAATTTGTTTTCTAGTGACATTTCCATTGGTCGAGATGTCACGTTGCATCTGCCGTACGACGTAACGATTGGTTATCGAATGGAAGATTCCTAGGGTTTCTCGCAATAGCAACCAATCGGAAAGGAAATGTTATCGAATCTCCCTCCCGCGTCTGTATCATTATTTATCTATGAGGAAAATTTACGGTAGTTTCCTTTCTAGATTTCTCCTACTTTATGTCTTTGAGAAGAATCTCGGCGGAAGATTGAAACGCGAGGAAAGTTTGAACAAAGACAGAGAACGGTACGGATGTCATCGTGTGAAAATAAACGAGTAAAATAATGCGATTTTTTTCGTTTACATTTTTTTCTAAAAGAATCAAGTGGAGATATTCAGGTCAGTTGAACTTTTAAGTCGATATAATTACAATGCACTACTTTACAATTAATAAGACTGTATTTGTAAACTTTATTCTTCTTGTTTTCTTGTAGCAGAATTAATTTTGCAATTTCATTATTCTTTCTCAGCCAAAAACTTTGGTCACTGATTGAACAAAATTACAAATCTTTCTACATAAAATCCAGTATATAATTCACATTTCAGTGATCAATGATCTCGAACGGATGAACCGATAAGCCAGCAATACAAAAATATTTTTTCAACAGGACGCTATAGATTAAAGTAATGAACAAAGGCAGAGAGAGGGATGGCGGATAAAGAAACACGGATTCTCGATCGATCGATTTTGATTTTATTTCCTTTCCGACACATAATGCACAATACGTCCCGTTAAGCCCTCGCTGACGATCGCTTTCGACGCGCATGATCGTAAGTACTACAAGAATTCTCCTTTTTACGCTTACAGTACGTATACGTACATTTTATGCACTTTTTAGACGGTTCATATTCACGGGCGTTCGCACTTGCTGCGATATTTACAACGATAATTGGCCTTTTGTACGAGCCACGTATTTTCAAAAACTGCTGTTCCCGAAACTGCTCCGAAATTTGTGCGATAATTAAATTACAATCGAACCTTCATGTATATTTTGAACTTTCTATTTCTAATCAGTTTAAACTCTAATAAATTTAATTTATCGTTTACGTTGTTTTTCACATCATGGTTATACATGTTTTTTATCATTTTCCACTTAGAATTTACTTTGCACACAATGATATTTTCGTGCTTACAATCAAATTTGGAAAATAATATAATAATAACAATTTTGAAAACTAAAGGAGAAGAGCTTGGGAACAGAAAAATTATATTCCGTGCTTCGATATATTAACAACACGGAGATTTGATTATACATTTTGTCAAATGAGAACATTTTTATCGATATCTAGTATAAAAATAATTTCTCAGTTATTTAAATATATAGTATTACTTTACTCATGATTGATAATATTAATTGCAAAAAATCCTGAGCATGAAAATGTTAAACATTTTTTTCATAAATGTAAAAAATAATACTTCATTTTTTCAAATTAGAAACGATCATTTAATTATGTTTATGTAAGAAGAAGTTAAGACTAATTTTATATTTAATTTTATATCGTAATATTAGGGAGCGGCTGAAAATGAGTGACTCGTACAATAGCCAATATTGTAATTATTGAATAAATCGCGCGAGCTGCCCGAACCGTGAATCGCATCTCGTTTATATATTGTAAACAAATAAATAATTTATTTCCTCGCACGAATGTATTCCCAGCTCACACCAAGTCGCGCTCATTTTGCAGGAGCTCAGCCTTCTTACACCTTACAATTAGTATTATTTAACATTTAAGAGTCATTATGGAAGATTTGAAGTATGCCGTCGTTCTAATGTCTCCCAATCTTAATTAATTTTTTGTAATTAATAATTAAATCTGATTGAAAAACATTTAATTTAAAAAAAGTATTGAAAAAGAAAAGAAGCTCGTAACGTTAAATTTCTAATCTCCCTGTTTAAAACTAGAATTGTTTTAAAAAGTTTTGGTTCTATCCTTTTTATCTTTTTTTGTATCAAAAAGAGAAATTTATTATAATTTCTAAAAAGAGATAAGGAAATGTTAAGGAAGAAATGTTAATTTCTTAATGCGAATCAGAGAGAATATGCTGTATTTATAATAACGCGATATTTTATGGAAGACGATTGATATTCTACTATGGAAGGTCCAAAATGTTATCGAGGATACCAGAGGTCATCGATAAGAGCATCATGAGTCACTATTTGTATGAGGAAGCATTATCTTTAAGTTAAAAAATTCTATTTTAATTTTTAGAATTGCTATATATTAATAATATCGCGTGTGTGTGATAAATTCTAAAATCGATTGTAAATTTCGCTATTGGCACAATGTCGAGTAACGAATTTAAGACAAAATCGAACGCGTCTTCTCTGCGGTTTTACATATACTTATAGACTCTAAAATAGTACAAAATATCTTTATTTGCGGTTATATATATATACAAGGGTGTTATATTTTGTAATAATGCTCATTTTCAGAGTAGGAAATTTTATAATGACTAGAAGTTTGTATCTTTTTTTATCTAAATAAACGATTTTTCCCTTCTTTTTAAAGATTTGAAAGAAAGCGGTAAAGAAGTTTTTCATGTAATTTTTTTGTATTGTGTATACGCGAAATATTTCTTTTCACGAAATGTATATATATTCACTGCGTTAGTAATTCATCGGTAGATTGCAGGTCAAATTTTTTAAATAACGCTTATAAATTCGATTTTATAATAATTTATAAAGATGCAAGGATAAAGAGAAAAACATCCTTTAGAAGGAAGACAATGAGTGATCACATAATGATGATGTAATTCTTGAGAAAGTCTGTTTTCTTGTATCAATTCTTTTGGTAATCTATTTTATGTTTAAAATCTTATAATTTAAATTTATTTGTATCATTTAATTTAATCGAAATTGTATTCTCTTTAAATTAATTAAGAGAGGGAGGTAAGCAGGAGACGGCATTTTGTTTCAACGAACCAAAGCTTACCAGAGAATATCCTTCACTGGTACACAGGTTGCACGAATTATTAGCCGTTTTATTCTTTTGAATTATTTAACAGCGCGTTTAAGACTAAACACAGTCTTCGCATGATCTTTCCCGCAAGGATCTCGATGCTGCAGTTGGTATTGATTAAAATACGGTACGAATACGAGCTGAAGGATTGATATGCAACGTGTGCACCAGCAAATACATTCTCTCATATCCGCATCCATTTGTATACAATTGTAATATTCGACGCGTGAGATCAAAAGAGACTCCGCTGCCGCGATTACGATTCGACGTAATTAATCGACGCGTTTCTACGCGTCTATAAAGGAAGCGCGCATTTGTGTATAGGAAACATGTGTATGTACGTGTATATCTTGTTTCCTATATGTGTGTGTGTTTTTTTATCTCGTCCCATTAGCACCAAACTTAAGCTAGTTTGTATATCTTTTGTCTGTGTGTATTTGCGTAGATGTGTAAGATTTTTACAGGCTGTCCTGGTTTATTTATTCACGAGGAACACCCTATATATACATATATATGTATATTGCGCGATGTAACGCGATTTTTATGGCGTTGCATCCAATTGGTGCACAAGACAAGATAATAGAGATTAAAATACTTTCGAGACATTCGAAAAAATGGACAGACTTTCTTGGAATATTTCAGCGAGATTAATATACGAGTATAATGCGCCCACTGTGCACACATTCGGCCGATCAGCGCGCATTATATCATACTTATTCGTAGACGTCACGTGCGCTCAATCATAAAAGTCTACACACTTAAACATTAAAGTATTAAAAATTAATTAAAAAAAACAAATAAAGGTGAAAATAATTTATAAAAATGATTCAAAAAGAGGTTGAAGTATTTTTTTCACTCAATAACTTATATAAAATATTAATAAATATACATATATACATGCATATATACATACATATGCAAGTAATAAAAATTTATCTTGAAGAGTAATATAATATATATAATAGAGAATATTTATAATCTTAAAAATTATTAATAAGAATATTATTCTGATGTATATACTTTTAAACTTTTCTTTTCAATCTTTCTCGAAAAAATGTACTTTTGTGATTAAACGCACGCACAGAGATATTCGTCTATCTATCTATCTATCTACGAGTCTATCTAGTGTTCCGCTAGCGACACTAATAATCGTGTCAATTTATAATTATCCGAATGCAATAGCAGCGTGCTTGTCCGCACTTTCTGCGTGTCTTCACAGGAATAGTCATCTATATTTGTGAGACATGATTGAGATTGCATAATTGAGTAAATATAATTAAATATCGGTACCCGTATGTGTGTCGATAAGATTTCTTTCAATTCTCTATACTTTATACGTCACGCATTGTATCGCAATGTCAAAAAATTACATTATACGTTTAATATATTGCACTTATATTAATTGATATTAATTTATTTAATTGATTCTTAAAATAATTACCTTCTATTTTTGGCGAAAATATTGTGTGCTCTCACTATCGCATGAGCACTATCATTGGCATTGCATGGACACGCAGTATTAGTGGGACTAAGTGCACGTCACCAAAAATTAGAAACAAAAATCGTTATAGTACAGTCGCACTTGTTGAGCAAACATCTCCGTGCGCCTGGGAAGATATACATTTGGCACTGGATTTTCTCTCTTTCTCTCTCGTTTATTTTTTGGAAGGAAAGCTCTTTTCTCGTAATAAAACAGCATGCAGAGAACTCTCGATTATACGATTTTAAATCAATAGGGGAAAAATATCAAGGAAAAATTTTATGTACAGTTCAAGATTAAAAGACTCAAGGAGCTAAAGTTCTATATCTATTGCTATCTCTAAGAATGTTACTTTGATATCGTTTGTCAACTTGCTCTAAGATTTTAGATTAAAATATATTTATCGAAAATTTAATTCTTTCTCTTTCTTTCTTTCTCTGTCGCGTAATTAATTATGGAATTTTAATTACCTCTAACTTTGATCGCGCAAAAATTTGTCTTATTCGTTTTGATTACACTCTTTTCGATATTATTTCATCTTCCCTCCTCGCTAATATAAAATTAAATTTTGTATATAGTTATAATAATTATAATTTTAAATTTAAAAAATAATAAAATTTGCATTAATAAATATACTAAAATAAATTTACATAGATAAATTTGAAAAAACAAAATTATCAATCTAACGATTCTTTCGCTCATTTTTATCGGATAATCAAGAGTTCTTTTTGCAGCTCGCTGATACATGACGAGAAAAGGTGTTTTTCTATTTACAAGAATCGATCGCAATGATCGAGAAAACGTCATCATTGACGTTCGTCATCCACAGCTGGCCGAAAAAAAAATATACGCAGCCGTGTCTCCCTTATTTTTACATCACCCGAACGTATAGCTCGTTCGATTATCAGGAACGTATCTTCTTCGCGAACCCGGAAGACGTTCGAACTCTTTTCGGCCCTTTCCCTCCCTGTAATATTTTCCTTATCATATTTAAAGGAATCGCTATGCCGTTCTCTACGTGTCGAAAATAAAAAGTAATATCTATATATTTGTAAGAAAAAGGAGGGAGAGGGGGAGCGCCCGCGAGGGCCGAACGAACGATCCTCTTCGGGATCACGAGGAGGGCCTTGCCCGACGATGATATGGTTGCACCTCGAGGAGATTGCCGATGCGGCTGACTCGGCAACCTTAGCTATTCATGATGGTGGACCTCCTGGAATAGCCGCGTCTGGTTACCGTTTCGCCCTGTGCCTCGCATTCCCGTTTCACCCGGTCAATTATGTCCGCCACCAGCTTCTCCTCCTTCTCCCGTTGTTGCTCCCAATCCGGACCTTTGCCAATCTATATAACAGTACATTATTTCAAATACAACACCAAAGCTTTGAAGGCAATATCGAATGAATACATTACTTTCTAAATTTTCAATATCGGGTGCTATATTAATAATAAATCTTTGAATGCAATGAATAGAAAATTCAAAATCGTACGTCTCGCACACGCGAAACTTATACTCACGTCGGAGGTTTTGCGGGGCTTTTTGTTGCCAGGCTCCTCACGATTCTCATCATTCTCGTTGTCCGAGTGACGGGAGCTCAAGTGACCGATGTAGCCTTTGCGGGATTTGAAGTACGCGTTACAGCTATGGCATTTGAAGAGCGGTGCCGGTTGAGCCACCTGAGTCGACACGTGCAGCTTGTACTTGTGTCTGTACCAACGGGTTCGCGATGGTAGCACCTCGCCGCACCACTTGCAGACTACGGAACCGTCGTTTTGAATGAGGTATTCCAGCAGCTTGGGGAAAATAACGTTTATTGGTGTTTTCTTGGTCTCCTCTCGCTCTATTCGCTCTAGCTTTATCGATTTCATCACTTTCGGATTCCATCGTCAAGTTTTATCACAGGATATCAAAATCAACTCAATAGCTTTATCCATCAATTATTTGCTACGCTCTTAAAATTCAAAATAACAATTTAGGAATTTAATTAAACATTTTTTTTCATTCAGTAGCTAGCCATTTCCACGTCGAAATGAAAAGTCACGTCGCAGACAACCAACCTGCTTCCTGACCTCCGGCTCGCTCTCGCCGGCTTCCGATTTGGACAGCAAAAGGTCAGCCCGATCCTCCTCCGCGCGATCCGTCAAGAAATGAACGCCGCTGACCACCCTCTCGGCCTTGATGAAAGCGCCGGTGCCCTCGTCGTCGCCGCCGTGCGTCACAGAAGACGGAGTCGACGAAGCCGGCGCAGCGGGCGACGACGGCGACGACGAGCTGCAGATTTCGAAAGTGATGTCGCTCGGCAGCTGCGGCAGCAACTGATCTGCCGATCGCACATGCAATGAGAAAAAAAGATAGACGGCTTAAATTAAACACCGTCACGCGACCTCGGTATCACGAGGAGCCAATCGTCGATAATTTTCTTTATTTGTAGAAAAACCACCCAACTACGTAAAAAGGAACTGCTTCAGAAAAATATTTTATCCCAGCTAGCTCTTCGCTTATTCCAATTGATAGCAATTGCCACTAAGATACTTGCATAATTTTCAAATATCTAATTTTTTAAATATTATTTAAATATTTATCAGTTTATCTCTAAATTTCTTCAAATAAATTTACAAATATCTGACAAACTCTTGCCAAGTGTCAAATTTTGTTCAAGTCCCCTTAGTTATATCAAGTTAATTAGAAGCTAGTTCAAGTAATAATTTTTTTAATTTTTATTATTATGTAGCCTTATATTTAACAATGAATTAAGATCTTGTTAAAATAAATATAGATTTTATTAAATTTGGAAGAATGCAGGAAATATATAAAGTTTAGAAATAAACTTAATCTGCTAACTCCTTGGAGTATACTTGCGAGTTGACTTACATATTTATTAAGAAAAAATGCTCGAGAAACACCTTGTATACGAAAAATTCGATACGCGCCAGAATCGCTTGAGGAGTTAGTTTGCAAAGAATGGAGAATAATACAAGAGACAGACTCCGCTAAACTATTGCAATGTATATCACAAAAAGTTACAAAGAGAGAAACTACAATTAGATAAAAACAAATAGAAATGATAATAATCATTATTAAATTGTGTGTATTATCGTTCTTGTCGCCACCAGGCACCAAAGATATACATATAGGTACATCCGAAACGTATGTAATCATAGGACAAGTTCCGCGATGAGTACGACGATAATATGCAAACGTATGTGCGTCTTGCTTTTTCTACCTTTTCTATTACTGTTTTCCAATGCATATACATGTATATGTGAAGACATGTACACACACACACACACACACATATATATGTATATATATGTATATATATATATATATATATATGATTTTTTTTTCACATATATATATATATATTTTTTTTCTTTTTCATACAATATATATATATATCTTTTTCTTTTTCATTCGCAACGTGTATATTTTGTATAAATCACTCTCGAAATGCGTACAATCTCTGCCCCCTCCTCCTATTGCAGATGAAATTGTTACACCGAGAATAATCGGTACAGCGGTAAATTTGTAAAACTTTTTTCCGACAAATTACAACCCTATAAAACGGGCGTACACTTATATTGCATATATTAAAATGTTAAAAATAATTATATGTAGATCAAAGGATTACAGGGTGCTTCATCGGGATCAAAATTTCAAAAAATTTAAGTCCTTTTTTTATATTGTATACGTTATTTTTATAAAAATTTTGTCGGAGAAAATTTTCGCAAATGCCCGCTGCTAATGAAAAATTGATATATCTTTTCTCTCGCTTTCGGAAGACATTGAAAGAGACACGACAGTGTGAATAACGCGAATAGCAATTTTTCTTTTTCTAATTTGTTTAACCGTCATAATAAAAAAAAACATATTTTTCGAAAATTTATTAGTTGCTCGTGCGATCGATTGATTATAAATCAATTATTACCAAACGCAATGCAAATTTATGCACAATTGTATTAAAGGAATCAATTTTTTCCTTTTTCTTTCGTACGACAAATTTAAAAAATATGGAAGAGGGGTGACATACATAATTATCGTAAAACTCTATCGTTTAAAACTCTCTTTCTCTGTCTATATATAATATATGTACCATTTAACGCTTAAATAAAATATCTGCATCGCGTGAATAGAATAATATATATATAATATAATAATAATATTAATAATATAATCGCATTTAACTATCTATCGCATTTCCGCCTGAACGCACCGCGTCTCCTTTAAAGCCTAAACAGCATTTCGCGTGCTCCTTCAACTAATACCTGCTATGTTACAGATAATAAAATTGGAAAATCAAATAATAAACGTTAATTCGATCATGTGTCAAAAAAATAGCAAATAACGTTGTAATAACGTAGTAATATATTTAATAGTAATCGTATGAAACTAAAACAGTAAAAAGTAAGTTCGCCGCTACTTGCGATGCGACTTGGAAAACTGAGAGGATATGTGACACGTTTTTAGATGCGTTATCGAAAGGCTTTGCTTCGAGATATTCTTATCTGCTTGTAATGTGCTAATTAAATAACTCGATCAAAATGAATTTAAGGTACTGTGTAAGATATTAATATGTAAATGTAATATTACATAATTCTAAAAAAAATTATTAAAAATTTTAGAATTCCATAATTTTTCTTTTTTTTTTTTGAGAGTATATATATATATATATATATATATATATATATATATATATATATTTCTCTTCAACAAAAAAAAAAGAAGAAAAATAACGATTTCTGAAATTTTAAACAATTTTTTTAGAATTATTTAATATTACATTTACATTAATAAACAGTATCAGTTATTTTATTTAAGAAAACATATATTTTATAAAATAATTGATTGTGAATAGAATAAAGTTCGAATTTTGTATCGAAAATTTTTAAGAAAAATCCCACAATGATCTCACTATGATTAAATCAATTCTTTCGATGGTTATTACATGTAGTCTCGTGTAACATAAAGCTATCAATGTGACTTTAATATCTCAAGGCAAAGGCCACCGCGGACTCCTACTGAGAAAGAAATCACAAGCACGTGCACATTCCTTCTCATACGATATATCGTTTTCTCTCTTTCTCTCTCTCACTCTCTCTACATATATGTATTCTTTTAAATAACTCTCTTTTCTCATTCTTACGTACGCAGTTATTTCCATTTTCACATGTTATCTTTCTCTCACACACGCACACGGATAACACCAATGCGGAAGACGAAACTATACTTTCGATTCTTGGTGTTGCCTCGAAAGTTTTTGCGAGGTTAATTTATTGATAGAGATGTACATATACACGCAGAAATTGTACTTGTCTTCATGATTCTTGAAGAATTAAATGATAGCTGGTGTCATCCCTCATCTTTTCACTCTTTCTCTCTTGTTGTCAACAATGTTTCAACTTGAAGATAGATCTCTCTATTTAGGTCGTTTCAGAGACGAACAAAGGCAAGGAAAAGGAAAACAAGAGACCCATACATCTCACATATGTGTCTCTACAGTGTCTGTGTACACCATACAATATTTTCTTTCTAAAGTGCGCGTGCGTCTGTGTGCGTTCCGCTTTACATACTTAATAATAATAATAATTAGTGTAATAATAACCAATTTCTATATTGATGGTCCAGAGCTAAAAGTTAATAATTATTATCAAACAATAATAATAGTAAAAATAATAATAATAATAATAATAGTTATAATATAACAGTGATAATAAAAATAATGTTACAAATAGCTAGCCATAAGTGCAAAATCCGTGATAGCAATAACTAGTTAATAATCAATAATCAATAATGCTTTTATAATACATTTTCTCGAGAGACAAAAAAAACAGGAAGATGTTCTGGAAAGAAGAGAAAGAAATCTGTACACCGACGATACACTATACAGAATATTGTGACATCCTCTATGTTCCTTCGAATCTTTTTTTCTTTTCTTTCTGTCTATTTAACCGATATACTTAATGATAAATATACATTCTCATCTCTCTTTCTTTTTTCTCTCTCTCTCTCTCTCTCTCTCTCTCTCTCCCTCTCCCTTTCATTTGTTTCTTCTTTTTTTATTTTCTCTTTTTTCGTATATATATATATGTGTGTCGAGAAAGAATTAAAATATTAATTCTGCTTGTTTCACGAAACAATGATTTGGCTCCTCTCTTTATTTTAATCATTTTCTTTTATATTGCATTGCACGCGCGCAAAAATTCTATAGCAAAGCAGGAATGCATTATTTAATAAAATCTAAATATAAAGTTTTTTTAACATCAGATAATTTTGATAAATTAAATTTTAAAGAAATATAAATCAGCAATTTTTCTAAATTTACATTTAATTTTGAAAAGATTCTTTTAAAAAGATTTAACACGATTTTGTTTAAAACTTATAACATTTAATATATAAAAAAGTTAGACAAAATAACTAGCGATATATTTGATGTATCAAAATGATTTGTATTTATATATTGTTCGTGAAACGTTAGAAATCAAATATCGAGGCAATCTTTTCTTTATCATTTATCATTTCTAAGCGGGAAGAATTCCCCATTTAATTACAGATTTTCAAGTTGGGCGAATAGTTGAGCCCTCTTAATAAACAAATATTTCTCGTTTTTTCTCGAAGCAACTTGAATATTACCATTTTCAAGAACCTGAGAATCTCTATACCTTCATAAGAAATCTTCATAAGAAATAGTGCTTTTAATTCAATGTTGCTCACGAGATTAAGTGTTAACTTCTCAAACGTTAAATACGGAGATTTTTTCAGTGTTTAAAAACTCACTTTCAGTATACATTGTATCGATAGTATACACTGTCTCGTAGTGCATGTAGAAAGCGAATTTCTATCGATTTAATTGTAACAATTTAAAATATTTTTATCTTATATATCTCAAATAATTATACATATCTTGATTTAATTATTATATTTCTTATTTTGTGTTCCTTAATTCTTACAGATCTTCTATGCTTTTTAATCGAGGATTTAATAAATAGAATAAGTTGAAAAAAACTTTTCCGCTAATGCACACATGCACCACAGTTCTCCGTTATTATTATTTGAATTACGCTGATTCGACGAGTGAATGAGGATCGAGCTCGTTATTGCACAGGTCGAGAATCATATAATACTAATGTACATAGGAAGCTAAAGAAGGCTACTTTTTTTCGACTCGCTTGTCATCACGTATCATCGGCCTCTCTCCTTCCCTTCCTCTCTAGACTTCCTTTGAGCTCGCTCTCTCGTTCTCTCTCATTTTCTCAAAGGACAACATCTCTTTCTCTTTAAAAAACTTTCTTTTCGCTTCGCTGAGGATAAGACGAAACGAATTATCGTCATCGCGGGGGTGAAATGGGCTACGCGATTGGTCCAAATTTTTTTCGGCGTGAGATGATATTTTACGTATTTTACGCGTCGGCAAACGCGATGATAGCAACGGTGAGCAGGTTAAACAAAATGTTAAACATAATAATACATAATCAACATCTAATTGACTCACTTTCTTCGACAACTTGTTCCGCGGACTCCTATCAGGAAGAAAAAAAGATTTCTCTTGCTGGAAAGCAATTTGCTTACTTACCGATTGTTCGCCGCAATTTGTCCGTGACAGCTCTACTTACAAAGGTTGTAGCACAATCATAATGAAAAATGAATACCGAATTAGTTTTTTTCGCTTTTGAAAAATATTAAAATGTAAATGACTTTAAAGTTTGCGCATTTGATATTTGATTATTAGTATAAACGTTTCTAAACGCTTATACACGCGTATGCACTTATAATGCATATCCGCACACAACAGTTTCTTTTCCATTTTAACGAATATTATCTAAATCTAAACTCTATTTTTTTCAAATAATTCCAAGATTCCAGCTTTTGTTTTTAGACCCTTCAAACTTTGTAAACTCGTGATTCTCTGTATTCACCCACCCCGTTGCCAAACAAGCATCGCTCAAGAACGCCCGCCGCGTCTAAAGGCCGTCGCTCTGGCCGTCACTGCCACGTTTCTGGATGTCGCAGCGACAGGACCGAGCCTCCTCGCATGCCTCTGAACCGCCGCCGGGCCGATCGGCAGCCCACCTCGCCCTCGCCCCGCCCGCTAAGGCCCACCAGGCAAATAAAAGCCGTAGGGCATAACGCAATCCTTGGGCATAAAACAGTCGTGCACGGTTTTCATGTGGTTCTTCATCTTGTCCGGACGCGAGAATTCCTTGCCGCATACCGGGCAGGGAAACACCTTGCGCTGATGACCCTCGTGGTAGAGGAACGCGTGCCGCTGGAAACTGTACTTGTTCTTGAAGGTCTTCTGGACGTCGTTCTTCGCACATTCGGTGCATTGATAAACGCCCTCGCTAATGGAAGCGTAACGGAAGAGATTTAAACCGCGAACCGACATCTCCGTCAGCTGTTCGGCTGGATCCTGGGATTGCGAAGTGGCGCGACGTCGCATCCGTCGCTTCGGTGCTTGACGACCGCTGGGCGCCGACATTGCGCCAGCTCCAGACGTGATGTTTGCACCGCCGCCACTTGGTGTTCTCGATGCTGGCGATGCCGACGAGCTCCGGGTGCTCAGCGTGCCGCTGTTCGCGCTCGTCGTCGTCGATGTCGCGCCCGCGTTCGTCGTCGTCGGCGCCGCGTTTGTCGTCGATGTCGACGATGACGTGTTCGCCCGTGCGTTCGACGACGATGAGGACGACGAAGAATTCGGAGACGACGATATGTCCATCGCAGCTGGCGAGGATCCTTGGTTCAGGCCGCGGGTCTTCTCTTTCCAGGTCTCATTACCGCTATCCGACTTGCTCGACGAGAATTCTGCGGAAAGATTGTAATTAGTAAATGCCGTCCAATTAAATTCATTGCAGATTTATGGGTTTTTTTACACTATTAGATTTACCCGAATATCGATACTTATAAAATTATAAAAACAAAATTATATAAATGCAATTCACTATCAAATATTCAAATAATATATACATAAATAGTGTTTTGCACTTTCTTCGAAAGTATCTCTAACATTGTTTAATACTGAATCTTTAATGTACTTTAATCTTAATTCTTAAAAGCATCAATATGACAAAATACTATTTTCAATTCATCCTAAGTAAAACTTCTTCCAAAAATATGCTCCAAGCTATTTTCTTATATTATTTTTATTCTTCATATAATTATTTGCTTTAAGAATATTTGACTAAATTATTTTTTTCTTGAAATTATCGATATTTCTTTTCAAATATATAGATATTTCAAAAAATTGTCTCTTTCGAAGATATCAATATTGTAAACATTTTTTTTAGCGAAAAAGATACCTTCGATAATATTACGGTGCACTATAAGTGAAAGCCGTAAAATAAGTGATAGGTAAATAATTGAGCTAATGATACCTTCTAAAAAAATATATCGATACATGCAAAATGACCTAAATACTTTGTTACTGATCATAAAAGCAAATATAATCGATCCAAAACTTAAAATTAAAAGTACATTTGAATAATGCCAACTTAATACTAAAATTGATCATAAAATGGAAAACTGTGTATAGCGCAATAATAAATAAAAATGTATCGCATACGTGTGTTTTACTCATAAAAAATATGAGGAGCATAAAAGATAATGCGATGAATATCAACATAAAGATAACGTCAAACAAATTAATCGATTTAAAGTTGTTTTTTTTTTAATCAATTATGTATCATGTGTGTATCTAACAATAATATACGATAATAATAATACAATAATCAAAAAAATCCACGAGGGAAAAATTTATACTAAATTTAAAAATTGCACCAAGAGGGAAAAAATCGAGGAGAAAAATAAAAAGGGGCGACAAATAAAAAATATTATACAATAATATAAATGCAATGAAAAATCATATACACATATACATATATATTTATCGTTTTCTTATTTTCCACAATTTCTTTGCTCTCTTTTTCGGAGAGAAAAAGAAAATAAAACAACAATGCGCAACATGCAAAACAAAAGTCTGTAAAAAATAATAATCGCTGGCCTCTCGTCGCAGTCGACTCCTCGACAATTCCGAGTCCTCCAGGACGTGGAAAGATCTAAAAAGTCGCTCTGGAGAACATCGGAATCGAGTCGTTTCTTCGAGCAAACCGTGACGGAGGGAACTTAATATCTAGGGATCGTCTTCTCGGCAGCTGTGATTCCGACATCAGAAATCTTTTATAAGAAAAGGTTTTTAATTTTTTAAATAAAGAAATAATTTCTTTGCAAATAAATCATTTTCCACTCGCGCGTGAATCTATTTTTTTTAGTGATTGCAAATGTGTCGATCCTTATGTTTGCGTAATAAAAAAACTTTTACTGCTCGCAAAAAATAAAAATGGACATTTGCGATACGCAGAGACATTTCTTCGAGTGCAAAATAACTTGTGGAAAAAAATTCCGAAAAGATTACCATTCACAACTTGATATCGTTATATCAAAGATTATGTCGACTGCAGCAGCGGCCGATAAGATGATAGTGCATTAAAACGAAATTAAATAAAAGTAATTTTTGGCTAAGAATAACGGGGTGCTTCGTGACGAGTGCGGGGGAGGTCTCTTGACATCCGGTGTCGACATACAAATAAAATATGTATACATACAAATTAAGATGCACTGGATATCGAATTCGGAAATGATAGCAATGAATGTCGTCGGCACGTGAAACTCGCGTCCTGCTGAGAGGAAGTCGTGACAGTTGCGCTGCCGTCCGAATATGGCACTTTATTGTTATGTTAAAAATGGGATGGCGTTATCTGGACCACAGAGAATATATTAAATAAAATTATAATACATAATTTAATTTCATTATTATAAACATCTTTTTTTCCCAACTACTAATTCTCACAGCAATCAACTGTAATAATTTTTCACAACTCGAATGAAATTTAATGTATTAATTTAATAATTAATCATTCAAAATAAATGATACAAATTTTATACATTTATATTAATTTGTATCTAATATAATTGAAAAAGATAAAAATTTTCTTTCCAAATTTAATGTATCTCGTATCGTCCAGAGAACATATTCTTTTCTGTTAAAGCAAGACCGGCAGCTTCACGTGCATGATATAACTCAACAATAACGCAAAAATGGAACTGAGAAAGAAAAAAAAAACAACGATTACTACTACATACGAACACTACATTGTTAGTGGCATTGGTAGTTACCTTTCCTCTCGAGTCAACGGGATTAGAAAAAAATGCGAAATTGTCGCCGTCGTCTTGTAGACGAAACGCGGAAAACGTAACATTTCCGCTCCTTCTTCTCTTTTCGAACACACATTGTCACACTTTCCACCGATCGCGATTGCAATTTGGCAAAAACGCTCTCTTTCTTTCCTCATCTCTCTCTCCCTTTCTCTTACACTTTACTCTTTTTTTTTTAATCATTATTGACCATAATATGTCGATACATATTACGCACGATTGATTTTATCGAAATGCACAATACCCTTCGCAGGATTCTCCAATTTTTACAACGACAGATTTCATCGCTCACGAAACTCGAAAAATCGCCGAATATATACAGAATGTTCCTAAAGAAAGGAATGAAAAATTTTGCACAGATAACGCTTTGATTAATTCCTATCTATACGATTTTGGAAAATTTACGCGTACGTAGATTTAAATATTTAAAATTTTTTTCACAAAGAAATACCGAACTTTAGGAAATTAAATTCTGGCAATTCCAGATTATAGTAACACTGTTCTTTTGAGACATTGTATATATTCGGTATGTGCTCGGTAACGCGCGAGATATTATTTAAAAACTCTCTGATTTACAATCTATTGAACACCGTTCTTTTTATTATTGATAGTCATAGTTGAACAATCAGTGCATATAAAATATACTAAGTCTACCCAGCGTCAGAAAAGACTCGTTTAGCTCTAGAAAAATTTTCTATAAAATTTTCGCCTTCTTCTTTCTTTCTTTTTCATTTCCTTTTATTTTTCTTTTATTTAATTTTCGCTCTCTCAGAGAGCGATTCTTTCCCTTATATTTGGCACTGAGAATGCGATCATCGATCCATCCCTTCGATAAAGGGAGAGGGATACGCGCGCGATAACAATTTATTTATTTTCTCTTATTTCTCATTCCACCTCTCGTGTTCTACAATCTTCGTATCTCTTTCTTTTTTTTTCAACATTGTTCTTATTTTATGTCGCTTAAAAAAGGCACCAAACCGGAGACTGCTTGCGCGTTAAAACATTGGATCCCGCATGAAAAGCACATATTAATTCAACGCACGTTTTCGCATTTAATTACATTTACAAAAATTTCGGAGGTCGAGCGATTTTTTTGTTTTCGCAACTATCGATCCTCGCGATCGTCCCTCCTTCCTTACTTTTTTTTTTTTCATTTTTGCCTTCGTTTTCTGACGCATCGTCTCGAAACTGCAACGACGTTATATATAATAGGTATTATCAACTAGCGCTAAAATATATTCGATATAACTTTTGTTTATATATATATATAATATATAATAATAATCGTAATAATAAAATAATAATAATCGCAATAATATGTATATATATATATACGTACTATTTGTTTGTTTCTCTCTCTTTCGCACACATACACATACATTCTCTCTCTCTCTTTTTCACTCTTTCTCTGTATACGTGTACATATCCGTGGATAATTTAATTGCGATAATAAACTATTCTTTTCTTCATATTATATATATATATATATATATATATATATATATATATATATGGAGATGTGTATATATATATATATTTTAATTTAATATATGTATATATATATATATTAAAATCTATTCAATAGTACAGTCTGCTTTTTAAGCCTCGTAAATTAAACTTCCTCTTCTCTCTCTCTCTCTCTCTCTTTCTCTCTTTCGCGATAATCGAATTTTGTTTGCAAGAGTCGCACGAGCAATCTATAAGAAAAATCAATATATATAATGTATATATATTGACTGATATAGTCCTTTTTATTAAAAGGACGCATGAAAAACGAGATGAGAAAAATCTCGACACGACATCTTTGCAAGAATCACGCGTGCATAAATATATTTTATATATACATATATATATATATATATATATATATATATATATATACACACGTGTGTGTATGTATGTATGTATGTATATATTTTCTCTTTCTACATCTCGTAATTTTTTTCACGATTTCCCAACTTATCCGTTACTCTCCTCCCCGTCTTTCAACAAAATCCATTAAAACATGTCAAGTTAAACATGTTCGAAACTCACCGACGAAACCATCGCACCCGCGATGAAAGCGTGAGAAAGTTACGATCGTAAGAAAGCGCAACACACTAATAGCAATCTTGCACTTTCCTCGAGATGCAGGTAAGAGGCAGTTGCAGACGCACGAAAATATATATATTTCCCGATTTCTATAACAGATATTTCTTGATACGATATAACAAAAATTTCTTTTCGCACGCGATACAATTATGTTAATAATTAATAATATAAATTATATATGTATATCTACATATACATAAAAATGCAATAAAATTTAGAGCAATAAAATTTGAAGATACAACGATATTATAAAATTTCGCACAATATATATATACAGTTTAACAAATATTAACAAAAAATCTAGAGTACATACTAGAAGGTAGAATCCACAATTCCTTCACGTACATATACTCAGGATATTATCTATTATACGAATAAAATATACGAAACAACATTCGTATATAAATTTCGAGGATCGAGAAATGAAATTTTGATAGTGAAACGTGAACAGTATGTAACATGTGTTGCAGATGTAGCGGCCGGCCTCGTGAAAATATTGATCCCTCGCAACACGACATCTCTCTCACTTTACTATGAACACTTCTTAAAATTTGAACACTAATTTTGTACGAATATACGGGGACTTGATGCTATATATCTTTTTTTTTGTACCCTTAGTTCTCTCGCAAAAGCCCCCCTCCCCTTTCTCTACGATTGGCAACCATTGAAAGCGCTTTTTAACAACCTTAACTCTAAAAGTTCAACAACATCGAGAAGGCAACGAACGTGAGCGAATTTCTCTCCTCCCTTTAAACACCATAAATTTGAACAATGGATCTCAAGATCAGTCGCTGCAAATATTCATCGCATTTTAACAGCGATTTATGCTGATCACGAGCCTTTAGATGCCGGCAAGGAATCTAGATTGAATTCGAGGCTGACCGATCTGCTCACGTGCTATTGTTCCGTGTCGCAAAGTGCTCTCTGTAACTGCCTTGATTGCCACAAAAGGATGTGATAACGTTAACAACCATCATAGGACATTCGTCGATACCTGTGTGAAATTTTACAGCGGTAGAAAATAGAATTAACAGTTGTGTGATGATACTAAAAGATCTCAAAGAATCCTGAGAGAGTTCTATTAAGACTTATTCTAAAAATTAAAAACTGGTTTTAATTTTATATATACAATTTTATATACAGAGTGTTTCTAAAATTTTTCCAAACATTGGTCAGAAACATTCTGTAGATTGGAAAAGTGTCACGCTAAATTTCAAAGATGGTAAATATAATATTTTAATTTATATATATGTATAAACTATATGTACTACATAAATATATATATATATATACGCGTGTATGTATGTATATATACACTTATACACGACTGCACATAATCCTTTGGTGTATGCAAATTTTCTAAATAGCACGGAAGAAAAAATAAAATGTGAGAACGATAAGAGTCGTGCCGAAGAAGTGATAAATCTCCAATTCTCACACCCTTTTTCGTGCTTCTCACGCAGACATCGACTAGGGTGAACCAAAGCTATTATTGTACAGACTGATAAAATTGCAACTTTCAAAAATCGCACACCGACGAGAACTCTGCAGGTCTCGCGCGAAGCAACAGCAACGACGACGATAAATTAATTCGATTGTTAAAAATCGACTCGTTTAAATTCGAGAAAAAATTGCAACATCCCCAGACAAATGTTTTCGAAAAATTATTCATCAAAACGACCTGCAGGCATTTTCTCTCTCAGTGATCTTTCCCCTCGAAACGACAATCCTTTTTCGCCTCCCATTCTTTAATTAAAAGAGTTAGTCTTAGCCTCTCAGTGATTATCAAATGTGAGTGTATTTAATTATTATATTTATATATTTGCTTGCCTTTCTCTCTCCCTCTTTCTTTCTCTAAAAATCGATATAAGCTGTCTAGCCGCTGCCTTTTTGCACTTTTCTTGGTTTTTCTTTTTTCGTAAAAACCCACCCCCATAAATTTTTTCCGTCGTTTCATCGCATACACACGTTGAACAATGAATTTTAGACAACCCATTGTGGAACCGGGCCGTGACCGCCCGCTTTCGCACGATTTTTCTAGGGTCCTTAAGGAATTCTATCATCCTTCTTTGGTCCATCAAAGTTTTAAATATTGCGGATAATAATTGACCTGACGGGGCACACGCGAAATTCTTTTATCCCAGAAATACTTGGTGCCTTAATCTTTTACCAAGAACGTTGGATTATGATTACATGTGAGATACCTGGAAATTGTAGTAAGTCAAACGAATCTCTCAATGTTTGTAATTAAAAAGGCGTATAAAACAAGTGTTTATATATTATTATAAATTATGTATATGTATATTTTTATATATTACGATAAATTATATATATCTAATGTATTTTTTGTAAAAAAGTGTGAACACGATATCTTTTTCTAAATATCATTACATTGCTTTGTTTTTTGTTTTCTTTCATTATTATATATTTGTTGTATTTTAAATTTTAATATAGCCCTTATCTTTATGAAGCTGATTTTAAGGCATCTTTAGATCTTTTAAATGCTGTGCAATTTTTTTGTAACATACATATTACATTACATTTAGATTTAATAATTGCCTGGTCTAATTTATCTCGATTTTAATTTGATATGAGAATTAACTATCGTAAAATTATTAAAATATCGTACACTAATTTATTTCTGATAAGTTCATATTTTTCATATATTTAAACATTATACATATTAAATTTTATCTCTACGATTTTTATATTGCCAAAGTTTCGATTGAAACGAAAAAGATTTATTATATATTTTCGAAACATTCTTTATAATATAATCGGAGAGATAAAAATTGTAATTTTTATAAGAGTTTTAAGTAAAGTTTTTCACATTTATATTACGAGCTCGTACTTTGAGAGAAAAGCTATAATGAAAAATTTCTAATAACAAATCATCTTCTTACATTTATATATAGATATTTCATTAATAACATTTTAAAATATTATAATTGAAATATTTTATATAATATGTAAATACAAATCACTTATTGCCTTTTTAATTCATAATCGATATTTTGTCTCAATCTCGATAATTAATCAACGAATTAACAAATATTTTGTCCGCTAAGTATTACTTTAATCGACAATAGATTTTTATATATTTTTAAAGTTTGATACGAATAATGAAAATTGAATTGAAAGAGATCAATGTTCTTTCATTGGCACCGCATATCCTAGGGTTTTGAGACTCGCGGGAGATTTCTCCACAGAAGACACATCTTTGTCCTTTCTCTTGGGATAAATATTCTACAAGGGTCGATAAAAAGCTCTTTGGTCCATCGCAGTTTCGAATATATTGCGGATAATTGACCTGAGTGCGCGAAAAACATCCACGGCACGGTTCACCACCCAATCCCGCTTAATGTTGACTAAACAACCCTGCTACCATTTTTCCTCCTCACTAACAAATCCATTTCCCTATCATTCTCTTACGTCTATTGCGTTATCTTTGCTGCCTCTCTGCGCCTAACTATATTTAATATTATATAGAACTCTCTATTTGCCTAAAACGTATGCTCGAATCGCGGTGCGATCTTATTGAGCTCCATCAATTAAACGTAGAGCAAGTGCTTTCGGCAATTTTGAGCAATCGCTCTTCGAGATGAATAAAACGAAGAAAAACACAGATTTTCGATTTCGCAAAAATGTTCCCTAACATCGTACGCGCGTGCAAATGTTCTCTCATTTGAAGCTATTCTAATTCTCGAGTAAAACTTTGAGTTCAAAGTTGGCCGACTATTGTTCTATCTAAAACAATTTTATTTATATAATTTTGACAAATCCTTCTACTTGAATTTTTGCACCCTTTTTTGATGAAGATAAGAAACGAAAGCACTCATTCCAGGAGATCACGGAGTCCACTATCGCTCACGCAACGACGATCCGATCCTTACGACTGTAACTTTTATTATCCTTGCAACGCTAGAGAAACCTCTTGAATAACGAACGAACAACACTGGTCGATCGCGCGGGACGGAACCCCACGCCGCGCGTTAAAGTAACAACGAAGATCTCTGTTACTCGTAATAACTGATTAATAATAGCAGTAATAATAATAATAGTTATAGTTAATATGTAGCCTCTAGTCGTCTAATGTCTATGCCCAACTAGTGAAAAATTTGTATATAAATCGTCTCGCCCTTTTCTCCATGGAGGGAGGGCGTTTGACGGAGTGTAAGGTGCAAAATATAGTAAGCTACGATCTTGTATTTTTAGTGCTCTCTCTCGCGACTAAGCCTCTACCGCCATCATCGTATCACTGCGCAGCCTGTTTCGGCTGATGAAATCACCATAATTCCAATAAAAATTTCCACATATTTTCCACACATATCAGTGCAGTGTTATTTTTTAAACACCATATAATATGTTACTGCTTCTTCGAAAATTCTCATCTGATTATCAAGATGACAAAATTGCATAGAATATAATACTAGATGAATAAACCTATATAGCTTTTTTGTTCGTTGTCAAAAATTTATAGAGATGTCAAGATTCGAGGAGAGCTATGAGTTGATGACTTGATAAATTTCGAATAGAAAATAAACTAAATAGTTAATTAATAAAATTAATAGAAGAAAAGCTAAAGGCTAACTTGAAGCTACTATTGCACTCGGAATAAAATTCATAAAAGCTATGAAAATGGAAACTTTTAGTAAACAAATCTGATAAACTTGATTGAGAATTCAAGAATAATAAACAATATGTATACATGTATAAATAAACAAAAGTTATAACAATTTATAGATATTATACTAAATTTTGTCTTTACATTAAAATAAATCCATTAAACATATTATAAAAATAAGTTGCAATATAATAAAAAAAATTCAAGAAATTATAATACAAAATTGAATTGAAATTGTAATTTGGATAGATCTCCGCGATTCGATATATTTTTTTCTTTTTTTTCTTAATTTTTATATCATATTCTCGATAGAATGTTTCGAAATTTTCTTCAATGATATATTATTACATATATTGATTTTTCAAGCTGTCTAAAAGCTTACGATACGAATGATGAATCTTTTATACAAGTCATCAATACAATTGACCAAGTTCCTCTCGCGAACTTGTTTGTTCAAGAGTGAAATCAGCTAAACAGACCAAGCGGTCCGACATGGCGGCGGCGTTGTTAAGTTATTACTAAGGTGCCTTCAGTCTATCCAATGTCAGTACTATCTTGTATTTGGTGTCGTTAAAACCGTCCCTCTCTTTCGCAATCTTTAGCGAAATTGTTACACTTCCCGTACCTTTTACTTCTCTGCCCCATTTTTTTCATCACCGCTTCTCCTAAAAAATGTTTTCGTAACATTATCTTTGCAACTCAAACGGCTCAACAACAACATGGCGAACGGTCATCGATACATATATATATTTATATATTGCATTTGCTCAGTCTACGTAGTTTCCTTATTACTTACACTGCATGTGCGCGCGCTCGTTTCACCCAGATTCCTTTTCCTCTTTTCATCTCTCAAGTCTTTTACTAGTTCAGTCGAGAGAGAGTTGCTCTCTCAATATATATTCCGATAAATATATTTAACAATCTATTATAATTATAATTGGTGTGTTGTTCCCAAAATTCTCAGTTTCTTTGCAATTTTTTTGTACTGCTACATGTGATGATAGCGTATTCGTCCCATTTTTCTTTGTCGGGAAATTACTTCGAGGTACATTAAGATTTATCGGGACCAAGTGTTTAAAACTATATTTTATCAAGAATGCGCAAAAGTCCTTGTTTGTGAAAAATACGAGTAAAGTTTGCAAGCTTATGTAATCTTTTTCGATGAGACGCGCGCGCGCACTTCTCGTAAAAATGTCGCCGAGCTGCATTACAGCTGACGTGTTTGATTCTCTCTCTCTCTCTCTCTCTTTCTTTGCAACCTAATATATAGTCAGGCGATAATAAATATACTTTTTCTATCTCTCTCTTTCTGTCTCTGCGTTGATTTGGATTTATACGGCGCCTTTCCCTCCTTTTTACTTGCAACTGCTTTTACATACAACTGTACGCGCACATTGTACGACGCATTGAAACGAGCGTATCGATTAGATTTATATAAATTCTTCATTTACATTTACGATAGTACAAAGCCTCTTCTGTCTCCCATTTTTACAGTCGCCTCGCTCTTTCTACTTAAAGCGAGCGCGATAATAAAGCTCATTCGTTTCGTAACTTTAATGCCCGTTGTTTGTTACGCGCGCACAGTTTCCTTTCGTCCTTTTGAAATTTCCGGCGTCGCTAGAGCTACGATTGCGATTCTTTGAGAAAAGGTAGACGTTGCGTGACGCGACTTGCTGAATCGTGCGCATTATGGGTCTTCGAAGGCACGGAGATTGATAAAGACAGCTAAACCTACTGGAACCAAGATCAGAACTGGGAGCAGAGATGAAATTCAGAAAGGATGCAACGAAAATTGTCTACCAAAGAATCAAGAATCAAGTATCAAGAATATTGTTAAAACGACATTCAATCGATAGTTTGCCGATACATCTCGTTAATTTAAATATTTATAAAAGTTATTTTGGTAATTTCTCGAATTTGTTGCACTAGACTTGGTCAGACCCGCGACTCGTACTTCGTACGTTACGCAGCGTCAGTGCAATCCAATAGAGTAGCTCCGTCAACTGTTTGAGCGATAATATTGTACTTGTAAAACATTTCCAAAAAGATTTTGCAATTTGGAAGTAGAAAAGCGTACGTGTTTAATGTCTATAAATACAATGATATTCAAGATTGATTCTTTCAGAGCATCGATACCAGAATATCGAACTGATTTCTCTCGTATGATATGCACGATATGTAACAGACAGTGAAACATATAATTTATAAAAATGTTTCACCATAACCTCGATATGATTAACGCTCAAAAAGTTAATTGACGCACCGGAAAGATTCTCTTGTGAAAACATTCGCGCAAAAATCGAAAAGAAACATGTGTGCTGCGGCGATGATATCCGTAGCTAAAATCTTGCGTACCCATCTCTGCATATTCTCTCTAACCGTTCCGTTGTAGCCATTTCACAAGATCGGTCACTTGTCTACCTATATTTGTCTATCGCTTACACATATCTATATATTATATTGTCTTCCTCTTTCTATTCGCGAAAGCGCATTAACCTTGTTCGAGGCGCTTCGACGGGCGCTTTCCTCGCATTTTCCTCATCTGCCTCCTCCTTCCTGGCTTCGCTTTCCTTTAGCCTTTTTTTTTGGCAAGCCACGCGAATCTCCCTTGGTGTTTTTCCACAAATATAGCTGGTTCTTATATATATATATATATAGAGTTTCTCTTTTGGTATAATCTAATAATTTGGTATTATAATCTTACAACGCTGTAAACTTTAGAATCTTCTTATTAAGGTCCTCGCTATCAATCACTGGGAATATCAAAATTCTTTTTAAAAGAACCTTGATATATCGTATAAAATGTTGAAAATCTATCGTAATATCGCAATATTTTGCGCGGATCGTCGCGCGAGGCTCAGGAAACACGACCCGAAGGAGGAGGCAGAACGAGAGAACGCCCAACCGACAGCAGCGGTCTACCGCGGCTGACCCATGCTGCTACTGCTACTGCCACCATTGTTGCTATTGAGACTCATGTGCGGCTTAAGACTATGTATGATTTTCACGTGGGCGACCATATTGTCTTTTCTGGTGAATTCTTTCGAGCAGACCGGACAGGCGTAGTACTTGACATTAGGCTTGTGCGAGGTGACGTAGTGTCGGCAGAAGTTGCTGATGTGTGTGTACGTGCGATGACATACGGTGCAGCGATAAACGTCGCCCTCCTTTACGCAAAAGTCTCGCACCGAGCCTTCCGTGCGCTCGTTCTCAACCTTGAACGAGCCTTCAAAGTCGCTCTGACTGATTTCCGCCTCGCCGGCCATCGCACTGAATATGGCACTGCTTATGTCCTTCGTCTTCGTTTCCAATTCGGTGTCCGAGTGTTGCTGTTGCTGATCTTCGATCATTGACATCGCCGCGGCGGTCGACGCGGCCTTACCTTGCAGCGTCGACGTGCTGAATTCCTTGCGAAAGCATCGCTCAAAGTTGATGCGGATATGAGTCGGCGGCTCGCCGCTATCGCCACCGCTCGAGGTCTCTTCTAATTCTGAAATAAAGAAATCTCGATCCTTTAAATCGCCCTACGTGTACCCGCGCGCGTAATATATATCGTGCAAGCATTTGGATGTGCAGTAGGAGTTCGTTTATCAGAAAACCAAATTCTTGTTAAGTATAAGCTCTCAAAAAATGCCACTGATGAATAATATTTCAGATGTATTTGGTGTGTTATTCGTCTTCCAATTAGTATTTTAGATTTCTTGGTACGAAAAATCTTGGTCGTCGCTAGTCACACCCTTGACTTCTCATTAAAAATCGTGTCTTCCAAACCATCTCACACATAGATAAGAATATTGTTGCACAAATTTCCGCTGCGCAGACTCTTTCACGGATATTCTGATAAACGGAGTTCTATCGCACATCGTGACTATGTATCTCTGTGTATGTATATATTGTATTGACACAACATATTTCTATATTTGTGGGGGGAAGCAAGAGGAAGGGTAGAGCCAGCAAAAAAGAGTCACCGTATTTGAATCTCGGCCGTCTCAGTCAACTTCTGTCCCGCGTTAAAGAATAACTTTACTACGTTGCGATACGCCTTCTCCATGTCGTCCCCGCCCCCGCGTCTATTCCCCTTTAGATTCTTCCACTTTCATACATTTTCTTTCTCTCTCGACAAGTTGCAAAACTGCAATTCTCAGCACAACATCAGCTTTTCTCTCTTTCTCCCAAAGTTCTGGCATTCCATTTTTTTTTTCTTTCACACACGCGTACTCTTTTGTATCTTTTTCCCTTGAATATCCATCACACACCCGTACATTCGCGCTTCTTCTCATTTACACATTTCACACGCGCCTGCAAACACACGTACAAGCCTTTAGAAAATCATACATACGCGGGGTGTCGTGCGAGACTATACTTCCGTTCGATCGTAGATTCCGAAAATAAAAATATTCCGAATTTGTTCGAATATCGAGTCAAGTCGAGCGATTAAAATCGATCGAGCAAGAGATGTCGCTCAGCGAGAAGCGCTCGATTGATTAATTTTGATCGCTCGTAATTCGAAACTATCAATGTTTCGACATGACATTCGAACAAATGCGATCGCGATTAAGCAAATTATGCAAATTCGAGAGAATTGATAAAAATTAAGATTTTACAAGAATTAAGAGTCTCTCAATTTATTCAGAGAACATAAAATTTGTCGAAGAAGAGCATTTTCCATTTGTGGAATCTACGAGATCGGTAGGAAGGATTGTCCTCGTTTGGACAAGCCGTATATGCACCAGGCGATCATCGTATGCGAACTGATTAATAGACACCTAGCGCGACACATGTGCACACTTTACCAACCCCTCCGTCCAGTGCGTCCAGTCAGTCTGCAAGTATCCATCTCTACGGGAAAACGATCCATCGAGATCGAGGACGCTCGAGAAAAAAGCAACATTTTCTCTTCCTTGTATGTTTTATTAAATTACTTTATATAAGTTGTTTCTCAAATATATATATATGTGTAATTACTTCTATTGTACATATATGTATATGTATATACATATACGTCGTTAATCCGCTTTCGGCTTCCGGCGTCACATCCTTCTATATCCGGCTTTCTCTTACACTCCGGCACTTTTCGAAACAATTCCGTCTTTTCGTTCGATCTATCTATTTATGACTTTGACTTCGATTCTTTTAGAAATCTCTTTTTTTAGCGGCTGGCCTCCCTAGTTCCCTCGCTTCCCCGCGCAAAAGCTTAAATCTTTCAGAGATCGAATGATGGTGACTCAGATAATCTCAACTCACCTGCACCAAAAGTGAACAAAGCGATCACGGTCACTACCGAAACGAGATCATCTTCGACGACATTTCTCTCTTCAAAGCACTCGTTCGCGCGCGCGCACGTATATGTAGTAGTACATTTTTATAGAAAGGAAAAAAAGAAACGTACGTCACACTATTTCTCTTTCTCTCTCCTCCGATTTCCTTCTTTCGGTTTGTCACTTTTTTTTTAATTTTTATATCTCTATCCCGTTTTCTATTTTTCTCCTTTTGCTAGTCATCTTTTTTTTCAATGTCGTCATTATCGTCTAATAAAGTAACGAGAAGAACGCAAGAGAAGACGGAAACGATAAACCTGCCGACGATATGTCGTCTGTTATTTAAGCATAATATACTTTATCATCATCATCATCATCATCATTATCATCATTATCATCATCATCATCATCGTCATCATCATTTACGCTCTTCTCTCCCTCTTTGCTGTCTGTCTTTCCGCGATAAAAAATGAGATTTTGCTATTCTATCTTCCTCGCAACGAACGAGCGTAAAAGAAATTAACCAGCGTTCAAGGTGTGAAAATCAGACAACAACAAAAAAAAGTAAGCACCGCTAAAAGCTGGCTCCACCCCCTCCTGTTACTATTGGCCAATGGCAGCGAAGCGTTTCTCATTCGTGCGGAAGAGAGAATATGATGGTACAGGTGAGGATGTTAGCGGAGAAGTGTCGATAGTCGCAGATTAAATTCGGTCGAGTTAAATCAGGATCGGGGGATAGATTCGAGAGAGACATCCAACAGAGCGATAGGTGCGGTGCGGCAAAGAATAGACACAGTTTGATCATAGAGAGATAAGATGAAGGGGTGATCGATTCGTATCCTGAAGAAATGAAGGAGAAAAAAGGATAGGAATGAGACGCGCTGCGCATTGGCCGAGCGTGAGAATTACGTATGGGTTATTACGTATATATGTATTTAAAATATATATATATATATATGTGTGTGCATATATATATATATATATATATATTTCTTTTTTCATCATGTACGTCTTTGACGAGAACAAAAACCGGTGGCAAGTGCAATGGGCTTCAAAGATTAATTGATATCAAAGAGAGAAGTTCGGGCGTACAGAAGGGAGTTTTCTTTACGATTTTTCCTTCTTCCAGGGTATCATGGAACGTTCCGAACACACGAACTCTCTTTAACGAGACGACTGTTTCTCTCGCAGACTCTCTCTCTCTCTTTCTCTTTTCTACATGTGTGTGTCTTCGTTTATTTGTATTATATCTTCTGTGTCTTTCGATTTTTCTTCTCGCAATTTGAATGTCATCCCGCGCGCGTATCGATATACGTATCCCACGTGCGACTATCGTTTGGCATGCTGTTTGTTTATAGCTCAAGAAGAAAATTATTTTACTGTTGTTTTATCTCGTCGGAAAATTGCTTTACTACTTTTTTTTTCTCAAAGATGCAAGCTTTTCCAGACGCAGAATTTTCTCTCGCATCGGAATTGTTTTCTTTTTACTTTTTTTTGTGTGCGTTTTGTTTCGAAAATGGATCAAGTTTGCGAAAGAATTTCAAAGCGCGGAATTACAATTTTAGAAAATAATCGCGCGCGCGATTCGACATTTATGTCATCGCGAGTCCTGCTCAACTCCTTAAAAAAAAAAAAAAAGAAAAAAAAAAGAAAGGAGCGCGCTTGCAGAAGAGCGACAATGAGCCGCGGCAAGGCAGCTCGAGAAAAGTCTGAAAAGTCAAATTCATTAGCACATAAGGATAAAACACGTCGACGACGTGCGTGATAAAAGGATTCGCGCTAGCTAGCGTCATCGCGACGCGCGAGTCTCGAAACTTTGCTAGTAAAGTTATCAATCGCCCTCGCGGATGGGCTTTTAAGATTTTGTGATTCTCAGACGTCGTCGATCGACCTCGACGAATCGTGCGAGAGAGCCGTAAGAGTCGTTCTCACGTAGAGAGTCTACAGCGTCGTCCATAATGCCGCGCAAGGTTCGCTTGCTTGCTTGCTCCTCGGGGCTTCACAAGAGACGAATAAGCATTCGGACGTCACAAAAGCGAGTTCTTCCCCGTCTTTCGGGTTCGCACGCAGAAGAATGTTTAACGCGACACAATCGTAATTTTAACATTATCAAGATTTAATTGACATTTAATATTTTCTTAATTTAATATTTAAAAATTGCCATTATTGATAAAGCAGTTAATTATGTAATTAGTTTGTTGGATTTAAATTCAACATGTAAATATATATATATTGTCACAATCTAAACATTCTTCTCCGAGCTCGCGCGTTATGGGAATCACAATTCACACCATGCTAAGACATATTTGGTAGGGTGTCGCGATTAAATGCGCGATTTCACTCTGCATTATTATTGCGAGTGTTTGCAACCGCGTATATAACTACTGTGATTTTTTTTTTAAACACGATTTAACTTTTAGGCGCATGTTGCATTCTGTGCTACACCTTGCGACTTACCTTGTGTAATTTTCGCGAGTGCATTCTCAAAATCAACGATTATAATTACAAGAGTACAACCGGAAATATCTTCTATGCAACTCTATTGCGCCCATTCAAGAATTAGCGAGAATTAACTCCGTCTGATTTGCGTGTGCAGAAACTTTGATTTTTTAAAATTGAAGAGAGAAAATTTCTCAATTTCACAAAAATCTCTATATGTTTAATCTGTAGATTATTCATGTGCGTATCCATAATAATATAAAATAATTAAGTTTATAAATATGTAAAAGTCTACATCATGTAGAAAAAAAGTCAAATCTAAAGGAGTTAATCTCAGTTAATATTTGTTATAAAAACTATACTATTAATTATAAAATGTCAATTGCGCACGAAAATACAACTGATCATTTAATTACAATTTCCAAACGTGCTAGGTTTTTTGTTTGAGAAAGATATTGTATTACAATATCCTTGGAACGCTCGTTTACGAAAATTGCATGAGGACTTAAACCACCACTTGCGTTGTATCGGGAATTATTAGCAATGCAACCCTTCTATATCCAAATCAAGTACGCTCTTACCTTGCTTGAAACCTTCACTCCCTTGTCTACTGTGCGGCCGCGCGAATGTCTCATCCGAGGCTAAAATCAACAATGACGAATCAGTTTGAGTTTTCTTTTTTTTTTCTTCTTCAATCTCATATCACGTATGTCACGTTTGTTCCGCTTCTTACCTTGCGCCGAGGTGCTGGGCGTTGGTTCTGGTTCCCGTTTAACCCGCGTGATGGGCGGCTCCGGCGTATCGGTGCCATTCTCCGTAGGTTCGTCTCTCCTCGCCGACGACGATCCTGAGGATCCTGTACTAGCGGCGGAATTACTAGCGGTCGCCGCGGCACCAACGCTGTTGGTGGTGTTGGTACCACTCCTGATGTTACCGTTGCCGCTGACCTCGCTTTGAAAATCCAGTCCCATCTTCATTTCCATCATTTCGGGTGAACCTTGAATCAGATCGGCGCCCGAACACGATTGTAAATCTTGGCCGCCGACTTCACCAATCGGCGTGTCCGACGAACCGCTCAATTTCCTGGGTCTACCGCGTTTTCTCTTGGGCGCTGTAAGCGCAGAACCGAGTAATGGATGGCTAGACATATGGTGGAACCTCTTTTGCGCGACATGATGATGATGCTGACCAATTTGGTTGATTCGATGGAGATTGGGCGGTGGCGGCGCCACCGCGTTCTGACCGCCACCCAATAACGAGGATGTGATACTCGGTAGATCGCATTTGTCCTCGTTCACCTCGGTCAGGCCTTTTATCCTTAGGGACTCGGCGACTCGTAGAAAGGCGGTCAATCGGTCTTGGTCGACGCTTACCTCGCCGCGGTACATAAAGTCCAGAAGGCTGCGCATGTCCACGTACGGAACATCCTTGAGAATGACTATCGGGTGCTTATCGGGATGGCCAACAAACAAGGCCTACAAATAATGATATTTATGATATCAATTAAAAATTAAAAAACAATTACATCAATATTAATGTCAATACAATTATAATTTGTTGAATTTTTGCTGACTCTTTATTACAAAATTATAAATAACTTCCGGCAATTTCTCGCGCTGTCACTGCTTCGTTTCAATGCTAATTTTAATAAAAAATAGGCGCGTAAAAGATATCGAGTTTACCTGAAAATAGGGGCTACATGCCGACAGCACCATCTTATGCGCCCTGAGTAATTGGCCCTCAACGGCCAGCGTGACGTCGACGAAAGACTCGTCGTGCAACAGCTGGTCGAAGACGGAAAGCAGATTGCTCTGGTGATTGTTCCAGCGCAAACAGAACCTCTGCGACGCCATCGCTTCGCTTCTCAAATCCGCCAGGTTGCCGTTGATATCCGCTAACATGGAGGGACCTGGCTGCTTGTCGCCCTATTGTCGTCGTTGCCTCTGCTGCCGCCACTTCGTCCTCGTTTCTTCTTTTGCTTCTCCACGGCGCCACCACCTTCTACGATGACGAAGCCACTCGCTCTTGCTCGTGCTGCTGCTCCTTCTACTACTCGTCCTCGTGCTGCTCTGCTCTTCATCGGCCAAGAATTATCGTGTCCGGCTTACTCGTGACCTGCAATGGGATCATGGCGATGATTAGTATCATAATAAAGCAATGTATCCTTTTTTTTTTAATTTAAATGTTTTTTTAATCTTAATTGTGATTCAAACAAAACTTTATCTCGTAAATTAACGCGAGCATTTTCAAGATAAATTGTATAAATATATTTACGAATCAAATTTAAAATAAAATAATTTATTAATATAATTTATTTGTTAATATTAAGCGTTAAGAATAATATACTTCGAAAACATTTTACATGTTAAATATATAAAAGCTAGAAAGTAGATGTCTTGACATCAAAAGCTACAAAGACGATTCTGAGGAAAGGACAAGATGATGGAGGATAGAGGTGGATGTACGATTCGAGAGAACATAGACAGACGTCGAATAGGCGATTCATTCGGTTCGTGTGTGTCTTTTGTGCAATTCTCTTTTCTCACCCCTTCCAATCACAATAACGTCATCAGGTACGTGATATATCATGTCTACGAGAAAAAAACAATTGTCGAAAGACGTTTCACTAGGATAAAATATTGCGTCGTTGTCATTTTCGTTATTAGAATTTAAAAATTTTCTTTCTTTCTTAAATAATTGTCAATTAATATTGCACGCAATACAATGAAATATATTTGCAATTTAAAAAAATTTATTTATTTGGTATATTTTTTATCTACGATCGAAATATTTTTGTAATATCGTGCTATATGAAAAAACGAAAATAACGATCAAAAGAGAAGAGGTTCTCCTCTCGGATCGTCGCCATGGAGGAAAGAGGTCGGCCGAGAGAATCAATAGCATTTTCTACGCATTCGGATCGATACCGGGACCCGCTTTCGCGCGCAAATCACGTTACGTGATATATGTAGACGGTTGCATGTACGAGGTAACCAATATAAAGCGGCAAACTTTTAATCCAAGGAGTAAAAGAATGGGAAAGAATGTCGGAGGTCTGTTAGAAATCAATTTAATCCAAAGGTAAGAGAGAAAATAACTGAACATGACAATTATTATCGAATCGTCGCAATTGAAAGTCTCAGTTTCCTCAATTTCCACCTGAATCACACGCGCACACGCACCGTTGCACGTGGTGTATGGATGCAGGATGGTTGCGCGACCTTGCGCGACCTTGTCGGTGACCAGAGCGCGAATGTACGTACGGTTTTCGCGATGAATGGCAGCCGACACCATGGCGAGGCGAGGTAAAGTAAGGCGGCGCTCGAGAGAGAGAGAAAGAGAGAAAGGAGAAGAAGGAGGAGGAGGAGGAAGAGAAGGGAGAGGGAGGGACAAGTCGACCTTTAACGATCGCGATCGACGACTCCATCGAGAACGTTGAATTACGTTACAACATTCGAGGGGGGGGGGGGGGATTAATTAGCCCGCGAAAGCGGAAAACGTCCAGGGCGAGATCGTATTACGCGGCCGAGCGCGTAACGAGACGATCGCGTTGCAACGCACGTAGAAGGATGCTCGCGATACCTCCATGAATCGAATTAACGATTTCTACGATGGATGATATTTCTTCAATTTTAAGCCGATAATAATTTTTTTAACCTTTCGAAATGTTCTATTCCGCAGCCAATCTTAAAAAATTTGTCGTACGTTTGTGTGTGTCGTAATATAGACTTGGTATAAAAAAAAAGTAAAACATGGATGAATATTAATATCGAGCTTTTTTTAACATTAAACATTATCAATTATATCATTGACAATGCTATATCTTGGAAATTCGAGAGCCTGAAATGCTCTTGAAAATGTAATTTATCAAAGAGAGGATTCCAAAAATCGTCGTACGACAAATTTTTTAAGCACACTGATTGGCTGCGGGATAGCAATCTTTTTAATCTTTAGAAACTTTTTATTCTACAGCCAATCGATATGTTTAAAAAATTTTGTAAATGTAATAGCGTGACGTCAAGAGAAAATTGCGTACGACAAAATTTTTTTTCCAAAATTGATGCATCGTTAGCCTGCTGCTCCTCTCCCGATGCTCGATTCGAAATATCAATCCTCTTTTTTCGCTCGCGATGACTTGAAAATCAATTTGTCGCATGAGCGATTAGTAACATAAAATCCAGCAAGATACGTAATAAGGAATAAATAGGTGCATTATTCCGTTCGATCGCTCATGCGGCAAATTGATTTTCGCGTTATCCGAAATTTGATTTTGCGAGCGAAAAACAGAGACGGAAATAAACTCCACGACAAGGACTAATCGATAATGTAAGCCTCGCAAATTTAACATAAACCAATTTTACGTCACGAGCTCTCGTACATATATATGTCATCGTAGTCAGATTAAGTTCTTTTTGGAATCCTCTCTTTGATAAACCTTACGTTTTCAAGAGCATTTAAAGTTCGAGTTTCCAAGATGCAGCATTGTCAATGACATAATTGATAATGTTTAATGTTTAAAAAAAAGCTCGATAATAATATCCATCCATGTTTTACTTTTTTTTATACCAAGCCTATTACGACACATACACACACACAAACGCAAAAACGAGTTTTGTCCATTTCTTTATTCGATGCAACCGCTATCGTAAGAGTGTCGATGTCTTGATTTTAGGAAGAGAAGGAATCTGACGCGAGGAGGACTCGCTGGCAGGCATAAATGAAGACCATGACAGTGTACACAACTGCGTTCTCCGAAACGCGGCGCACACGGATAAAAAAACCGGCACCTCCGAATATCGAAGGCTCTCTCGTTCTCGTGTTTACTTAGTCGCTTCGATACTCACATGACGATGAGCGCGGCCTTTTTCTCCTTTTTTTCACGAAACACGCGCGCGCGTGCAGGTGTATGTACGTGTGCAGGAAAACCCCAAGGTATATGGATTCAACGATGGCGCCGCAAAGATTAAATTCGACACTCATTTAATGATAATTAAAATTATCAAGTCGATTAAAATAACAATTATTTAGTTATTATTAGTTACAGTTATTTATGTAATTTTATGTGATTTATAATTATTTTGTAATTTGAATTAAAATTATGTTTTTCAATTTCTGTACATTTCGATAGAAACGATTCAATCAATGTCAGTCTTTATCCTCGCGTTACCGATTCCGATATCAAAGTTTCCAGCAAAATATTTGATTCGCGTGTTGAAATGACATAAATAAAAGTCGCGCCATAATTGGCACACGATTATCCACGTGAGTATGCAAATACGATCCCGCCCGATGGTTATTGGTCGATTAATTCATTTTCCGCGAATTCGATCGAGGGACAAAAAGAAAAAGGAAAAACGCTTGTTATTTCCTCGCCTGCAGCAGCGTGTAAACTATTATTCACGAGCGTGGAAACAAGCGGTCGAAAGCTGTTTTCCCGCATTTCACAACCGCGATATTTCCCGTTGACATTGCGCGCGTCCATTTATATAACACGTTGAAACGGGCTGTTCCCGCTTCCCAATATCGGCTACGCATAAATCTCCGGTGGAGACGTACGCCTTTGCACGTTCATCCTACGAGTCATCATCGCGTCAAGTCGCCATGCACGCACGCCTACACGCGTGCGCGTGCACGCGCGCATAACGAACCTCGCGCGTTTGCGCTGCATCAGCGATTCTCAACCGATGCGCCGAGTCGATACGCGTGGCGCATCTCCCGGCGCGCACAACCCTCTTTCAATCTACGTAAACATCGATCGCGAAAAATCGCCGCGCGTGGTAACAAGTGCGAGAAATATTACGTAACTGACGAGTTTTAAAACTCGCGACGCTACGAGCAACGTACATATTTCATGTTGCTCGATGAAAAAGATATTTTTATTACGCCGGACGATAACCAATCGCGGCCGAATCCACGAGCTTGGACGCGTCTTCCGATTTGTTGTTGTTGTCGAACGTGACGAGATATCGATAATCGCGCCAATCCCGCGCCATGTGCGCGCGCGCGCGCGCCGCATTCTCGCGAGCGCGAGTCGCTCTCATGGCCACGCGTTGCGTAATCAACGCGACGGAGTAGTCACGCCGCGCCGCGCCGCGCCACGCCGCGCGAGGTACAAAAGGAACGATGCGAAACAAGCGCGCATTCGCTCGCGAATACCGCTGCGCGTTTCGGAGACTGTGGTCCGCGGATTCGGCCTCGGTCGGCCTCGGCCGGCCTCGGCCAAAGTCGTCTCCAACGCGTTTAACTATCTTTATTCCCCGTCTCCTTCTTCTTCTTCTTCTTCTTCTTCCGCGTACTTTGCGAGGATATCGCGCGTTTCCGCAAAGACGGACCGACGACTGACTTTAGCTCGTCGCGACCGGCAAGATTATTCGCGTCTCCTAGTTTCCCCTCCCTTCTCTCTCTTTATTTTTAATCATTCTCGTATTGTCAATTATTTTCAAGTAAAATGTAAAAAGTATTTTTACTCCCGACCGCTGCCAACCTACGGTTACGCGTTTCACCGAGCTCGGATCGGTTCTTATGGCTTTTCTCGATAAGATAGTTCGGTGTCATCTCTTTTGCACAGTAGTAGTTTCTTATTAACCATGATGGTTTGGAACATATAATTATTATTTTTTATTCCATTAATAATTGCTTCCACAATCGCGTGGAATTTGTTCGTTTCTTACAAAATATCAAAGTTGTGATATGCGTTCGTAACCATCTTATTCTTCGAAACGTATCAACGTTTTAATAAAACACGTTTTACGTCTCTCTTTCTTTCCAATTCCTTCTTCCCCGTCTTCATCTAGGCTACTCTTGCCGCGCGCAAAAAGCCGAGAGATACGGATCGATTAGAGAAGCATTCCGCTGAATCAGCGCTCAAGGATATACATGTCCGGTCGGCGAAATCGCACTCGCTGCCGGGATTCCGTCACGGTGCAACCCGCGCCTCTTGTTTCTCTTTTCGTTCTCCCATCTTCCTCCACCCCACCCCATCCACCCGGGTCTCCTCTGTTATCCTATCGCGCGCGCGGGGACAAATATTACCGCGATTGCGACATCCGCGCGATTCCTCGAGTCGCGATTTACGTGACTCGCAGCCGCGATAGTCGCCTTCGCTTACTCGGTGACGGGGACGGCGCGGGGGAAGGGGGGAAAAAGTGCGAGGGTCGCGAGAGAAGCGGACGCGCGGCGGGAGGCGAGAGGCGGGGAAGGCGGCGAGGACGCGCATCCGGAGACGACACACACGCTCGTCCTAGAACGGGGTTGCTGCATCGATCGACCGAATTTCGACAGCGGAATCAAAGTCGAATTCGACGAAGCGCGAAAGGAGAGGCGGAGGAAAATTCAAGCGCGAAACGGACCCTCTTGCCAAATTCATCGTGGCTCGTATATTTGCTCGTCCGCAGAATGAAAACAACTGTCAAATCAAAACTTACGTACTTGAACTAATGCGTTCATTGTTTTGTATATACGCAACGATTTATAATTTAATAATTTTAAATTTCAACAATATTACAGTTTATCTTAATATTGTAATCTGTCATCTGTGTATTGTAATATTGTCATCTCGATAATATACGATTATTTAATTCCACCTTAAGAAAATGATAATCTTTGATTTAGAAATGTTATTTTCCATCTACATTGTTTCTTTTCCATTCGAGAAAATTAAATCTTAAATCATAAGAATATATTTTTCTCGATTGAACTATATAAAATATTATTATATAATTTATATATATAAATATTTTTCTTTAATTAATATATTTTTTTTAATTAACGCAATATAATCTCATTTCAAGATTTCCATGTTAAAACTAAATATACTTTCCAAACAAGAATGTCCTTTTTTCTGTGTCCTTTGCTTCGAGATGTTTGCAACGCGATTTAAAGTCACAAGTCAAGAACGTATATTCCAGAAAGTGTCTCGCGACGCTGCTTTCGATCGCGCGACTACGATAATCGGGGCAAGGAAAGACCGAGGGTGTCGTCAGCGGCGCGATTACGCGTCGTTAATTAGCAATTGTAAAATGGTCGACTAGCGACGCAAAGATTCCTTCGATCGCGTAATTTCTTTGCAATTTTCTATCGTCGGAAATCTCAAGATAAATTATTTCCTCCTTTACGATGCGATATATCTTTAGAGTTTTCCTTCAACATTACACGTATGCATGTGTGTGTGTTGTTTATCGATATGCGATTAATAACATTTTAATCATCGTCGTTGACCGAGAGTCGTCACGATCGTTTCTCCATCTCTCCTGTGGGACTGCGATAATAATAATTCGAGGAGAAAGAGGCGAGAGGGGAGAGGGGGGCGAGTGCACTCGGATATCTGTTCCTAGTCGCATCTCCACCCACTGGGGGAGTGCCAGGATGTGCTTGGAACGATGGCTCGGTACACATTCTTGAACGCGCACGCCTGCAAGTGTCACGTGTACGCATACGAGGTGTCCCCGCAAATTCCTCGACGGACGTCGAGTCGACTTTTACGCGTTACGAGAAAAAAAAGAAAAAAAAAAGAAAAAAAAAGTTCTGTAGAAGCCGCCACGAGCGTGAAAAAATTAATTTAAATTTAATTCTTTCTCGCTCCACGACCTTAATATGGGATATCGAGTATCGCTTCGATAATAGTCGCAAAAACATTAAACGTATCGAGACCTTACGAGAAGATATGCTTGATCTTTGTTGGCGGGAATGACGATGTTTCGCTTCCACGCAGCCGTGCTGTAGACGAAGCAGGGCGGGGTTTCCCGGTACACCCTGTATATCCGATGTGTGTGGAAGCGCGTCAGTCAGCGCAGGCAGGTACTGCTCATTCCGTTAGCCACGGCGTGCCACCAGGTACGGCGGAGTTAACGGAGAATTTCGCGGCGCGAGGGGAGCCGCGGGTCGCGGGCCGCGGGCCCTGTCGGCACAACCGGGCACAACCGAGCATAGCCGTGTCCTACATTTTCGAAGCTTCGCTCGTCGCTCCTCGCGAAAGAGAAGCGCGAGGCATTCCCGATTCGCACGCTCGCCTTCGCCCGGGATTAACCCGAGATTAACTCTCGGGTCTGAGAATGCTTACTCCGATATCCGAGTATCCAAAGTATTTGTATTAGATCTATACGGCGCGTATATAACTATATCCCCTCCTACAATTTAGAAGCCAAATGTTGATAGCGAATATCAAAATAACATCTTCTCGATATGTCGGATTATTTATTTTTCATCGTCAGTCTATCATTAATTGCATCAATATCTAAAGAGAATATTAAATATTGAAATTTATCAAGTATGTAAGAGTGTAAAGAAAATATTTGAAACTTGATCGACAAATCGAGAGCCGCGTATTCATCGTTAATTAATATTTTTGGAAATACCGATACTTGTAGAATATCTATATATTAATTATATTTATTATTAATAGCTCTCGCGCGTGCACGCGTCTATACATGTATATGTATATATATATATTGCGGATAAAAAAATTGGTACTCGGATATTCCAAAGGAAAGAGATTCATAAATTGCCGATTTAAGAATCCCTCTCCGAGTCGCCCTCTCATGTGCGGTCGTTGCCGAGCGGCCATCTTTGTGACTCCGCATCCCGCTCTCTCCGCCGAGCCTCCGGCAGTCCTACATCTCCCAGCCCTCTCTCGCCCTCTCGCCACCCTCCCGTCGACGGCGATGACGACGCTCGACCTCGCCGCGCGCATTGGCGCCAACCCCGCAAAATTTTTTTTCAATGCCGCGAAAACTTTGCAAACTCGCAAGGGCGATGAATATCGAATAATTTCAAGCATTTCGACGGATATTTCGTTCGCATTCACGCGCGCGTACGCGTGACGTGTTAGCGACTACGGCAGCATTTTTGACGCTGGAATCGTAACGCGAATGTTGAAATTTTGTTCGAGGCAAGTGGAATTAATTGAAACGCTATTGTGGGAAAAATAGAGGACTTTGACGAGTTTTCCTCGCGCCGATTGCGACGCCGTCGTGCATGACGCTCGACCTCAATGAACGCGTCAAGGGGAGGGAAAAAAAGGATCGCAAGAAACGCGGGCGATCCGCGAAAGGATGTCGCGATTCCGGTGACTGAATGTTGCACGAGGACGGGGCACGGCGGTCGAGCAAAAAATAAAAGAGCGCTCGGGGACGACGAGGGCTTGGGGATTCAACGAGGGGCGGTCGAGCTGGGGTGGGCAACGGTGCATGGATCGAATCGTTTTATGAGAACGAAAAGTTGCGTAGAAAATTTGGATCCTTGATTTTGTATGGAAATAAAATCCGCTCGACATCGGCAAATTAGTCATTAAGCCTACAAATTCATCGATCCGTGAATTCTACCATGGAAATATTTTTTTCAAATATTTTGAAGGTACTTGATGTAATGTTGCAATATTTAAAAGGAGGATATTTTGAAATTTTCCCTCCGATAATCCCTTGCTCTATATTTTCTATAAATTTAAAAACGTTTCGAAAGTATTTTACGAAAAAATCGCAAGGGTATATCGAAAATTAATTTTTCAAAAATTGCTAATTTTTTTTAAATATGTAAAAACCTGTACAAATTATTATATTCTGTATTTTCTCTCTGTCTCTATCTCTCCCATTTTTTCTAATAATAAGTTTAAATGAGAATAAAGACAAGAATATTTTGAAAAGAAAATATTCCAAAAAAATTTTCCAAGAATGAAAAGTTTGTAGGTACCGGATTTTTCGTTTTATTCGTGAATAATCCGTCCCGTCAGGGACGCACTGTCATCCTTTACTTCTTTCTTTCCAACTTTGGTTTCTATGAAAAGTTTTAGAAACTGCATTTTTTACAGCTCAGAATAGTAAGAATTTTTAACCGTTTTTCCATTGAAAGAGAATATCCTCTGAGAATTGGCAACGTTCAACCTTTTCTTTCTTCCCTGTTGCTGCTTATTATCCGAATCCGACCCTGCGCAACTAGGCATAGCAGGTGTAAGTGGGGCACGACGGTGCGACACTCATTTGAAGCTTCTAGTCTCGCACGATGTTGCGAGAACAAGTGTACGCATACACAAATGCAATAGGGTTGCAAAGTCCTTTCCTCTATATATAAATGCAAGGACAATGAGAGTCGCGACTCGAAAAAGCGATCCCCACGAATAAATTCTTGCGTCTCTCTACGACTTCTCTTTATTCGTGCTGAGATAGGGGAGCATTGTTAGGGACAATCGACATCCCTCTGAATATCACAATTACAGAATAATGTACCACGAGCAGTAATTGCAACGCTTGGAAGGCCGCGTACAGGAGTAAAGTGACATCATTCAAAAAATCGATCGACTAATTGAATCAAGGACCTAGACCCGAACGACGAGAAAATTACGTCTCTGTCTGCATGCAAAGATGTAACAATTACATCGAAACAATCATATATATAATAAACTGCTTTGAAACATTTAACTTATCTGGATTGAAATTTACAAAAATAAATAGCTAAAGCTAATTAATTTCTCTAATCATGCAAATTTATATAGGATGCTCCAAATTATTCATACTTAATTTTATTCGTAATTTTCCGATTTAATTCAAATCTTTTTATAAAGAAATATCATCAGACACATTCCTTATTTTTCTAATTAAGCGTTTAACGTTTAGCCACTATGGAAATTTTTTTATAGCTCTTTTGTCTCTCAAGTAAACCTATAAATAGAAACGGTTTACAAAGTACATTCGAATAACGGTTACGAGACAATTGTGTTCTTTCATTTATCTCCTTTCTTTTATTTTCTGTGCCGATTTCCACTGTGCGCTCGTCAAGATACATTACATCTATTACAAGAATGCCAGACTTGGTTGGCATTCTTGCCAACTCGTCAAAGATTTGATTTAAAAAAACATGGAGTAAATATATACGATTGTGTAAACTGCAAACAAGTTATGGAAATGAGAAATATAATTAGATTATTGCTTGCATCTGTGTGCTGAATTTTTTTATAATTAGGAACTTGTAATAAATCTAATTTAAATATGCAATCAGAGAAATAAAGAGAAAAAGTATAATTAGTTTTCAATATATCCATAATAATTGTTGAAAATGATAATATGCTATACATATATAACTTTGATGGCAAATAATGTCATATATAATCGATTTCAATTATTTTGATTAGATCCTAAATTGACAAGTACATGAATAGTAAAAATAAAATTTATATACAGCTCGTTTAATAAAATTCTTTGGCATACTATTTACCTTGCGACAAGTTTCTCACATTTTTCAATATTTTCTTTGAAATTTCCAATTTGTAAAATCTTTTAAGAATTTATGCCTAATCATCCCTAATGACTTCAATTTACAGTCATTAGGGATGATTAGGAGGAAAAATTGGAAATAATACCAAAAGTTATCTTTTAGTTTCCCTCAGGGCGATGAATAATTTTTATAGAAATATATTATCGCGACAAATTTTGATACGATGACTAATATTATACTTGCTTCCCCAAAATTACATTGGAAATCAGCTTGTATTTTTTTGTAAAAAGACGTTATATCCGGATTGAATTGTATGAATAAAATATAAGTACGAACACAACTTGAAGCACTCTACACAAGTTTGCACGATAAACGAGAAATTAATTTCAAGATAAAAATACGGTTGGATTCAATAATATGAATATTAACATGATTTAGGAATGTACATTAATTAACGAAAGGAAACGGTAGAAGGATGTGTAATACAAGCCACGATTTCACAATTTACCATGGAAGAACAGGAAAAAGGAAACCCCGTCGGGCGAGCGGACTCTTTATAGTCGGGATACACGGAAACCCTTTTTCTCGGTTCAGGGAACACCCCCAGTTCTTTCGTTTCTATTTCGAACCCTGCATTACTCAAAACGCGAATCAAATAATCAGACGTATAATAAATTCAGAGCTTGCTGTATTTAAAGAATCGGGCGAATCAAAATTTCAATATAAATAATATCAGTACAGTTTGGCGGAATATTGACGGGAAAAGACTTGAGAAATTCCTGAAACGATTCTGGGATCACGAGATTCTAGGAAATGGCAAAGGGAGGGCAAATGAATCAACAGGAAGCTCGAATTCCCGCGATAAACCAAAGATTAAAAGATCGTCGTACTCGATGCGTGACGAATATTAACCCTCTATGCTATTTATCTACGCCCTTCCCCAGTCCGTGACCACTATCATCATCGTCGCCGCTATAATTGGCGCCGCTTCAACCCCTCGCGGGTACCGCGATAAAATCGTCACGCTACTCTTAATCACGAAAGAGCGAGAGAGACAGAGATAGCCCGCAGGAAGTCGCATGTAAATTCTCATCGGAACGCACGTGGGTACGGTCGATGTGTCGACGCTTCGTTGCGTGCACGCACTTGTCGCCCGCGTGTATCATCGCGGTCCCCTCCCTCCCCTCTCACCCCCCCCTCCGGGTCTTTTCTTTGCCACGATACCACTTTTCGAATCTAATATATTTTTTATAAAATCGACGCACCCCAGAGTCCTCGAATGACGAGGGTGCAAGGTATATCGAAGGAATATTTCACGATCCCTTTTTCGCAGTGTTCTTTTCCCCTCTTTAATTATGAATATAAAATTTCAAAAATAACGCACGCTCGAGAGAATACATTATAATAAATTAAAAATTTATTTTAATCCTTCACAAAAATACTTATAACAAAGTAGAGTTTATCATTTTATTTTTTCGCATAATCTCTCGACAGATTCGCGCGTTATGTCAACCAGCATGACGAATAACGTTGCACTGCAATTTCGCGAAAATGATAATTTGCTTTTCTCGTATGTGAAACGAAGAATATTGGAGGAAAAAATTTAAATCTACTTGCCGCAATTGAAAAAAATTTATCGTTGGAGAGTGACGTAATTCTCGATAAAAAAGTTAATTGTGTATAAAAATATTGCAAATATTGGACGCATTCCGGTATACATATTAATCACGTGGTCGTAATCTACGCGACGTGACAAAAGAATTGAGAATTTTTCCCCCCGACATTCTCACACTTTCGAATAAAAAATTCCATGTACCGTATATTCACCGTGCTGGAGAAGTTAATGACGGAAGCGATATTTACGTAACTATATACGGGGTGTCGCATTATCGGCACTCCTCTCGCGCAAGAGAGGCGTGGCGATAGTTCCGTAACAACGCGTGTGCAATAAACACTCGAAAACTCGTGTAAAGACCCTTAGGGTTGCGTTGTGAAACGCGGAGCCAAGTCCAATCTGTGCTCGAGAGTCTAATCTTTGAGATAACGCGAATCCCTGTATCGTGATAAGTTTGAATAGAACGACGTCGAGACAATACGTGTACCTATCGTCGTAAAATTTCGGTCTCGAGATTAGAACGCTACGTTTGCGCCCGCTCGAAAGAAATCTCCTACCCGTCAAAGAGGAAAGAAAAACGTGAGACAATTTCATTTCCAAAAAAAAAAGAAAAAAAAAGAAAAATAATAGTCACTTTGACAGTTCGCGGCGCAAATTCGCGCACACTTTTCCGCGCACTCTTCCTTCCTCCGTTTCGACGCTGGAAAAATCGCGACGCGTACATCCCTGACGCGTTCGCGATCTCGCACACGAAGAGACGCGTAGAAAATGGAGAGGACTCACCCACACACCGGCAGCACCCCGCCGTGACTCACGAACACGTCGCGCATCCACACGATCGGGGCTCCTGTTCGGGGCGGCGCACACAGGTTGCACAATCGTCGTTATCACCACAAAGTCGTTGCGACTTAATTACTCGGCGCGACGAGGCATCCAACGTCCGTTCGCTCGTGCCCCCTCTTCGACGACGATGACGAGAAGGAAAATTCACAGCGCCGAGCGGAACACGTGCTCCTGATAGACCGTACGTCGAAACGTCGAGCACCGAGAGAACGCCCTCGCGAAATTCACCTGTTACGACGAGTCGACGACTACGAGAATATCAGGCCGCGAACTGGAATGAGAAGAAGCGACGAGAAACGTAGGATACGCGTGTTCGTTCGCGAGGAAAGAAAACGGAACGGGGGCGAGGAGCGAAGCGCACACGAGCGCGTGCACGCACGCGGTTTCAATGAGCGAGACTGACTGCGAGGGGAGGATGCTCGGCGAGCGGACGGACGGACAAACGGATAGGCGAGCGGAGCCGAAGGCGGCCGAGCCGCTCCGAATCGTGCCGAGTCGGCCTCGACACCCCGGGGCGTATCGGCGCCTATGGGCAGCGCCGGAGTCGACCGCGAGGGAGGTGAGGCCGGAGAGGGGATGACGGAAGGGGTAGAGAGGCGCGGAGGACGAAGCGGAGAGGGGAGGGGACGGGGGAGAGGGATTTACGCAACCCTCTCCCGAGCGAAAATCCACGTCGAGAAACACGCCGTCCGTCGCGATGCGCCGATAAGCCACGTAGAACCCTCGGCCCGCGCTCTCTCCGTCTCTTTCCCTCTTGCCGCCGAGGAGGAGGAGGAGGGAGAGAGAGAGCGAGTTCTTTCTGTATCGCAGTTTTGCTTCGTGGAAAAGAAACTACCACGAAACTAACCTCTTCCGTTCTGCCCCGCCGACTCGCCGCTGCTAACCCTTCCGACGTAGCCACGTAGGAGCGCGCACACGCATACGTAAACACGGACACGTCCCCGCGCGCGCGCGCACACATACACGACGACACTCGCGAACCGAGTACCGTACAAGCGTAGTGTCGTGCATACACCCAGACGAAGAAAAGGAAGAACCGAGTACAAGGGTCGAACGCGGAGACGAGAGGGCGAAAGGAGGGAAGCGGACGAGGGCCCGGGGGAAAGAGGGAGGTGTATACGCGTCGCGCGAGGGAGGAAACGAGAAAAAGATCGTCTGGCCGAGCCGACGATATCGATTCGCGAGGGTGGCTCGAGATGGCAACGACCCTGTCGCGACGTCCCGATGCCTCGAGATCGTTTCGCGAGCGATGTCACCGCCGCGCGGCCTTATCGACGCTCAAGCGCGCCGCGACCCGTCGACGGGAGCGAGCGAGACGACGATACAACGATGAAAACGGAGCTGGATACACCGCCTGGGAGCGAGGCGCGGACGCGCGCGCCACTTGCACTTACCTTGACATCCTCGCGACTCGACTCGACTCGATGACGGCGACGACGACGCGAGGCAAGGCGAGAAAAAATGGGAGGTAGAGATCAGTTTCCGTGGTGCGCGAAAGGACGGGCAACTTTGTCCGTGCGCAGCACTAGGACGCCATGTCAGCAAGTCGAGGCGCGGACGGACTCTCGGGGCAGATACGTGCGCGCGGACGACCGCTACACACGTACGCGCCACGCACACTCACGAGTCGGGCGACGTGAGCGAGAGCGAGACGCGAAACGCACGCACACCACGTAGCCGACCAACCCGCGCCGGGGAATTTCTGCTGCGCCACCGAACGGCCGTCACGGAACCTCGCCTACGCCCGCCTAGCAGCCCAGCCACGGCCGTGTCTTCCACTCGTAGTACCCTTCACCGTCGTCGCGCGGCACCGCACCACGTCGCACCACGTCGCACCGCACCGCACCGCACCGCACCGCAACACACCGCACCACGTCGCACCGCGCCGCACCGTAACGCAACGCAACGCAACGCAACGCAACGCAACGCAACAGCAGCGAGCGCGACAAACACCCGCTCGAACCCGAACGCAAACGCTCGCCTCGCTCGCTCGCGCGCCCTCGTTCAACCGAACGAACCACCGAGCCGACGACGGCCGACCCGAGCCGAACCGAGTTCCGATCGGGCGCGCTCGGCAGCCTCCCGCGAGAGCGCAAACTTTTACCACCACCGCCACCTAGAGACGAGACGTGACGCGACGCTCCCCTCCGCGTTCTCTACCCTGGTGAGCTCTCTCGGTCGCTCCCCCACCCCCGCACCCTACGCAGCGCGCTGCCGCTTCCCCCGGCACCCCTGTCTCGCTAGCGCTATCTCGCTCTCCCTCTCTTTCACGCGCGCGCGCGCGCGCGACGACGCGGGTCTCTCCGTCGCACTCGTGCGCGAAAATCCCCCCCGTCTCTTTACCCTTTCCATACGTTGCTTCTTCCTCGCGTTAGCCCCCGTAAGGAACGGACGATTCGTCTAATCTCTCTCTCTTTCTCTCTCTCTCGCTCATCCTTTTGCGAAAGCTACATTTTACCTCTATCTCGCTTCCCCTCGATTCTCACCCTCGGTCACTCTCGAAAAGGGGCACTTACTTTCGTCCCTTTGTTCTCACGCTTCGAGCCGAGCGCCCTTTCCCTGCCCCGCGACGCCTTTGGCTTTCTTTCCAAACGCACCCTCGTCCCTCCACCTTTGCGATTGCATTCTTGCACTCGCTTCTCGCTGATGATACTGCTCAAGATTAAACGAAACGAACGAGAACGCTGTTGATGAAATTTTAACGAAACGCTTGAAATTTTGTAACGTTACCCTCTGACCTTGAAATTGGCCCAAACTCGAGTCGACTCTGAGAAACTTTGTCTTGTTCGTCGCGAAAGTGTTGACCATTTCGGTAAGGGAAGGGAGGGATGGGGCGAGGGTCAAGGCGGAGGATGAGAGAAGCGAAGACCAAAGTCCTTTCTCGAGAGAAAGACAGGGTGGGGATGGATCGACCTCGAATATCGCAGGGATGCACGGGAGAGGGATGCGACGAGGTGATTCCCCCGCCACCTCTATCCCCGCGGGACAGGAAATTCGCAAGCGGACGGACGAGGGAAGGAAGAGAGAGAGAGAGAGAGAGAAGAAACGGTGGTAGTGTCGTTGCGGGTTAGGAGGCGATTCGCGCGCTTGCGCATTTTTTTCCACCGCCGCCGCCGACGCGAAGTCTCTTTGCGACCAAAGTTGAAGTTGTTCGCCAACCTACCCGACCACTGTTGCGTGTCTGGTAATCTCTACTCAGCTCCAGAGTCCCACCGATGGTTTCGATACTCCTCGTCGGAATCCCACGTTGGCAACGAAGGCGGCGCTCTGCCGAAAACACACTCGAGTAGCGTGCGTCGTCTCGCCAGCGGAGCTGCTACGCTGGCAACGAGACACGTTCACCCCGACACGCGTGCCTCGCGTCGCAAACGTACTGCCGTCGCCGCGACTTGGCGACGCGCGCCTTCTCTTTCCTCCGTTCTGCCCCCTCTCACCCTTCGGAGAGCGCGTTTAACAGGATGGTCACGCCGTTTCTCGCGCGGTTCTCGCTATACGAACAAAAACAAGGGCGGCTGTTAAAGAGAATAAGCGACATGTGTATATTTATCTTTGTATTTACATTGCTATATATACACGTATATCCCTTGTAGCATGTGTGCGAGGGTTGTTCGCATACGCATCGATAGCTGGCCGATACAAATGTGCGGGGCGAGATACCGTGGAAGAAACTCCACGGGGCTTTTTGGTCGACTGATAAAAAGGCACCGAGACTGGTGCCTTGTCGCGATGAACGAGAGGCGTATAGTCGGACAAAAAAAAGTGCCTGGAAGGAGAAGCTGCGGAGAGAGACTCTCGGGACAGAAGCAAGCGGCGGCGGTGGTAGTGGTGACGGACGGGAGCGTCGTTGGCATGGAGGGGGCGAGGACGACGATGGTAGTAGTCGGGGGGTAAAGGGGTAGACGGACATGTAGACGATGTGGGTCGGGGTGAAGGGGCGTCACCACCGCCTCTGCTGCCGCCGCCGTCATCGCCGTTTGACTCCTCCGACTGCTGTTGCCGATTGTCTAGTGTCCTTGGCTCCGCTCTAGCAAAACTCTAGCTAGTTCTAGCTCAGAGTGTGCGCGCTCGTTCGCTCCTTCTCTCTCTCTCTCTCTCTCTCTCTCTCTCTCTCTCTCTCTCTCTCTCTCTCTCTCTCTCTCTCTCTCTCTCTCTCTCTGAGAAACTCGACTGATTCTCCTACTCTCCATTGCGCCTACGGTCAGGGCTGTATCGCTCGGGGCTGCTTCGCCCCTTCCATCTCTTCTCCGTCAGCTTACTCCTTCTCGGTACCCAGCTCTCTTTCTCGTTTTCTTTCTCTGTTGCAAAAGACTCGCTTATTACATAAATTCATAATCGAGGATTAATGTTTACGATATTTATTATAATCTATTTTCTTCTTTTTCCCTCTTATTGCACCGTATATTGTACATTTTTCTTTTTATATTGAAAAGTTTTGTGATATATAGGAAAGTACTTGTATATATAAAATAAGGAATATAAGAGATGTTTGCTTACAAACATCTATCCGCAATATCCAGTACGACGCGTACCTGTTTAGAATCCTGGCCGTGATGCGTCTAGAGAGCTTAGAAACTTGGATGGGAGAAGGGATACTTAAGATTAGGCGAGCAGAAAGGGGGGAAGAGAAGTGATAGCAATGGCGTCACCGCTTGCGCGCGCGAAGGAGTCGGAGGAGAGGAGGGAGAGGGCTGTCTTTACGTTAACCGCGGGGTGGAGGACTGTGGCGGAGGGGCGGGAGGACAGAGGGACCAAGAAGTACTACACGTGTCGCTGTAGCGCGGGGTGTTGACCCCAAATAGCTTTTTTAACGTGACGTAACCGCGAAAGGGTTGAGAAACGGCCGTGGCGACGGCCGACGCGTCTTTGCCTCGAACTCGGGAGAAAGAGAGAAAGAGAGAGAGAGAAAGAGGAGAGAGAGCCAAGCCTTCTCTCGCGTCTTACCAGGCCTTACCTTGTGCCTTGCCTTGCTTTGCCTTGCTCGGCTCCTTGCCTTCCAGCGCGGCTCCCCGTTATATATGCGCGCCATAACGATCCTTTCGTACTTTGAAACTTGGTCTTCGCGATGATTGGCGTTTGAAAAATACGGTCGATTTACTCTGAAAGAGAATTTTTTTTAAATTAATCATTTTGATAGAGTACGTAAATGTGCAAAATGTATGCTTTCAATTCCCTACATGTTCTTGATTTTAGAGCCTTGCCGGGAGTATCGGAATTATCTTTTTATCTCGAGATCATTGACCCTCGGCTTTCGAAATTATTTGAAATAACTTTTTTTTAAATAAATAGTAAGCGAGATCTCTCGATAACGATACATCTATAAAGATAATATCTATCTAATCGAATATACATACACGCACATGAAGGTACAAAAATGCCTTATACTAGAGACACAAAATAACTAACAGATTTCTTGTTAGCACTATGTGAAAAGAAAAACAACGATGCAATTTATTTTTGAAAAATCAAATGCGTGCAAAAATCAGATTGCGAATTATCAAGATTGTGCTTTTACGAATTATTTATTAGCATCTACATTTTTAGAATCGGGCTAGCATTCACGAATCGACGACGATATGACGGACACGTGCGAATTTGCATTTACAATGAATGCAAATCGAGATTAGGTTCTCGATTAAAGATTGAATCTCGGGTCATCGAGGGTGGCGCATCTCATCACACATGATTGCAGTAAAGTGTTTTGATACATTTACGGAAAATTAACATGACAGAATCACCAAAGAATGTGGATGGGCGAACGCAAAATAGAAAATAAGTGTATGCGCATGCATAATAGAAATATGTTACTATACACACATATAGATTGTACAAAATATGGAAATAAAAATATAAGTGCTATTTTCGCTTAAAATAAAATTTTTCTTTTTTCAAACTGAGATATATAATTTAATTAACATTGATGACATCGCAAACAATTATTTAAAGAGTCCTCAAGAAAAGAAGAAAGAATTAATAGGGAGAAATACCCTCTCCCCTCGTACTCTTGTGGAAAGGCCAACAGGAGAAACGGATTGATATTAATGTTAAATGTTAATGCCATCGCATAACCGCGTTCCGCCAACAACAACCTAACGGGTGACGTCCTATATATCGAATGTCTTCTCTCTGTCTCTTCTTCCTCAATGGTCCTAATTAGTGTACACATAAGGTTTGTGTTACGACACGCCGCACCAGTGCTGTTCCAACTGGGAACCATATGCGACAGGGGAGAGGGGTTAAGTATCGTCTTAACCTCTTTACGGTGTTGTTTGAATTCTCCTCGAATCGATGTAATCCAATAGCAATCTCTCAACGACCCAGTGTCAATGACACCAATCGTGTGAGGTAATTAAATGTGAAATTCGCAAAGTTTTTACAGTTTGCTCCTTAACAATCAATCTGATAACATATAAATTATAAAAGAGATATAATCATTGTGTATTTTCTTTTCACACGCGCTTATTAGATTACTATAATACACACATATATGATTCTTAAAAAATCTGTAATATATGCCGATTTCAATTCTTCCTCTGGAACAAAAATTCCACCGTAGCAAAATACATTTGACTCGAATGAATAATTTTGGGGGGGAGAATCATTAAGAGCGAACCGTGTAAATTACTCCAATACAATATCACATATATAAATAAATATATATAGCTATCTTATCATGGTTACACCCCAAAAAGGCGTGAACGATATTCTTTTTCTCAGCTGGCTGGCAACACTCGTTAATTCCAGCTCGGCCCTTGTAAGGTCAACGTAGGGTTTTGAGGTCGAGGCAAATAGAAAGGATGAGATAGATACCGGTCCCTCGTTTCTGGCGTCGATTTGAAATGCTACGCGTTGCTTTATACCCAGATATCCGTATCCCGTCGACCGCAAAGGATATTCCGAGAAACCGCGACGGCCAAAAGGAAATGGCATGTCAGCTCTTTTTATTTCTCTTGCGAATAAATTCGGATAATCGTTACTCGATATGATCGTCGTCGCGGATGACTCACTCGGAATAAAAAAGTCAATCGTGGAAACCCTTTCAATATAAGACACAATCAAAATATTAATTACAAAAAATCAAATAAACATCTACTTTGAAATAATAAATATTGCGGAGCTTTACTACATCCTCGATACAATAAAAAAATCTCGCTGTATATTTGATACACGTGCGCGACAGGTACAGGGTAGAAAGTTAAGTCGAAGCGGCGGGAAACTGTCTCGGGAAAGAGATTCCCGCCTTACGGCTCTTCCATAAAAAGCGAGCGAGCGCGGCGGCGAGAAAGAGAGGGAGATCGCGTGGAGGCGAGTAACGGCGTGCATACCTTGCGTCGCGAGTAAGCGCGATAGCGAGGAAGGGGATGACTCTTCGAAGGGACATTGCTCCCTGGCCTGGCCTGCCCTGCTCTGCTCTGCGCTTCGCGTTCCGTGTCCAGCCAAGGATCTACACCCGTCCTTCTTTCGCGTCGTCCTGCGCATTCTCACGCGTCTTCATCGAGCGTAATACCAGCAGGTCCTTCCGGCGAGAACGCGAAAGGATGCCTGGCAAATCGCCCCACGCACTTGGATTATGTATCGATGTATTGGAAACATTAGCGTGCATCGGTGAAGTGAATCGAGATGATATTAGCGGTTGTCTATGCTCTGGGGCATGTTGATATCGAATAACTTCTTCCTCACCTGCAAATACATATCATGATATATTCTAGTTTTAATAATTTCGTATGTATCTAATGTTTAAATTTGAACGCTTGTATATATTTCAACCCTTGTTCAAATTCATAAAACATGGCAAAATTGAAACGCAATGTAACTTTTTGCACAACGTCGAGTATCGTGCTTCGTGTTGCGTGCATTTCTTGCTATTTGTATACTTCATCATGTTTCTCCCTGCCTCTTTCTGCGAAAAGACCTACGCTCCAGCGCACGCTATCAACCCACCGGGACGCCGCAGGATATTCGAAATTAACTCGCGGCCGAAAATAAACAGTCACGAGAAGAGTCGAGCCGCCGCCACCCCAACAGGTGGTTACGCTCCGCGCTCTTGCTTCAAGATAAAACTTTCCAACCCTTCTCTATCTCCTTCTTTCGGTCCCTTCATACCACCCGGACTTTCTATCCCCCTGAGCTAACTTTTAACTTTTTTTTCTTTTCCCTTACCTCAACTCCTCCTCTGCTTAGTCTACATGACCGGCCACATCTTTATTTCTGATCTCTAGGGTCAGTCGCACCCGATGACGGTTATGCCCTTTACATTACTCGGAAATCTCGTCTCTTTACATTCGTTATATATATCCATCGAGTTTGAATCTTGAATAAAAATTTATTTTTCAAGTACTCTATGTTCCCATGTTCTAGAGAAAAAATAAATTAAATTAAAACAATCGTCTTATTCCTATTACTAGAGAACAAATTTCTATAAACGAAGAAACTTAGTAATTTTTAGAAACGTAAAAAGATAAAATACAATTTTTTTTTTGATAAATTTCCACTATTCATTATGTTAATGCCGACACAAATTCTATTTACTATCTGAATCAGAATCGAGACAAATCATAATAGTATACCTTCTAATCAACTATGGGGAAATGAACTAAATCTTTATTATCATATTCGGAATGTGAGAAGAAAAGGAGAGAATCGCTGTGATTAGACGTTAACCCAGACCACTGTGGCGACTCTATTAGTCTAGCTCTAACCCCGCCGACTCTAACACAGCTTAACCCGGGGACGCCCTTATGCCCAGACATCGGCGGCGACGTCGGGGAGGCAAGAGCGCGTGATATCCCCACCATGACATCCCTCTCGTCGAGGGGTCGTTGATCCCCCAAGGACAACGACCTTGCGTCTGCGGCAACAGCAACCGTTCGAACGGTTCTGAGTTCCCGGATTCCTCGATTACCAATATCTTTCACTCCTCGCTTCCCTCGTTTTGCCCCTTACCTCCTCGACTATCGCCGCCCCCCCTCTCCTCCCCCTCTACCGCCCGTTCTCCACCTTTTCCGCCAGCGTCTCCTTTCATTCTCCTTTCCATTTTCTCTTGCGTAGTGCGAGCACCACGAGCGAGCGCATTTTTTTTTCTCTATCGGGAACTATCAATGGACGATACCGTGCTGACTGCGATCGGTGGAGAGAACTCTACGTAGGCGGTTTCTCTCAAGCGTTAACCCCGCTATAGACTGTACCGAGTACTCTGATCACTCTGAAATTTTCATTTAAATTTATTTTTACAAAATAACTCTCTTCACAATTTTGAATAATTTTTTGTAGCAAGATATTTTAAGTAAAATTTATTTCACCACTTTTTGAATATTTGAAATTTAAAATAATGTAATTTACATATTTTGTCAATTTATTAATTTTTATTTCATCTCTGTTAATTGCTATTAAAATAAAGTTTATAAGATAAATTAAATATATCAAAATTACATTACATAATAATATTTCTTTTAAACATTTTATCTTTTTGTTTAATTGATCTATAAACTTGATCATTATATAATTTACAAGTTTATTTAATTTCAAATAAGATTGTAAAAACGAGTATGATACGTTGACGACTTTTTTTCAATATATCAACCTCCTATTCGCGGCTAAGATGGGCAGGTGGCGGGCTTATGGATTTATGAGCGAGCGAGCGGCTTTCAAAATCGTAGGAGAGTATGAAAAATTCATGCAAGCCGGCATCGATATGCATGACTCGACCCCGACCCGCATAGCCTTTTCTCTTCCCGCCTCCTCCCTCTTACGCGATAGTCGCGTACATGCTCGTAAACCCCTCGTAAACTCACCGATCACAAAGTAGCGCATGAAGAAATCCTTTTTCCTTTGGTTTCTTTTTTAATTTATATATTAAGCGTTAATCTCCTGAAAGCATTATACATTTTTGTATTGCGAAAATTAAATTGTAATAGAAAGATAAGAATCCAAGAAAAGTAAAGAAATTTTCGAGCAAATGAATATGGAAAGAGATATTTTATATAAAAATATTACAAAAATATTATCAATTGTATGTTTTCTAAATACAAGTTTACTTATACATCTTGCTATTTTTAATGCTTTCAAACCATTTAATTCAAGCAAGGAATTGTTATTCATATATTCTTTTTGGCAAAAGATTTCCAAACAAAATTATAAAGTTCGCGATCATAAAGATTCCCTCTTTCAGGCAATGATTCTCCGATGAGGTCAACTACAATACCTGATGCGTTAAAACTCCTAGTTTCCTAGGTGGGTGGACTGGTGGGTGGTCAAGTGCATTAGTGTGATATATCGTATGTGTGCGTACACGTGTACGTTTTCATACGTGTGTAGCTCATATGTGTAAATCTAGTAACGCGAACGTGCACGTGTACACATAAGCGACGTATACGCACACACGCGACATATCTTCACGTGCACTAACGAACAAGCGTTGGCGTGTGGGCCTCGAGTCGGAAAGCATACGGGTGACGTAATCCTGACGAAGGGAAGGAATAACATCGGCGTTGACCTACTAAAGAGTCGACTTTTTCTCGCACGCGTTCCTTTGAACGCCCTGCCTTTTCGGTATTTCGAAAGCCTCCGCCTTAGGTCACGTTGACTTTTCGACCGGGCTTTGCTCTCAAACGAAGAGAACATGATAAAAGACATCGCGGATCGATAACGATGCCGCAGTTTTATATTTTCCATTCCTGAAAATGTCAAATGTATGTCAGTTTCTTATCGTTGTCGATACTATATATTTTTAATTAAAAACAAGACATGAGGAAAGTTTAGAGACTACAACATGATACTTTTTCTTAAGCTTTTTCTTAAATATATAGGAATTTGAGAGAAAATGGATTGTAACAAAGTAGATAAAAATTGAGAAAATCGAAACAGATAGCTAATGTTTCAAATTTATGATCGTGAAATGATGTAATATACAAATTTTAATTTCAATTTTAATTCAAATTTTCTTTTGTTAACTTTAATGGACAATGTTATATTATTAAACTCAAATTTTAAGAGAAAATTAAATTTAAATTAATTTTTTAAATGAATTTTAATATTATCGCATGCAATTGTCCTCCAGCAAAAAATTATTAAAATTCTCAATCATTGGAAATGCAAATGTCACTGACATAGTACAATATACTAACACAGCATAATATAATAGTTTCGGACATGCTATAATAGTTGCGGAAGAGAGCGGACGAACAAATAACCAGCCGTGCGACAAGTGCTCGTGGCGCTGAAATACCAAAGTAGGTCCCACAGGTTTCTCTCCATGGACCACCCTACCGTCACGCTGTGGTGACTTTTGACGCGTGAATACGCCCTTTGTTCATATTCCCCTCCTCTTCTCTTTTCCCCGCGCCATTCTTCTTTTCATCCCTCTATGGGACGTCAGGTAGACAGGTAACGCAGTCGATTTCATCTTGATTCAAAGGGAGCGACCCTCCAGACACCTAAGGATTATCAGGATTACTCAGATTAATCGAATCTATTGGCAACGTTTATCTCTGCAAACCGCATTTACATTGCAAAGGAGTACGACAATAAGATATAACTATACAAAAAATTATGTAGAGAGGGAGAAAATATGACATAGTAGTAAATTATGACTATCTTTTCATAGACTTAGATTTAAAGAATTTTTTATAAAAAAATCTCACTACCGCGATTGTAAATTTGTTAAATTTATTTCAGAGAACAAAAACACATTGAAAAGGTTCCACATGTTTAATTATGGAAATTTATCGTATCATACTTTTAATGTCTTTGTAAATCAGGATTTGTGAGACCACTGGATATTCATCAAATTGCGCTCGTGCAAATTTGCTAAAGGAGCGCACGTTCATTATTCGCTATCCGGTTCTATTCGGTTTCAGTCCATCACAAAGCCGCCCAGCTTTTCTCCCGCTCGGACCAATCAGATGCCCACCCGCTACGCGGCTCAATGTTTAGGGTGGTTGCAACAGGTTGCTCCAGCTGCCGGTGCTTCTATGGTGTTGTTTTGATTTTACCGAATAATAGAGGGAATCTCTTCTAATTATATGGATTCTTTCTTTTAAAAAGAAAAAAAAGGAAAGAGCGCAAAAGCCAAAAATGATTGAATCCGATTTCGAATTATTTTCTAATCATATGTCAATCTTATATGTTTTCTTCGCGACAATATAATGAAATTTATTTACTCTTTTATTTTATATTTAACACAATATTTAATTGTGCATATAATAAATTTTTTATGTAACTTGTACATACATTTTTCGGGAGAAATTCAATAAATGTAGATAAGATTTCTTCGAGAAGTAAAAAAGAAGCGATAAAAAGCTTTGCTGCTGAAATTCTCGTCATCGTACGTGAATCTATATGTCTTTTTTTTTATCTCCATTATCACTTTTAGTGCGCTGAAAAAATAAAGATAATTTTGCTGGAGAGGCGGGTTCTTCTAGCATAATAGTAAAATGTAACAAGAGATAAATGTACATAGAAAAAACTTGTAAGAGTGCCACGTATTTCGTATCGTTCTCGCTTTTTCTGATTCTCGAAGAAGCTAAAGTATCGGAAACGATACCTCGCAAGGTGCAACCCTACGCTCAAAGTGCCCGTAAAATGCCGAGAAGAACGAAAGGTAGACACGCGGTGGACATGGTCTGACGTAATGCAGTGTGGGAGCGCCACAGGGTCAACGTCCTCTTTCTCAACAATCATTATTCCTAGCAACCCTATCCGGATGGGGGCAATCGCCCCGTCGAAAGTCGGCTTGACTTTTGTGGAGGAATCTTAATACGGGCTCATTTATTACGATCTAATTAGATAAAAGATGGAAGAAAAGGAGCGAAAAATAAGATCAACAAGGAGAGAATGTCGAAGACAGACTAAAATGAAAAAGATTTATTAATATCGTAATAAAAGCCAATGAAAATCTAAGCGTTATTAATTGCTAAAGAAAACGGTTTTCTCATTAATCTTCTTCTTGCGACTTAAATTGAGAAGTGAAGTTGTTAATTATTACGAGAGTATACTAAATTGTCTTTTCATTTTTGCATATTGGGGCAGTATCCCGAAGTAAAATAAACAGTGTCGCAAGAGATATCAAAATTTCGTTGAACCCCATTCCACTCGTTAAGGATCGAAGAGCTGACTGAGCTCTCTCGGATGATACCGTTAAACTGACTTCCGTCTGACCACCTACCTACCTACCTACCTACTTTCGTCCTCGTATATCGTCGAGAAGAGACAGAGAGACAAGCGAGAGAGGTAGCTCCGGGTATTTGAAAATCGAGAAACGGTCAAGGAAAATATATATTTACCCGAAAAAATGATTAAACAAGATTACTTTCGCTTAAATAATAATAACGTATCAACTTGTGTTGTGCTTTCAGTAGTGAAGCAATAAAGTATCATTTTTCCCTTTACTCGGTTATTTGAGAAAGTAAGAGTTAATTCTTCTTAACGAAATATCTGAAATTTTAAGAGATTGTTAATTTTACAAGATTACTGATTGAAATCGTATAATTGATACGAATAAAGTATATACAAAATTGATACAAATTGATACGAATAAAGTATATACAAAATTTTAATAAAAATACTCGAGAGAGACTAATATATCTCGTATACACCAAGCTTTCTTTGTATAAATAATGAAAGGATTATTAATTTAGCAAATTTTATCATTTATATTCTTCAAGTTGAGAATGATCCAAGTCTGAACAATCCCGAAGAGAGACAGAGATGGATGAGCGCAAAGAGAAAAGAAAGAGAGGGAGAGAGAGAGAGAGAGTCAGACATGTGGAACGGGTCACACCCTCCGGATCGCATTATTGTCGGCTCTGTATGTACACGTACGCACGTGACTCGCGTCCAGGGTCGACACAAGTGGGTTGGTGCGCTCGAGCGCGGTCGTTAGTGTCGTCCTCGTCGTGAATACCCCCCTGCTCGTTCAACGACCCCGACGACGACACGTTCGACGACGTCGATGTACATATGTACGCACTCTCGGCTCCGCGCGCACGTGACGTGCCCAGGATATCGGGCCGACAAACGGTAAATAAGGGATCCAGCGGACTGTCCTTTCGCCGAAAGCTTTTCTCCCGACGATCCAAAGGAATCGATCCATCTATTGTCGACGCCTTTGAAATCGGAGCGACTTGGCGCGTGGAGAGTATTCCCGCTCCGAGCGTGAAAAGCCTCGATTTTTGGGATCACAGAGGATAACCCCTTCGGTCGCTTTGTACATATACATGTATTCCTTCGGCTAGATACCGTTATTCAAAGTAGAATGACAATTCTTCACGAGGCGATGTATTTCCTGCAGAAAATATTATTCGCAATGTTCTTCCATCTCCACCTAAAATTATACACGTATGTAAAAAAATTTCTCGCTTATAGTAGTCTTTAAGTTTTATAAATTTGCCATTATACACATATACATACATGCTTTTGCCAACAAATTATCATGATTCTATTTTTCATTTTCCACGCACCGATCGATTAGATTCGCTACAGCGTTTGGAATTGCATCGCGAACGAGGTGCCATCGCAAGTAATGAGACAGACGGAGATCAAAGGTCACGAGCGACAGGAAGCGGTATTGTTCGCCGGATGTCGCAACTTCCGAGTCCTTTGGCCCTGGACGTCCCGCCCCGCGTGCATACGCGTGCGTACTCGATCTGAATCGTGCAAACTTGAACGATTCAGACGATTTTCCATTATAAAGTTAGGTCAAGTGACCGAGAAAACCAATGTCGTTCGTTAAATGTATGCGATAATTCCTCTCAACGATAAAAATATTAATTCTTTCCAGCCTTGAAACAGTTTTAATTCTAAAATATACGCTTTGAAAATATTTCAAAAGGTGCTCGATATTTTTTTTTTTTCGATCAAGTTTCATCTCTCAAATCGCGGCTAAAGAAATCGACGTTGAAGAAGGCTTGGGTCGCGCACCCGCGAGTACGAGATCCCTCGAATCGAAAATCGGCTCGAGTTGTTCACGAGTGATGTACAAGTAGCGAGCGCGCCCCATCGCGCCCTCCTCGAGCGAGAGGGCGGTAGAAAAAGGAAAAGATAGGAGGGCAGGGAAAGGGGAAGGAGAGGACGGCAAAGATAGACGGATAAGTACAGAGAGGAAAAGAGGGAGAGGTAATGATCGAGCGAGAGGGAACGGACGAGAAGTCGTAGAATGAGGAAGAGAAAGATGGAGGGAGCAAGAGGGAATCCAGAGAGAGAGAGAGAGAGAGGGGGAGAGAGAGAGAAAGAGAGAAACGTGTCGAGAGCGAGAAGAAAAGAGTCGCAGAGCGAGATGGAGTCGCGACGCGCGATCGACGAGGGAGGGAACGCGAGAGCGCGAGAGAAAGAGAAAGAGAGAGAGAAAGGGAGGGTATAGTCGTCGTGAGCTCCTTACAGTGCATTGCCTTTACGAACCCCCCGAGTCCCGTCACATCCCGTGCCCTCCCTCCTGTCTCTCTCTCCCTCGACAAATCGCGTACGACGTGCCTCTCATGAAGAGATCCACGAAACCAGCTTCGTCGAGCGATTCGGGTCGTCGAGACTCATCGAAAAGGAGGGAAGAGGGGCGAGGGAAAGGTTCAGGGAAGTCACACGTCTCGTGTGTCGACGGGGTGCGGTATTATTACGGATGCGTGTATCGGTATCGACGATAGAGAGAGGTTTTCCTCCTCAAAAGACAGATAATGACATTCTCCTTTTGGCCCTCCCATTGTCGGTTAATCTAGTACGAGACTTTCACCGAGTTGGCCGCGTAAAGATTCGAGGGTTACAGGGTTATCGGCTCGGTCGAGCGAGATGATCCATCGCGAGATCGCCCATAATCTCCTAAGATATTTGAAAAGCCGCATATATTGACGAAGCACTCTACAATCCGAGACTGACTCTTGGTCCATGAACCGTGATTACACCGCCGATACATTTTATATGACGCTGGCGTGGCACGAACCCCTATACCTTTGTTATTACGATTCCCTAGAGATCTTGTCGGCGTACAAAGAATTTTGGATCTCGCGATGGTGTTTCGACAAAGCACCCGCGTCTAAAATAGGCATTCGCTACACAGCGGGCAGCGGGCAGGGACTTTCGAAACAGCCACGTTTCACATGCCGCGCGCCTCGCGCCCGCCTCCGCGCTTGGAGGGAGACTCGGATGTGCCTCCCCCCGCGCACCCCCACCTGCTCGGCTCCTTCCCCTCCTTGCTCCGCTTGCTCGCGAACCATGTCGCGACAAATACGTCGTTTCCTCGTTGCCTCCACATCGTCCTCCTCTACATCATCGTCGTTGTCGTCGGCATCCTCGTCGCGATAACGCGCGATGGATGGCAAAATGATGTATATCTACCTGTTTGGTTTCCTGGCTTCGTCCATGGCGAGCATCGCATACGATGAAAGTCCATTTGGAAGGAACGGCGAGGTGACAGCGAGAAGAGAGAGGGGGGGGAAAAGTTCCTGTAATAGAAACTCGAGTCATTCCCGCTATTTATAGCCTTTTAAAGGTATAACTGATAAGGGAAGACTCTAGGCGCGCGTTTGTAAGGGGACGCGGTCGTAAGGAGACGGCGATTGGGAAATTGAATTGTCTCGCGGCACACACAAGTGTGAATGACCCGATCGAATTAGAAACGGAGCGTTTGCTCGTGCAACGGCTCCTTGGGAAACAACCACCTTGTCTCCCGCCTTGCCCCCTTTCCTGCCCCTTGATCCCCTTCTAACCGCTGGCAGCTAGTGGAATATTACGGATCTAACATCGGGGGGAGCAATTAAAGAGGACGCATACGAATAGATCGAATGATATAAATCGTCGATCGCTCCTGCTGTTATAATCGTAACGCATCGCGCGCGCAATCAAAAGGATAAACAAAAATGATGCGATAGTACAAGTACAGGTACAGGTAGTACCGTAACTCTTCTCGTGGAGAGGGAGAGAGAGATTCGCTCGCTCGCCTCTTTACCTGTGTGCCCCCGCGCGATTCACGCCCTTTTCTTCCTGTATTTCATCGTCTCTCGCTCCTCCGCTAACGGTGAATCGCAAACCGCGTACGCGCCGAGAAAAGCCGAGAATAACTTGGAGTCAATATGGCGCCGATGGCGTCATCTACGAGCACTCGTTTGACTCGAGCCGCGATTGACCGGAGACCCTCGGCCATCTAGCGGCGCCGCGCGGTATTAATCGAGGCGCCATCTAACGGCGAGCGGTGGAATATCTATCCGAGATCAGTTGACAAGATGTAACCTCAACAGCGAGATTCGCCGCGGATTTCAATAGGACTACGACACGCGAGGTGAATTTATACCACGCGAGAATGGCACGCTTGTTTAATAGATTAACAATTCGCGAGATTGCAAAATCGCAAGTTGTCAGATATAAACATAAAGCGGATCATTGGGTAAATACTTGTTTACACTATGCACTGTAGCAGCTTTTATGATATCATTTGTCATTATTTCTTTACTTTTCTTTCATAATTGTTTATACGAGTTTTACTCTGTAATCTTTTTGCAATTAAATCGTTTTGTTTTTTATATAAGAATAAATGTTTACATTTTAACATTTATTTAATTTTCATTCTTTGTTTAGTCTGTGGTTAGGAAGAAAAAAACGCACATGGACAAGGCTTTGAAACATTTCGATGAATTTTATGGTAATGTTTATGGAAAATCATGGGAAGATATAAGAACTGCGCTATTGATGGAAACGCACAAGTATATGGCTGTTGTAAATAGCTTTAGCGATTTAGACAGAGTAAAATCAGAGATGGAGGTACGTACAGTATACATATATAATGATACATTATTTAATATGTTAAAATTGCAAATATATACATTATTATTTCTAGAATCAAGGTGCCATGAACCTAAGAGCAATTTACGAAACTTATAAGGAAGATTTTGATGCACAATTATCCGAATCTAATAAAAAGAAGAGAAAAAAAGAGCTAGCAAGAAATCAGGAAACAGAATCTGCAATTAGTGATGCTCAGATATCAGCGATACAATCGCACTATCCGACGGATTATACATCGCCGCCTGTGTCTTTAAGTACAATGAATGATGATGAAGATATAGTGATGGAAAGTCAAGGGCAACAGCCTGTAGCAATGAAATCTATCGAATCAAATTTGAATGAAATATCAGTGGATGAAAATCGAATTATACATCCTAATGCTGGTTTGAGTGGACTATATGAATTTGTACCAGCCACAAAAATTAAAGGTAATTTATATATCATTTATTATTCGGAAAATAAATCATAGAAGAAATTAATTTAAGATAATTGAAAATGTCTTTTTTTATGTGTGATTTAATGCAAACTTGTTCTTCATTTTCTAGGTATGGAAGATTGGGTATTAGAGTCACAACACTATGGCTATTATAAAGAAGGCGCGGATTTTTCCGTAAAAATCGAGAAGGAAATAATGTTAACATTTCCACAATATCTCAACATCTATACATTTGAGGAAAACAACGATAGTAAATTTTCATATCCAAAGAAAGGATCCACGGGAGTCTTAGGTTAGTCTCTTTATTTAAGTTAGTCTCTTATTAGAATAATTTCATTATTGACATAAAGATGCTGATATTATTATGCAGATTATTATCTTCTTGATGGTGCTTCTGTATTGCCGGTGTTGGCCTTGGACTTGCAGCCTGGCGATGCTATGCTAGACATGTGCGCAGCACCAGGGGGAAAGACTCTAAGTGCTCTTCAAACACTCCTACCACATACAATAGTTGCTAATGATGTTTCCCAGTCGAGAGTAAAAAAGATCCACAATGTCATAGATCAATTTGTAGCTGATATTGGCCAATGGCAAGATAGACTACATGTGACGGGACGAGATGCGAGATACATTGATGACAAAGATTTATATAACAAAGTGATAAACTATTGTAATAAACACAAAAGATTTATAATAGAATTTTTAGAAATTTTTTCAATAATTCTTTTCTTCTGCAGATCTTGGTGGATGTACCATGTACCACAGACAGACATGTCTTACATTCGGACAATAACAATATCTTTAAACCACAGAGAATTCGAGAGAGATTACAAATACCAGAATTGCAAGCCGCTATTCTAACGTGTGTATAGAAATTAAACTTTGATGTTTTCTTTCAAAGACGCATTATTTTTTTTCATTAGATTATTCATATTACAGTAACGCTTTAAAAATAATATCGGTTGGTGGAACAGTCGTGTACTCTACCTGTTCCCTGAGTCCTATTCAAAACGACGGCGTCGTAGGTATGGCGTTAAAAAAGGCCTGGGAAGACACCAACTCTATTATGGTCATAAAGTAAGCATTTTTTGCATGTATACAATAAATTTTATTTTATTACAATTTTATATTAATAAAGTTCTCTTTCTTGGAGCAGAGATATGAAAGAAGCATTAATGCCATTGAGATGCCTTTTCAAATTTCGTGATTTTGCATTAAAATATGGCCATATTGCCATTCCAACACTCGCTAACAATTGGGGTCCCATGTATTTTTGTAAAATAGTGCGGATACGATAGTAACATAAGGTGAGTGCATGTAAAAGTAATTCGAGATATAATATTATAGATATTATTATTATATAACAAATAAATATTATTTTATAATAATTAAATTTTAATTTTATTTGCAAAATAAATATTAATAAAATAAATTAAGATATAGCGCATAATGTAAGATTTTAAGAACTGTATTTCGCGTTATTTTCTCTTAAAGGTAATGTTTGATCGCTCGTTTCATCAGACGTTTTAATTTTGTTCCATGGTTGCTCGTTGCCGCTCCCAAAAATAGTATAAACCAGTATCTCGATTATATATAAAATGATCGTTACGAGGAATACAATTCTCCATGCCTCTATGGTTTGCTGTAAAAATAAAATGAAGATATAATCACTTTCACTCTGTGGATTTAGATATTGTTTTTATATTATTACTTACATTTCCGTGAGTTAATTTTCCTACAAATACCGGTACAACGAAACCGGGTATAGTGGCGACAAAATTTGTCATCGCCATCAGACTGCCAGCAAAGTTGGGCGCGATATCTATGTGATTTGCCAAGAAGCCGCAGTACATTCCGCCGATGCAGGCCACTGCGATTGTCATCAACAAAACTACTATCATACGATTGCACCCGACATATGACACTTGTATCAAACAGACCATGGGTACGAGAGACGCTGAAATAGTTTGTGTAATTATAAAATTACATATAATTAGACAATATACTATGTACAATATATTTAATTAAAACAAATCCACACAAAATGGATTGCTATAGACATTGCAAAAATTCATGTTTATATATTGTATACATATAAATTGTTTGATTAATACAAAGTTAATTTTTTTTTAAATTTAATTTTTGATGTTAAACTTACCAAAAAGAGTACCGATTTTTCTAGATACCGTCACTGAGATCAATCCTCTTTCCTGCAGGATGGCTAATGTTTTACTAAGAATCATAGTGAAGAGCCACATGCATAAAAATGGAATGGATGATAATCCTGCATTCTGACAAATAAATAAATAAACTTGTAAAGACATATAAATTAGATCATATATTGTCACATCAAGCCTTAGAACAGTTTCCTTACCGAGCTCATATCATATTTCAAGATTTGATTCATAAATGTGGGCAGTTCAATAAGTAGCATATACCAGCCGAAATTGCTACAAAAATGGGCAATCAGAATCGCTATGAACGGTTTGGAACGAAACACTTGTTTCCATGGAATCTAACAACAAGAATTGCGGTTGCATGAATGTATTTAAAAAATATAGAAAAGTTGTTGGAGATATAATAATTAATTTCCCAGTACAGTTTTGGGAACATCCTCCTTGCTGTGTCCGCCCAAAGATGCGACGATATAATTTCTCTCTCGTTGACTGATGAATCTCGTCTGTTTTTCCGGGGAATCAGCTATCATCAGCCACCAAGCAATACACCAAATCAGACAAAGCACACCTTCCACATAAAAAATGGATTCCCAACCAAGATTTGCGGCCAACAGACCGCTTAACAAGATGGAAATCACGGTACCAAGTGCCGTCCCTAAAATATAACTTTATCGACTTGATCTTTTTCTTCTTAGATTAAAATTTGCAACGCATCCGAAAAATTCCAGGAATCTAATGTATTATGATTTTTAGATTCCAAATTAAAAGCAAGTTTAGATTAGCATTACAATTTTTATCATATGATTACAAATCTCGAACTAATCGATGAAAAATTATCATGGCAATATTATACGAGATATCCTGGAATTTTGTGATTTGTTTTTTTTTTACCTGCATATACAATCGAAGCAATGACGCTTCTTTCATTCGGCGGTGCCCATTTGGCGATCATAACATGCATAGCGGGAAACGATACACCCTATAATTCAAATGATTTAAGGTTGTCAATTATATCCAAATAGTCAATTATAGTCAATTATGTCCAATTTAGAAACTGATCTATTAATATAAATTTATGATGTTACTAACTCCGCCGATCCCCTGCAGAAATCTCATTGTTATAAAGAGCGAATAGTGAATACGTGCGGCGATGGGCGTCAATATGGAAGCTATGAGATTTAACAGGACCGATCCATTCATTACCCATTTAGCTGACCAGAGCTCAGCTAATCTTCCACCGGGCAACATAGACACTATATAGCCCCAGAAATAAGAAGATAGGATGAAACCCTGAATAAGCTCATTCCATACAAATGGGCCATTCTGAAAAAAAAATGCGGTAATGATATGATATTTCTTTTATTTTCAAATATTAAGTTTTCTCTTCTGGATGTAAGAATTACGTATGCACTTGTATCAATTTTAATTCTTATGTAAAATATTGTCACCTCGCTTGTGATCTTTGTAACATTTGAGACGTCTTCAAACTGGCAAATATTCGCGCTCGTTGTCGTAATATTATCAGTTTCTGAATTCTGTGAAGTAGATAATTTGACAGCAGTATGATTCACCATAGCGACAATCGCCACACTGACATTGACTTTAAAACCATAAAGAATGGCGAGGCCAATGGATCCCATTATAGCCATTAAATATCGAATTGGAAATCGCACTCCATTTTTTCTTGTGGCTAGAAATAAATAATAATAATACATGGCAGAAAAAAGGATGTAATTGATAAGAAGCAATTAGTTTTATCGCAATCTCTCTTATATTTTTTACATTAAATATTTTGCTCCAAACTTTAGATTTATATTGGAATTTTTATTTTTCATTATATATCATGTATATTTTACATGCATATTTTACAAGACAAAAAATTAAGTAACATCCAGTAACTTTATTTATATTATTTAATTTATATTGTATATATATATATATATATATATATATATATATATATATGTATATATACACGCGTGCAATTATTTCTTAATTGTGGCGACATGTAAATTAGAACAATTACATGAATCGTGCTTTGCTTTGAATACGTAGCTTTTTAATTTTTATTTTTTACGAAAAGAATACAAGATAAATGAGACATTTACTGTCTGTCTAAAATCAGGCCATTTCATTTTTTGAAATATCACGTCAGAATTATAACATATGATTTGATGAGAGATTGCTCGAATTGATATGCATATTTTTATTCGCAATACAATTCGCAAACAATATTCACAGTAAAGAAAAGAATTTTAAGAATCACTTTTTTTAATTTTTCACATCGTAAAGGGAATGTTTTCTTGTTTTCAAATTGTTTTTCTATCTAACTTAACGCGAAATCGATTTGCGTACGAAGGCGTACCCAAAAGATTATTTTAAGAACGAGAACAGACGAAGTGATGAGTGAGCTAACATGTGAGTTGCCGCTTCGTGCGAAATGTCATCCTAATGCATATCGCAATATTACATCTTGAGTTAATTTGTACATTATTTCGCATTTTTAATTATATATTTTGTAAATCTTTATTATCGATAAATTTTTATTAGTGATATATAATTGCGAAATTTCGTATGTGAATGATAAGCAACTTGCATAGCATTGCATCATTAAAACGACATGTGACAAGATACAATGATAGGTATCGCAAATCAATTATAAGGAAATTGAATAAAATTCTTGATAACATCTCCCCCCTTTGAAAAAATCGATATGGAGTGTAGAGGACACGCCAAGGTCGCGGAAAGTGTTTTTGGAACTTGAGTTATTTTTTGTTCTTTTTTTAAGAAAATTAAATGAAAATAATCTACCTGTTGAAAAATTAATATAAATGTTAATTAATTAATAAAAGTGTTAGATAATATAAAGAAATAACAAGAACATTTATATATAGCATACATTTTAAAAAAATAAATAGTTATATTTTTTTAAGTAAAACTTTATTATCTATTTTCCCGTTTAATGATATTTTACACTTTTAAATTATATATCTGTAGAGAATCTAAGTTCTCTTTCTTTAATTTTCTTAAAAATTGATGAAAAAAGTATTACTTACTGTTAGGATTGTTTTCCATCGTATTGACGAAATATCTTTAAAGATGCTTTTTAAAAATACTCGCAGATTTTACTGCAGATTACTCGGCGATAAAAAATTGCACGATCGAATTTATAATTGTTTTTCAATATTTTCTGTAATTTTTTATTAATATTTTCTCCTCAATTTACATTACTGTAAATTTTTCTTTCTCGAGTGAATTACATTTGATGGCCACCTGATGCTTTGCTTCCAACTCGTCACGAGAGCTATGTGTCACTGACGTAAAACGAGGAGAAACCCAAAGTTCTTGAAGCGACTCTGGAGGGATGTGAAGCGTGCGCCTCTTCTAGCGTAAGCACGTACGCAAGTGGATGCGTGTGTGCGTACATGCGTGAAAGCAATGGACCGCACATGCACGTGTCAGTGATCATGCCTTCGACTTCAGTTTCGGTCACTGACACAATGAGAAAGAGGCGAGGAGTGATGCAATTCACCTGCAATTTTCCTTAAAGTGCTCATCTGTACTTTCAAAAAAATTCAATTCAAATAAAAGTCACGTTATTTTATTAATGTTTTATAGATAAAATAATTGATAATAGTTATATAAAAATATATTTTATCAATTAAAAAACAATGCTCAATTATCTATAAATGATACAACTCATTCAACTTTTCAAAAATTTCATACATGAAAATCTAAGTTTCATCTTTATTCAATATTTCGTGAATTGTAGCTACTTTTGGCCCACTCTGTTATTTGATTTGTAAGTCGCTCTCAATAATGAATGCAAACAAAATTGTTTATTCGAGTAATCTTGAAGCTAGGCTCAAATGAACATTGAGCGAGTTTGCTCGGTACTTGATAGGAAACAAGATGTCAACCGCATTTACAAATTTCTGATATACAAAATAGACTTTTTTCTTTCTTCCTCTCTCTTTCGTAATTTTTCATGATTCTCGCACTCTTCTTAGTGTGCGAGTCACAATAAATATGAACGCGAATTCGAAAATTAGTGATCAGCTCGACGAGATTTATGACTGGATCGACCAAATCAAGTTTTCCAGGCCCAAAAAAAATATAGCCAGAGATTTTTCCGATGGCGGTAAAAGATGCGCATCTCACTGATTTTTGCAAAAACATAAAAAAATTAACGCGAGACATAAAATTTTAGTGTTGATGGCAGAGCTATTGAAACGTTATTATCCTAAGCACGTAGACGTGCACAATTATGTTGCCGGTAACAGCATTGCGAGAAAAATCGATAATTGGTGCACGCTTAATCGCAAGGTGCTATCGAAACTTGACATGAGATTGGGAAAAGAAGCGATCAATCAACTGGCCAATTCCCAATCAGGCAGTATTGAGAAAGTTCTCGCTGATTTAAGAGCCAAAATTTTGAAAGACTGCAACGCCGACAGGGAGTCCTTGTACTCTGGCCATGAAGATAGCGAAGGTGCCCTTATTTAATTATATAATAAATTATTCTTTCCTTTTCAGTTTTTCTAAACTTTTTAACTTTTTTTACTCCCTATAATTTACTGGCTCATCCCATGTATGCACAATTTAGAAATGGTAAAGTCGGTACTAAATCCCGATGAAATAGCAAACAAAACTGTCCCCCGACACGTCTTTATTCGCCTGAAACAAGAGCTACAAGAGAAAAATGACACAATCTCCACATTACAGCAAAAAATCTCGCATCTGGAAAACATAATGAGATTGAAAGATCAGAGGATCGATGATCTCACAGTGCAGATCACAAGGCTGCCGATCGAGAGAAATGTTGCTACTTTGCGTCCTCATATTATTGGCAGTGGAATCTCGAAACTACATACTTCTTCCAAGTTGTCCCAATAGATCTTGTGAGAGATGCCATGATTGTACATTGCATATGCAACCCACAATGTAACTCGCTTTCCTTGTTGTGTACATGTACCATATATTACAAGAATATGTGTGTTTTATTATCCATCCAAGTGGACCACATTTAAAGAACCTTATAATGTACATGTAATTATGAAACAAAAATCATCGCTCACAATCAATTTGTAAATCATTTTGATAATAATAATGCAAAATTTTATATTAGATCACTTTAAATGAAATATTAAATGTGAAATATTTATAACTTTACAAGAGAGAGATATCATACAAGCATTTAGTAATCTTATGTAGGTGGAGATACCAGAATCACGCCATCGCCGCGCACAAACAACATTTGGATGGTCCTTTTTTTCTGACGATAGATTTCCTCGTATGTTTCTTCATCAATCTCCACTATATTTATAATCTCCTCCACATCACCTAGCACCATGTTCAAATGTTGGTCAAAAGCCTGAAATAATAAAAGATGTTGAAAAATTATTTTCTAATACTTTGGTATAATTTAGACATTGATTTGTAATATTATGAAACAAATTAATTCCACTTTTGTATAAAGTACAACTTGAAATATGAAGAATTGAAATGATAAACTTGAAATATCAAGAATTGATATGATATCAAGAAATGATTAAGACTATCAAGTTTTTTACGTGTAATTTTCCTCGGAGCTCTCTTTCGTTCCTCATTTTTACGTAAATCCGCTCCTCCAGGCTCAATTTTATGAGGTCCAAGGGTTCCTTCACGTCAATTGGCGGCAACTATTTCAGGACGATATTCGAGATTATACGAAAGTAAATACGGCAACTTATACGTGAATTTTGAAACTCACCTGTTCCGATTCCTCAACCATCGTGAATATGTTTTTATAAAAGTTGCGCAATTATCTTACATTAATATTGGCACTACAACATCAAGGGAATTGTAAATTAATATGCAAAGTTCAAATGTCAATTATATGCTGTACGTATTGTAGGTTACCGGTTATTATCATGGGTGTATAAAAAACAAGTAGAAATACCAACGAAGCTTATGCTCGTTTGTTCGTTTTTAAGACAAAATAATTTTAAACATGAAAATGGATTATAAATGCGCCATATTGTTAGTACACTCGGAAAGGATACCAATAATATGGTGTAGCCAATCAAATGTGTCAACTTGTTCAGATCGGTTCACAGACATTTCTTTTGTCTATGGTTTTGACAATCCGTGGTTTCAACTTGTCGCGATAGGTGGCGCAGTTGGGATCAGAATCGCGTAATCGCAGAAATGCAAAATACAACAATGCAAACTACAATATTGCTTTTCGCGGATTTAAGAAAAATCTACGTCATTTATCTCGTGAGATCATCAGGACCTGCATCACGCACTTGTATGTACGTATTTTCTTAATAAAATTAATTTCACATTATTGTGCACATTCCTATTCTAGAATCAATATTATAAGTTTATAAATATATTCCTATTATAAATTCATACACGCCCTCTTCATTATATCGGCGTCAATTTTTGCATATAATATAATAGCTACCTGTAATATAATTTCCGACTCTATCTCTCTAACTCCGGAATTTTAAGAGAGAAATATCAAATAGAGAATAAAATGAAGAGAGAAACAGATCGATAAATACAACTTGGAACAAGAATTTTTCTCACATTTATTACACCGAGTGGGAATAATTTGCACTCGCAGTGGAAGGAGGCTGAAAGTCGACGCGAACGATTTTGAAATTTGGCGGCGCCGCGGGCGATCGTCGCGCCGCCGGACGGCGTCCGGTGTAGTCGAGCCGCGGCCCCGGCGGAGTGACGACGTAGCGAGGGAGCCAGCGAGCTAACGAGCGAGCGGGCGAACGAGCGAACGTATTGTACGCGCCGTTGCTGCTTCTGCTGCTGTTGTTGCTGCGTGCCACAGCGCAACGCCATTTTCTGTGTCCGCGGGTGAAGTCGAGCCGCGTTTGTCCGGATCGGTCGTCGCGACGTCGGGCGTCGAGCGACGTCGCCCACACGTTGATCGCCGCGTCGCCTCCTGCCGAGGACACGGTCGGCCTTTTTTCTCCCCTGGTCGCCCGCTCGGCCTCTCCGTCCGGGATATGCGCGGACACGCGGCGGACAGCCGTGCGACGGATACGATGGTGAGTGTCGAACGAGTAAGAAGTAAGCGCGAGAGAGAGAGAGAGAGAAAGAGAGGAAGACCGAGCCATTGGATCGACGGAGAGGGAGAGACGGCGAGATATCGGAGCTTCGTGTTCCGTGACACATCTTGTCAGTCGGGCTTTTTCTCGTGCGCCGTCGTCGCGTGACCGCGATAACGGAGCCTCGGGGCCTCGATAAGCCGCGACGAGTCGCGACGTCGAGAGAAGACGCCGTACTCGATGGGCGGCGGTTTTCCGGGGGCGGCACATGGCCGTCGTCGCCGCATACGGGACACGGGCGCCGGCTGTCCGTGCAGGGGGTGGCCGGGGTGGCCCTCCCCGCGAGTAGTAGTAGTCTTTCTCTCTTCCTCTCTCCCTCTCTCTCTCTCTCTCGCTCTCGCTCTCTCGGAGCGAGCGCTTCTGGAGAGACGCCTCTCCTCTCTCTCTCGTCGCTGGAGCGAGAGCGAAAGAGATCGCGACGCCGATTGTTAAGCCTTGCCGTTATCGCGTGTATTAATAATTAACCCTTTGCGTATCCGGAACGATGTACAGTGTAAGGATGAGATTAATCTGGAATTTGCGTAAGCTTCGCTTTGGCCAGGATGTTTTATCCTTATAGTGCTTCTTAACGCTTGGGATTATGTCATTTTCGTGACAAACCCTTTCATTTTTTATCCCCGCGATTTCGTGCACGTGAGGAATAAATCATTGTAATGATTAACGATTCACTTGGTCATCGACAGTTGTGCCACTTTTGTATCGAGATTAAAGCATTCCGGTGTAAGAGAACTGAATTCAGTTATAAAGCAGTCAATATTTGCGTCTGTTGATTTTGTCATCGACAATCCCGTCGTTTCCGTCACTCGATGTCGCTCGCCTGGAATGACATAAGTTTCACCCGCGAAGAACGTGAGAAGTGGTGAGAAAAACATTTGTATAGAAAATTACGTGTAGTTGTGAATAATTAAACATACGAATATTACTACGTGTATTAATATTTATATAAATATTAATAATATTTATTTATTCGTTTTTTTATTAATATTAATTATATTTATTATTAATTACTGATAGTTTTATTATTTTGCATTTGTTTTCTATACTGTCGTAACATTTGAAAATCTATGCGGAAGTTTCTCAAGAATTTACAAGGTTCAATTATTCCTAGATGCGCGTGTGTCTCGCATCATGACCGGGATACGAGAACGGGAAATGAGAAAAACTCGTGCGTGGGAAATTATAGCGCCCCGAGGTGCACTTTTCACGATAGAATGAATTAAGAGGGTCGAAGAGAATGTGCCGAGTATCGCGATATAAATCATAGCGATCGTTTAGAAATAATTTGCGAGTGAGAAATGAGAACATGGAGTCGTCAATTGTTGGCATTCTCGATACAGGGTGTCTCAAGACGACCGATCTCGATGTGACATTTTTTGATAATTGTTCGAACGTTTAATCTTAAAAGACCAAACGTATATTTGTATAAAACTTCTCCTTATTTGTAAGCTTATGAACGTTCACGAGATACCTTGTATGTTAAAGGGAAGCGAGAACGATATGTATGCATTTGATCGTGCGATCTCGAAAAGAGAGAGCAATCGTCTTGCCTGACCTTTTCTTAATTTATTAATGAACCGTTAGATCACGATCGTCATGTGTATGCGTGTATACGCATCCGTATGCGTGTGTATGCGCGTATACGTAACATTATCGATCGATGATGTTAACACACCGAGCCATCTTGCCCTTTTCTTTTATTGCTGCGTGTGAGCTCTTTGTCTAAGAATACGATGTAGCAAATGTTCAGGGGAAATTAATTAAATTAATACATAATTAAAGTTTAAATCCCTCTTTAATATACGTTCGAAATAGTTTGAAATTCCAGAGATTTAAATGACTAAAGCTGCAAAGCTTTATAGTTTCGAGAGAAAATATTTTATGCAATTTTAGATTCTTTTAAGTAATAAATTAAAGTTTTCATGTTTTGAAAATTTAAAATTCCGTGAAATCTTTATCTTTCTGTTTGTGAAATTGCAGAATCGATAAGTTTCAAAGATCTTTAAATTAATTTTACAATTCAACTTTTTGTCAAACTGTGTTTAAGATTTAAATTTACAAAAAAATCTTTCAATTTTCCAAGAATTCCTGGAGTTTTGAAATTTTGAAACTCTGCGATTTTATTACTTGGATCTCGGGATCTTTGTGACCCAATTGGATCCCATTTACTCTCTCTGTTGACATTCTCGATGTAGCCTGAGGGAGAATGCAAGGCTCGACCCTCTCGTTCGCCTCTCGGTTATTCGGCTAATCTTGGATCATCTTCCGGTGGATCCCCTTGGACGACGTTACGAGTCAAATCTTGTCTAAAAACTAGGGAAACGGAGGCAAATCGCGTTAGAATCTTTCTCGCGCAAATTTTCAATATACTGTAATAAAAATACATCTCGGTTCCCATTTTTTTTACAAATATCACTTCGTCTTTAGTGAAATAAATAATAACATTTCTATCAATCTTATCTGTACGAAATTAATTACCATTCCATCGATATATGCAACGGTCGACGCCTTTTTTAAGAACACCCTATATGGAATACAATGGTATATATTACCGTTCTCTCTCCGCGTCTCTGTTGGCCGCATTACCTTGAACGGGGTCGACCGCGTGCTACTGGCAACGTAAATACGCAGACATTCCGTTTCGCGAAATTTCTACAAAGGCACCAGCAAAGAAATTATGCAACTGCGCGTCGAGACACGCAGTCGCAGTCTCTCGTAATCCTGTCACGCGCGTTTCGCTCCTGCGATTACGCTCTTTCGCGATGGCAAGGCGATGTGTCTTTGGGGTCTCCTCGAATAACATTACTCTCTCGCGTGATTTTCCAATCGTTCTCGTACGATTTATTAATCGTACGGAGAGGATTGTGTGGAAAATGCACGTGCCAAGCTTTTATGCGGATTAAAAATAATTTAAAGGAATATATTATTGAGAATTTTATTACATAACCGAGAATTTATTATATGATTGAGAAAAAATAATAAAATTAAATATTAGAATTTGATTAAGTATAAAAATAAAGTTAACTTATTAAAAAAAATATTGTTTACGTGAAACAAAAGTATCGTGATGTCTTTGATCTCTTCGAGTAACATTACTCTCTCGCGTGATTTTCCAATCGTTCTCGATTTATTAATCGTACGGAGAGGATTGTGTAAAATGCACGTGCCAAGCTTTTATGCGGATTAAAAATAATTTAAAGGAATATATTATTGAGGATTTTATTACATAACCGAGAATTTATTATATGATTGAGAACAAATAATAAAATTAAATATTAGAATTTGATTAAAGAATAAAAATAAAGTTAACTTATTTAGAAAAATATTGTCTACTTGAAACGAAAGTATCGCGGTGGATATTTTTAATACATTCCCATTTGGTACGAACCCAAGAAGACTCGTAGACTCGCGGCGTGACAGAAAAAGAAGCGTGATGCAAAATCGATAGTCCGGCCTTTATGGCGCTCACGGTTCGACGAGGGTCGTGGGAAATCGCCGCGAAATCGCGGAGAGTTAACGTAGAGAGAAATACCGTCGATGTCTTTGCCCCTTTGCCTATGAAAATTGCCAGAAACTCGCGATTATACTTCTCTTACACACGGACACACGCACGATAGTCCTACGCGCAATAATACCTGACCGCGTTTCCGCGACTACGCAAAGACCAGGGAAACTGGGTTGTTGTATATATTTCCAGTCATACGGCTGGAAACCCATATAAATAATATCTCATTATCGAGGTTAATATTCCAGATCTATAAACAGAGTCTCGTGAGAAACTCCGCTTCAGTTCTCGCTCGCAAAAATTAAAAATTGGCTATACATGCATAATTTAATGAGATTAAAATTGTCAATCTAATGTATCAATTTATTTTAATTATCGATTCACCTTACGTTAAAATTTAGAATTTGAATTAAATAAGTTTCTCTTATTATCATCATTCAAATTAATTCCCTTATATTTATATAAATTTAAATTTATATAAATTTAATTAAATGTAGTTTCATTCAATATGAAACTGTAGTTTCATTCAATATGAAACTGTAGTTTCATTAATATGTATCAATATTAAATCGCGCGCACTTGAAGAGATGCAATCTCTTGGAGCTTCATCATCGATCATTTATAGGAATTATTCAGATGGTATCATCGTTGATCCGGCTTGAAGCCGTGAATGACTTGTTTTAGTTTTAGTTTATTATAACAAGTTGCTTGTATGCGTTTATTTGTTTTTTGCGAGTTCAACGCTTTCGAGTTCAACACGCAATCGGTTATCGTGTTATCTGCACTTTTCAGATGCATCTGCTGCACTTATGCCAGTGCAATTTATCTGCGTAACGTGATCTTTCTTTGCCATATGTCATACTTTTTTGTTTTCTTATTAATCTTTTCATCATTTAAAGTTACGTGCTATTATCAGTGAAACATGTAAAATAATTCTGCATTTTTTTTTTAAGAAAGGATTTTGATAGACGGACACTGTAAAATATATTTGGATACGACTTGTTTTAGGGAGATTTTAAAAACAATATAAAATTAATTACATTTCCATAATATTTTAGTACAAAGACTTTAAATTGATTTTTCGGACAGATGTAAACAAATGTGCGAGACATTAAAAGTTCTCCCTGAAAAACCTATTCGATTTTGAGATGATTCTCTTGTTACTTTAATCCATATTTACGTGAAGACCTACACAATTAAGCTTCATAAGAGGATATATTGCGTTCGTGGAAACTAGGCTAAGAGCTAATCGCTGTATTAATTGACTCTATTACATTATTATTAATACTTTATTATTAATACATTATTATTAATACTTATAAACGTATTTTAATTTATATTTTGTGATTACGAATTTAATTTCTGATTTGTTAATATGAATATTTTAAAATATTAAAAATAAATTATAAGTCTTATCTAATTTTTAAGTAAAATGTGTTTTATGTGTGATTCTTTCATCAAAATGTCTCGGTCAAATATAATGCATCTATCTTAATTAAAAATTATTTTTACAGATAATACACATACATATATATTACGATAATAATACAAAGATACGCGTATTCGCAAACAGAAAGATTGCGCCATTTACGATGAAAGGAAGCGCAATTTGTTCAAGTTTGATTTATGATTCGCAATAGAAAAGTATGAACATACATCTCGAAAAATGCAAATATTGGCTCGCGAGATAAGCAGATTATTGCGCCTTTTTATTTGGTAAATTTGCGATCGGTATTAATGTCATAGATATGCACAATTTTTATTCAGATTAGTATTATTAAACAGGAAATCAATAAAAAAATTGAACTAATAATCAATTACATAATTTAATAGTAATAATCATTTATGTATAATTGCTTTGGGAAACGAAAACTATATAAAACATAATTTCTGTAAAAATTATACAATAAAATATTTAATAATTAAGTTATAATATGTATATAAAGATATAAATTATTTTCTAGTTTTTATTATTCAAATATTTACGAACGCTTGAAAATCACGATATCTAGGTATCTCCGTCATTAAAAACCTAATTAACGCGAGAGAGCTTAATTATCAAAGCAGATTGCGGAAGAGTTCAAGGGTGAGACGGGCGATTCAATAAAGTTTCGATTTTCTCGCCTCGGCGTGTGGGTGTTCGTTGATGCCACGTCATGCTATCCTTTTTTATCATTATCAACGCGTATCCCATCCCAGAGAAACGCCGCCTGTGATAAACAATGCACGATGCGCACGCTCTCTCGCTAATTTATTGCTGCAATTTGCAATCAATTTCGATCTCGATGCTAATTATACGTAGTAAATTATTGTTGAAGCTCAAAAATATCGATGCGTTTTTAGAAAAGTGTAAAAATCATTACTGTATTTTTTTTATCTTATATTATTTCATTTTTTATTTTTTTTTTATATTTTATATTATATCTTTTATTCATATATTATTTTTTTATATTTTCTAGTTTTTGCGCCTTAATTAAAAATTATTGCATGGACCCAACTTCTGAAGACTTTTAGAAACAAACAATTATAAGAGTACTATATACTGCGGTTAATTCCGGCGTCGTGGTGCACTGACCTTTATAGCAAGTGCAGTTTGAGATGCAGCCCTTTACGAGCTTTCGACATATTTCCGCGTTTTCGGAGAAAAGAAACATCTCGACGACATCGTTTATAGAATCATTGTCTCCAAGAGGTTCGCGTTTTTCCTCGTGATTTATCACTTCAATTTACGAAAGCCGCCTCTATTTAAGAAAGAGGGTTAAATCCGTTCGCTATATGAGATGTACATCTGCCTCACTAGAAAACGGATCTGTGTGCATGTGTGTATTCACACGACTTACACACATACGTATATATATATATATATATGCGACTAGCCCGACTGGGATACATCCGAGGTCGACGTCTCCGCATTCACCATGACGAATGTTACTTGATACTTTGCCACTGTCCACCGTGAGCTTTTTGTTCCAGTCTTCCTCCTTGTGGTCCTTGCTTTCTCGAGACCTCTTGTCGTAATTAGTCGCGCACTTGTATCCGTTAGATCGCTGCTCTTCCTATTGGAATTTTACTGTGGTATTCTTCTCAGAAATTTTATACACTTTTCATGAAAATTTTATTTACAAATTTATTTTATTTAGTCCGGTATATCTGTTTAAACAAAAATTAAAATAATCAACTAAAAGTAAAGCAGTACTCGTAAAAAAATCTATGAAACATGAAGAGAAGCTGCAAAATCGATCATTTTTAAAATCAAAGAGTTTTTTATGTAAAAATTATTACAAATTTAAATTTTCTCATTTATTACAATCAAGAAAATAATTACTAGAATAAATCTCCTGTGATATCAAATATAATGTACTATAGGATTAGCAATACCTTATGAAAAAATGCAAAAATTTTAAAATTAAATACGTAGAAAAGAATAAATCAAAATTTAATAGAATTAATTAAAATTTTAAGTACAATAAATTAATAATTATTAAATTCTGTGGCGAAAATGTTTTAAGATGAACTACTGACTCGCAAGAACAGTTAACAGATCGCGAGGCTAATCTTTGCGGATGTAATAATAGCAGCATTGAAGCAATATACTCAATGAACAAGTATCCTGCTTCTTCTACCGCTCCTTATTTTTAAAATATTTTTTTCGAAACAAGTTTAACTAACCGGTTCCTGACATTCGATTCCCTCGATCGAACGCATCAATTTCCAACGCGACGTAATTTACGATTTCACATGTGGGCAGAAATACATATCGCGTATAAGAGATCAATCGGAAGTACACATGTATCGAGTGTATTCGAAGGATGTTTTAATATCTGCTTAGTTTGCCTCGTCATCACAGATTTTTAAATCCTTGTATCTATAAATTCATAATCTGATAGATTTTAGATTTTATAAATTTTTAGTGTTTTATGAATATTTTTAATTTTTGTATCATATATTTTAACAATTTTCTAAATTTATAAGATTTTTTTATTTATTTTGACAATTTAAAGGATTGTGTTTTTTATCAATTTCTAGATTCTTGATACATAAATTTTGTAATAATTAATTTTATTCGGCTGTAATAATTAATGTAATAATTTGTAAATAACTTTGTAATAATTAATTTTATTCGGCTTCCAAACAGCAAATTATATTTACAGAGTACAAACACGGAGATGATGACGTCATCCCCTGTATTATATCGAGGGGTTGTCGGTAGTCCTAGTATCGAAGGAACTGACGCATTGCGCCCCGATACCCGTTCCTGCTGACTTGACTCGGGACACGAGGGTCGACGAAAATATCCTCAGGGTGATTTTTATTTCGATGAACGCGGCGCCGCGTTGTTTTAACATGTAAGTTCGTAGCCAAAACGCTTGGTTTCTCGCGATTAATAAGATTTATTAGATTGGGAGAAAATTAAAGAAATTTAGCAAAAAATTCGAGAAAGAAAAATATCGCGTTTCTCTCGTCAGTATTTTGGAACAGCTCGTATAAATCACCTGCTTTCACTCGACCAACGAGCGGTATGTGTCGAGAGCGCGATATCGAGAGCGTGAAATTCGAGGCGCGCTAGAAAGATTCGAGATTCACGCGAGCCGATCGCCGATCGCTAATCGTCGACGGTAAACGAATCCGTGTCTGCTTCCATCGTTCGCGCAATATTGATCAAGCCGCAAAGTCGACGAGGACAGGCGTATCAAGCGAGCTCGTCACGTTTTACGAGACCTCGATTTTACCAGGCAAAAAGTTTAAACTGAAACTCGTAATATCGCACCAATACAAAGGGAAATTAACTTGAAAATATATATAATTTCTCATTTTAAGGATCTACGAATTTTTATGAATTTTTATGAATGCATATTTTTGAAATTGAAAAAATCAGGAAATGTTGGAAATAAAAATTAAGGGGAGATTGCTCACACGATTTCAAGGATCAAATATGAATCTAGGAAAATCTGAACGTGAGAGATTCATTGTTTTAGAGAGATAAATATATATCAAATATCGCAAAATTAAATTTTAAGAATCTTTATTATGTAATCAATGGCTTATAAAATTAAGAAATTTTGAAAGCAAAAATAATGAAAAATCATGAAAATCTCGATTCATTTTTCCTTACAGTAAATAGATTTTTGTATCGGCTAAAGATATACGGGAAAGGAAATAAAAATAGAGCTTGAAGGAAATAAAAATGAAGCTTGTTTCTCTGGCATCTTGTTTTCTCAAACGATATAAACGCCGTTAATGAGGAATGAGTACCTTTTTAAGGGTGCCCACGTGTCTTCTCGAGCTTCTTCATCGCGCGTTAACTCGAGCGCGGCTTCAGGCCTAGTTAGATTTAACTCGAGTGAAAAAAGTAGCCTCAAACGTGTTTCGCAATGAAAAGTTGCGTTAATCCACTTTAATATAGCTAGTTTCACTTGTCATAAAAATAATTGTAAGCAATAAAAATAATTGTAAAATGCAATCATTCGCAGTCGCGCGTGACAGACTATTGTATCCACGAATTTGTCATTTAATTGTCATTAGAATGTTACATAGAATGAGATAGTTCCATCAAAAACATTCAAAACCTTAATAAATTGGACTTTCTTTTCCTCTATATATTTTATGTTTGAGTCATTTAGATTTCTATCATTTCGAAACTTTGATTCACTGACGGTTGGGAGAAATTTAGATGGAAAAATCTTTAACTTTCCTCAGCATTCACGTTCATTATTTCAATGAAGATAAAACTTTTAATCGAGCTTTGTTTGCACAATATCGTGAGAAATAGCGCATATCAAGTAAATATTTTTGTTGTAATATTGCAAGCGTGCAAGTTTGATGATCGCTGTATATACCTCTATCGACTTCACGCCTGTATACAAAATACAAGATGATAGTAGTGATGGTGTGCACACAGCAGGCAGGATATAAATATCTCGGCCAGGCAATCTGTGAGAGCAGCACCACACAGCTTTTCAGCACGTTGCTCCCGTAACGCATAAACGTCGATATAATTTATTCAACCTGTCGTTAGCGACTCCCCAACGATTCACATCCTTCCCTTATCAGTGACCCGAATACAATACTCGTCCTCTCTCTCTCTCTTCTTCTCTCTCACTCTTTCTATCTATGTTTCTCTCCTGTCGTTTCTTCTGGCGAAGCTCTCTCGCGCTTTAATTAGCTACACGTGGTTAATAATCCGCCCACGTTCGATGGAAATCCTTTTTGCACTGACTAAAAATTTTATTTGGCAAAAAGATAATATAAGTATATATGTATATGAATAAATAAAATTTAATTTAAAATTTTAAATCTACGAACAATAATTATAAAATTGTAGTTGAATTAAATTTCCGATATTAAAATAAATTTGTATGAGAAAATTTGCATGTTTTACTTTTATCAATAGAAAAATAAAAATGAAATTTGTATAATTTAGTAATATATTAATATATAAATTTATATATGAATTTAATTATATATATTTATTTATATATTTAATTTATTTCCATTTTATTAAAAAAAAATTGCGATTTCAATGTAATTCCGAGAGGCGAGGAATGGCATTTCGCGAAGAAGATAGAATTTTCCTAGATGCACGTATCCGCGATTGCAAAATCGTTGCACGTCGCGACATTAGCATAACTCTTTGTTGTCAACAATAATGTCTAGTCAGATTGCACCGTTCAATCGCCTCGATCTCGATTCTAATGCATCTCGATATGCGCTTCTTTCCTGTGAAGCACACTAAGTAGTTTGAATATCAATGCAGAAATCTCCCGCAAACCATTTTACAATACGATAAAATAAATAACGCTATATGATGAAAAGGAACACAAATAAATTTAATCAATTTATTCCATTTTTTTATATTAATTTTTATGTAATTTATATTTATTTTATTCGGTCGAATTATTTTCATTATCAAATTGTTTTCAATAAAATTTAAAAAAAATCGAAAGGGAAAGTTTAATTTTATATGTATAAGTTATTTAAAAAAATGCATTTTTTTTGTGCGTACATGAAAGGCATGAAGAAAGAACAGATAATATAATCTCAAGAAGAGATTTGTTATAGTCGCAAAATTGCATCGATTTGTGCGTAGGGGGTAGTGACCTTGTCTTTCTTGCATACGTTTTATGCGTGACCATATGGTCGACATGTGCATTCTCTGCTCGACAGTCGCACGTGCGCACCAGAATGCAACCGCGAACAAGCGTGAATAATCGGTAGAAACAGCACGGCATTTCATTGTCATTTGTCGTTTACCGCCATCTTGTAAATCTAAAAAGAGATTTAACAATTCGAGCCACATTATTATTAAGCGTTAAAAAACTGCTTTCAATGTCAACGCCTTCGATATATCGCGAATATATTTGCATCAAATTATACGCGTTGAATTATCGGAATCAGAAAAATTATCGTTCGTTTGTATATCCTTGAAAAATATGAATCCTTGAAAAATTAAGATTTTTCATACAGGATATTATCTCATTGTTATTATATGATTTTTATAAAGCACATCTGTCAAATTAAGAAATTAAATAAATTTTATTCGGTCGACATGTGCATTTTCATTTAGATGAAATATATAAAATTGAGTTAGAAATAAAATTCTCACGCGCACTTGTAGAATCTTATTGAATTTTTTTTGCATAAAAATCTCGAGTGAAAATCAATTTTTTATTCGAAACGCAAGTGTCATCGTACGTTGCAGTATCGTTGTGGATGATCCAAACGCAATCGAATACAACCTGAAATAGGTGCAACGTCCGAATAATCGACAAACATGTTGCGAGGAGCAAAGAATAAGCCTTTCCGGTTTCTACTTGTCAAACGGTGGTAGTAGTAGGCGAGCACTGTAGCGTAGTAGTGACCTTTCAGCCTCAGGATATTGCTTACCTTATGCAAGCCTACTGCATGCGGCAGCGTGTGTCTGCGGTTTCATTCACAAAGAACATGCTTCAAGCTTACTGCACATGAATCCTGTTAGCACGAATGTTTAAATTTAGCAGCATATCGATGTTTGTCTCCAAATATCACACAGCATTGACTTATATTCGCAAAAAGTAGAAAGCACTTGAAGACATTAATATATCTCTTCGGATATTAGTAGTAAAATAATAGAAATAAAATATTGATCCTAGAGATATAATTGGTATTGATGTATAATATTATCAAAATAAATGTGGAACAATTTATTTCAATATGAAATATATAAATGTGAAATTTATACAAATAATAAATTTGAAATAATATATAAATTAAATTAATTGTGCGAAAACACACGAATACTTGCTAATCGCAATTGCAACTTGCCAGCAGTTATAGAAGCCGTTTCTCGCAGATTTCTGTATTAAATAATCCAAATATAATAATCGTTCTTGTGAAATATCGACATTTTGCACTTGCACATTCGTTATGTAATTTTATGCCTCGTGATCTCGATATTCAATGGCCGCGAAATGAATCGTTTATTTCTCGTTGACTGGTTCAATGACAAAATGACTGTTCGATATTTTACGTGACGTAATAAAATATACTGACGGCAAAAGAATTCTAGTGGTTAGTGACTCACACGATAATTATATCGTAATGACTGAGTTCAACAAGAGTATTCAACAAGATGTCTGTTCATCGCTTGTGAGATAATATAATATTATTTTTTATACATCGGCAATTATAAATAAATTATAAATATATTTTACAAATCGTCAAAAAACTTACAAGTGGCAAATATTATTACATGAATTATTATTTCCTATTGTGGAGTCTCAAGATAACGCATTGAAGTGAAGGTTTTATTTTATGTCAAGACTTTAATAATATATTCATTTAATATAATAGAGGATAATTAATAATAATATCAAGAAAGATGTCAAGAAGAATATTAAGTTTAAATAGTTTTTACAATTTTTTACAAATAACAGAAGAGGTTTTAACGGTAAGCTATAACGAGATGTGAAGGTGTTTTCAGATACAATCCCTTTGATAGATATTATTAGCCGTGTCAGAGCTTTTCATGGTTCTCTTCGCAGGTGCAATATCCCGTAGAGCAGCTCCATTTGCACGCTTCGCAGCGGCTAATTGCTAATTAGGAGGCACAATGGAGTTACGCACGTCGCCGACTTGGTTGTCGTTGCTGACAGAGTTATATTCGGTCACGGTCGTATCATTGACCCCGGATAACTCAAACAATGTTTGTTGACAATCGCTATTGACATACATATTTGTCTCCATTTTAATTAATCTTAAAGGAAAAAGCCTGTTATAAATTCTCTTGTTCTGATAAAGCGGAAAGAGATTATAAAATAATTATATAAGATTCTTTAGAATTTTAAGATAATTAAATATAACAATAATTTATTAAATATCTAAATAAATCTCGCTTCCTCAAACTTGAAAAGTTAAATTTTAAATAGTCGAGAATGCAATTTTTTAATTCAACATTCTGTTAGCATAACGTTAGCATAACATTAGCATAACTGTAACGTCACATGCTTGCAAATTAACGGGCGACTCCATGCACCGATAACTCACGTTCATAATAATTATCCATAAAAATCTGAAGAAGTAAAACAACTGATACGGCCACTTTGCTAATGCAGTCAACCATGAGCGATAAGATATTATCGTTATCACGTATGACGTTAGCAATTGCGTAATGCAGTGGTATTTACCGTTACATGCGTGCGTGCGTGCGTGTGTGCGTGCACGTTGAGCGTGTTTCAAAACCCGTGGAAAAAATGAAGCAAACGGCGCTTAACGAGATAAGAGGCAGCGAGCAATGAAATATCGTCAATTTGTGCGATTTTCAAGTACACAAATTTATACAAATGTATATTTATAGTCCGCGAGATTACGCGTTCGCAATTCCTCTCGCTCGAGCCCTCCCCCATTTGTACATTGTCGGATGTAACAGGGACTGGATCAAAGGGATGTCCTCGGCTGAATCAAATATTCATCTCGTTAACGGTCCTCTTCGAAAACGGGGACGATTTTAAGCTATTACGAGTGGTTCACACTGGTCGAGCACTCTTCAAAAGCTACTCGCGAATAAATCACGTTTTAAGCAAATTTACCCTAGGAGAGCGTCATTCGATTATTCTCAAACATGTTTGAAGTATCCTGTACAGTATCGTGTACAGAAAAATTATATTCAATTATTTGGAAACTTTCGTCGACACCATTTCGATGAAAAATATAATTATATTTTCGACAATATTTAATTACAATTTTTCCTTCAGCTCTAGTAATGTATATCCCTTGCATACTATTTGAGAATTAACTTTTATAAATAATATATTTTTATTATTAAAATTATAAATTTATAATATAATTAAATTTATAAATTTAATTATAAAAATTATAATTAAATTTATCAATTTTTATAATTGTTCATAAAAAATACTTTTCAAAAGTATGAATAATAATTCAGAAATATTTCTACAATATTTTTAATTGCTTTAAGCATTCAAGGCATAAAAGATTTTGTCCTCCAATGCAAAGGATATGTTTTTTTCATTATTAGGATCGATTGAGACTTGGATTAAATTTTCATAAAGTTATATAATGAAAAAACTTAAAATTTCGAGAATCTGATCCGATGATTGACATTTCTGACAATAATTCCGGGGATGATTTCAGGTCTCGAGAGAGCGGTGAGTGAGTTACCGGGAGGAGGAGCAAGCAGGAGGAACAAACAGCCGGCAAGATGCCGCTTCCGAAACGACTAGTAGAGCCCGTACACGTGGCACGCGGCACCATCCCCGAGGACTTCCCGCTGCCGTCGGAGCTCGAAGCAGCCACTAATGGTACTTTAGCCAATACTATAAGACAACTATCGAGTCTATCGAGGCACGCCGAGGATCTGTTCGGCGAGCTGGCGAGAGAGGCGCATGGATTGAGCGATCGCGCCAACTCTCTACAGGCTAGGATAGATCGTTTGGCCGTCAAGGTCACCCAACTAGACAGTAATGTCGAGGAAGGTACGTGGAAACTGCTCGTTTCGATCTTCATAGTATATATAAACTATAACCGAGATAAGAACAATTAGAGAGAATTAGAAAGGAAATAAAATGTTGTGAGATTAGACGAAGAAGATTTATTAAAATCTCTTGATTTTCTTTGCGCAGTCTCGTTGCAAGATATACATATGAGAAAAGCCTTCAAGAGTTCCGTCGTGTTCGATCAACAAGTCGTCTCCAGAGACACGATGCCGACGGCGATGCTAGAGACCTATCATCAATGCGATACGCCACCACCTCTAGATAAGCTTAATATTTACAGGTAATTAACGACATTGCTTAATTTTCATCAATATAAATAGGTTTAACTCTCGAGAGTAATTGAACTGTATTTTTTTCAGAGAGGATGGTAAGGACGGCTTAAAGTTCTATACCGATCCGAATTACTTTTTTGATCTGTGGAGTCAGGAGATGCTCAAAGATACGGAAAAGAAGTTGCACGATCGAGGGAAGAAGGTAAGAATCCTTCGCATAATAATATATTTAAAAACGCACCTCGATAACTATTGTATTACTTATAATATTTGTATTATCGCGCATTTTCTCTAAATCTAAATTAATGAAAGAAATACAAGCAAATCAACCGAGTCTAATTCTTTAAAGTTTTCGGGGTGCGCGCGAGCTGGTAAACTAAATTACTTTTTTAACGTACGTCTTTAATACTGCGATTCTAACTATTGAATTACTATCCCCTTCGTTATAGAGCGAGTCTGAATATGCCGAACCGTTCAGAGAGGCAAGTCGATGGTTTGGATCTTTGTAGTTTCTTTTTAATCTCTCTTACCCTCTTACGAAACATCCGACAACAGTAATTTCAATCAGCGAATTGATCGCCACACCAACTATTCCATTCTCATCGCATATAATCACCCTCTCTGTGGTTTTTCTTTCATTAACCGACCTTTTTGCGCGCTGATATAGAGATTGACGCTAGATGCTCGCTTTCTCGAAGTTCTCTGTAGTTGATAGAGCCACATTTTCTCAGTGGCGATCACATCACTTTGCGTAGATCGAATGTAAATAAACTCCCTTGGTTCAAGTCTAAATTCGTCGATCTTTTAGACGACGAAAGAGCAAAGAAGAGGACTAAAATTCCATCTACGCAGGGCCTTCCATCCTAGCTCCACCTTCCACTTCCACTGTAAATTGAGTTGTGTTTTTTTTTTGAAACTCGTCTTTTTTGAAACAAGTCTCTTACACTTACCGTCACTTTGTGGATCACTTATGTAATGCCGTTTTTTGCCAGTTTCATGCAAGTTTTGAATGTATTATATAGAACTGCGTTATATACTCATCATCCACTGACTCATCTTCGAGCGACACCGGTATCTTCATGATTTCAATATCGTCTCATTGTCCATTTCAGGAATATCTCATCTCCATTTTCATGTTTATCATATTGTAGGAAATAAAAAAATATATATATATATAGTTACAGGAAATAAAAATTTTGCTTCTTTTTTTCATGGTAATAATAGAAATCAGGAATGAAAAATTTCAGAGGTTATAACATAATGCTATCATCTTTACAAAGCTCTTCACTTTTATTTCCTACATATATATATATATATATATTCATATATCCTATTTAACTATTGATCCAGTACATTATAATTTGGCTAAACGAATGAGAGGGTATCTTTAAGATAACATTTATGCTCCAATACATTGAATCCAAATTCGCTGAGATAACATTATACAACAGTCGCTGGATCAATCGTCGAGACGTTCTTGACTTTAAACCGATTGTGCTTGATTTAACATGCGATGCACCTTGATCGTTGTCTCTTTCGCGTTTCTCATTTTAAAAATTGCATTCTTTTTTTTCGCAAAACAGCCGCATAGGCCTCGGAATGAGGGTGGCGGCGGAGGTGGCGGTGGCAGGCACAAGAAGCGCGTGAGACAGCCGCACAATACGAGGGAACGGCAACGGCAATTGGCCGTTGGCCACGGCGAGTACATTATGCCGACGCAGACGGTGCAATATAGGGCGCCGCACAATGTGCAGCCCGGCGACGACACGCTACTGGGAATGGTGATGACGGATCCTAGGCCGCCCAGGCCTAACAGTATCGAGCTGCGGCGAAGTTACCCCCCGGAAGAACAACATCTTTACAGCCCGCCATCTTCCGACTACAGGTGAAAATATCGCGATAATAATAATGTGCAACTAATAATTTTAAAATAATAATATATAATATATACACACACATTTACACAGATAAATTAATAATCGGAAAGATATTTTTATAATTTGTTCATACTTACAATTATGATTTTTTTCCTGGTTCTACTTTTGACTTTAGATTTTTCTATAGATTTGCGGCTTTATGTAATTATTCGTTTTTTTTCACCACCAGGGCAACAAACTACATAGCTCAGGGCTATGATGAGAATTCGTATGGATCGCATTATGCCCCGGGTCAGGTGCCGGCCGGCAGCGAAACGTATCAGAGTCCTGGCGGTCAGAGCACTCCGAGCCGAGGCGGCAGATCGCGGCCGTCGCAGCCGCCACCCGCACCACCAAGTAACGCTTCCAGCAATTCTACACCCACAGTGGCATCCGCCAATAATACTCCCACTAGGGGAAGATCCATGAGCACCGGTAGAGACACTCTACCGCCACCGCCCCCACCACCAGGAGAAACCATGTCTCCTCCTTCCATGAACGGTATATTATTATTTTTAATTTATCGCGTTATTAATAATTGTATGTGAAGAAACACAAATTCTTGGTTCTTTAAATTATAGTTTAAACGTATTAATTATTAATTGAAAATTTACACATGATCATTACGATTTTTATTAACATATATTTCAGGCTCCATACCGTCGCACTTGCTGAATAGGAACGGAAGTCGGACGGACAGTCCTCTGCCGAGTCAACGCTCGACACCGACGCCGCCGAACCAGTTGGGCGTAGACGAAACGGACCCGGCACCCCAAGATCTTCCGCCACCCCCACCTACTCCAGATCCTACCCCGCCGAGACCCATCTCGCCCCCGTGCAACATTCCTCCACCTCCGCCGCCGCCGCCTCCTCCACCGGTTGCCAACGGCCCGACGGCGCCATTGCCTCTTACAAATGGCGACATCGCGAAAATGATTGCGACTAATCCGCCGAAACTGAAACCTTTGAAGAGCATCGTGGACGGTCAATTGAGGAAGCCTGTTAATCCGAATATTCCATTGGTTGATCCACGAAACGATCTGCTCAAAGCGATTCGTGATGGTAATTTATTTCTGTGTTTTTATGATTTTCGATACAGTTAAGAATAAAACAATTATCTCTTGGATCTTTAACAATCTTTGATATCAAATATATATTATGAATATACGACTATGTTAAAAATTGTAAGATTATAATTGTAATATTAATGCAATCACTATCCTTTGTAGGAATAAAGCTGCGCAAGGTGGAAAAGATAGAACAGAAGGAAGTGGAACGCGTGAATGCGCTAAACGACGTTGCATCCATTCTAGCGCGCCGTGTTGCCGTCGAATTCAGTGACAGCGATTCGGCATCGGAAAGTGAGTGCGACAGTGAGGGATGGGGCGAACAAGAAAGCAATCTAGCGTGACCCAACTCCCTTCAATCCGCCGCCGCCGCTACTGCCTCCTAAAAAAATGGCCGATGATTTTTTCGTTTCGTCATCACATCATCTTAATGTGTCCCGTCACGCTGTAGCGGGCTATTTGGTTTGTTTATTTTTAATCAATTTTTCATTTTTGACCAATTTTTCATTTTTTGAGAATCATCAAAACGCTCATACATTTTAAATACGCATTGTATATTTAGAATCTGAATAATCTTCAAAATTGTAGATGGAGGTAAATTCTAAGTTATAATAAGAATAGCGAGTATAATCTTGCACAATCCTTTTAACAGAAATCATTTAACAGAGGATACGTCTTACTGTAGAATCTTATCTGGATTTATTTATTACCGTTCATTGAACAAGGCAACATATATTTTAATACGTTCGCTTCTCTTGTCGTATTATTATTATGAGAGAAATTTAAAAGACATTTGTGTGTGTTACATTTGATTATTGGTTTATTAATCCTTTTGAGAGCAATTTATTAAAAAATATTTTCTTTGGAAAGGATGAGAAAGAATTTAAATTTCTAAAAAAACAATGTTTTTTTAAAGAAATTTCCAAATTTTGATGATTTCTTGGAATTGTCAACCATGACATCATCTTTCTTCTAAGTATTACGAGTCAATCTGCAATATTGAATGGAGTGGCGAACCAACCAATCGACATAGCAATAGCGCCGTTTAGTTTAATCACTCTGTCCTTAGGACGTTCTCGAGGACGCGCCAATTGCGGCCAATTTAATCGCGAATGTAGCTTTCGCCGAATCGCGATTCGAGTTTCGAATGGGAACTCGTGAGCTTGCAAAAGCACACAATGCCAAGTTCACGCACTAGTTAATAGCAAAATTTGTAAATGCTGTTGATCCAAGCAATAAAATCTTGGATAAACAGAGAAATTCTGAAAACACAAAACAAACGATTGACAGATTGAACGCTGCGTTTCTTTAAAATTGTGCACACACTTTAAAATAAAATATGTTACATATTTTTTTGTCAGTCCAAAAAAAGAATTTAGAGATATTAATAATGAATATTAATATTATTATTTTTATAATATATTATTAATTATAATATATATATATATTATTATTAATCATACATTACTGTATAAATTCATAGATCAAAGGTACAAAAATTTCTCTACAAATTTGCTGAAGCATATAAAATAAAAAATATTGAACTAAATATGTTAAATTTTCTTATGTATAACATCTTAATATTCTCTTACTTGTGTTTAGTATTTATAATTGACATAGAATTTTGATTGCAATAATATCATGTTGCGAGGCGTTCAAGCTGTCGACGGAATATGCGCAGAAGGAGACGAAAACATCGACTTGCCGAAGTCGTAGCTCCTCGAATAGAGCGACTTCCTTCCCGGCACATTCCATAACGGTGATGTACGAAGATGCACGAAAATCGTACACTCGCAGATAAACACATTTAATAATAATGGTAATGATAATAACGATAATAGTAATAATAATATATAAGCACATCTCTCTCTCTCTCTCTCTTTCTCTCTCTACTTACCCCATAGACGAGCGCTCTGCGTTAATGCGTACATTATCGATAAGTCGAGTTGAACCAAAAGGTGCAGGTGTTAGGACGTACTCTCGCGAGTAAGACTACAAGATTATAATTCCTTAATCTCAAGATATGTTTTTCGTATTCGTAAGAGTGAATCTTGGGAATTTTTATCTTTCTTCGCATTTTCGAGTCACGATCTTCCATGGCGCAGGTAGAAACGTAGCATAAGGTGTAATGTGAAAGTAATCGCATCGTTTCGAATATATCGAGTTTTTTTATTTGTGCATTTATTTGTCTTTTTAAGTGATATTATAACATATATATTATTTTAGACGCATAATATATATGACAATCATATGTATGACATATAACTCAATTTTTTTTAAGAAGAAAAAAAATTGATTTTTGTTTTTAAATATTCAAACGAGACATTACTTTTGCCGCATCCTCTGCGTGGAAATTACATAGTGTCGAAAAACCAAAATACTCCGTTAAATATAGAACAATACTTTTAAAGGCGCGAGAAAGGATTAATATTTTTTAGCATATTCATTAACTCGATGGCGAAAAAAAGACAGAAGAAAAAAAATATATATCCAACATATATATGTTGTTAATGACGCAGGAGCATAGTTGCCAATCGGAGGGTAACGGGGAGGAAGAAATATACGATTGTGATTTATTTTGCATCGATATTGACGAAGCACGGCGACGACGACTCTAGATAAAACGGAATACATATATATATACAGATATATATATATATATATATTATTATAGTATATATAAAAAAATATTGATTGTTAAGATTGCCGCGAAATCTCATGGCGGGGATGGGAGAGAAGAGCGTTCTTTCTCCGCTATCCCCCCCCCCTCCCCCGAGTTTCTTCGAAAATATAAAGTCTGTAAATTTTCTTGTATGTACTACCGCGAATTTTCTGTAAGTAATGCGAAAATGGAACGAGTGATTCTGTTGGGGTCCAGGTACGTGGACACTCGGGAGATTTATTGGCAAACAAACAAAAATTCTAGACAAACCCAGAAATTCTCTGGCATTATGATAAAGTTTTCTTAGAAAATCTCCAACAGTCAATTTTGAGTTTTTCTCAGAAAATTCAGTAAAATTGATTTTGTGTTTTATACATATGCGGGATTTTTCTTTATTTTATAAAATATAATTTTTACGTGTTCACTGGTTACCTTCTGGTTTTTAGTTCACTTTATTTTCTCACGTCAATTTAATTGACTCGAACCGCTGTAAACTGTAATTATATTTAATGTTTCAATTGTGTATAAAATATATTATGCGAAGGCGAAATATATATGGCAACGATGTGTGTATGTACATTTACGCGAATCTATAGAAACACAGGAAGCTGTAAGTTAGAATGTAATATTAATCAATTTCTACATACGAGGCTCGCTGAGGTGAAAAGTGAACTGCCTGACGATTCAAGCTCAAGTTTAATTTATTTTGAAATGTAAACGGAATCACAAGCGAGGAGAGAATTTAGATAAAGTCGCAATTTCAAATAGATTAAACAAATCAGATTAATTCTTATTTTTTAATCTTTTTAATTTCCGAAATTTAAATAATCAAATTGCGTTTATATCAATTTTCTTGTAACAGCCAAAGACATTTCACGAACGAACTATTCACTCGTTCACTTCACAAAAATAATCGTTAAATGATTTTGTTTAACTTTTCGGATATATATTGTACTTTTTGTAACAGATTTTTTATTTGAATAACATTACATATATGGGATGCATCAATAATTCTCTTAAACATAACTTTTTTATTTTTTGATTTTTTTTTTAAATCGTGGACTATATCCACACGGTGTATTCTTCCGTAATATACTTATTATATTTCATGGAATATATTTCACGGGAATATTGGCGCATCCGGTATACACGCGCAGTGCAGATCGAAATTAGACGTAAGAACACTAGATGTAAAGAATATTCTTAGCTATCTCGCCAATTTACGACACAGTATTTATCTAAAGTTTTTTCTAAGAAAAAGAAGAGAGAGGATGTAAACCGGGGTTCTCTTTTGGAATGTAAGCTTCTCGATATCGTGCATTTATATGAACGAAATAAGTGTAGCTGTCATCACTCGTCTCAACCGCGCGCTTTCCTATAAATTATTGTAAAGCCGTTGTACCTATGTGTCCACGGGTATTCCAAAGCTTGTGTAAAACAAATTATGCTCGAGGTATACAGTCGATAAACGGTTATCGGGATTGGTCAGATTGATCTAGCCCGAGAGAAGGAAAAAGAAAGATGATAAATAAGAGGAGGACGGTCTCTCGAATCTGTCTCCGGGAAAGATCCATCCAAACTATACGCGAGCATCATTTACCTACACCGTTACAAATATATGATGGTATTATTAACAATAATAAATTTGTAGTAAATCTGTACAGAGCCAAATAAATCAAAAAGATTTCGTAAATATTCTTTAGGTTTTTTTTTCATTATCCAACAAATTTGTATTTGTATATAATAAGTAATCTTAATAAAAATCTTAATAAAATAATCTTAATTTAAATCGAAGTCACTTTTAAATTATTTTTCAGAAAGCTTACTGAAATTTTCATTCTTTAATCTCACGCAACTTTATCCTTTGTATATAGCGATCTTTCAGTTTATATATATTTAATCAATATTTTTTTCTATACATTTTATTTCGACGATATATCTCGGTGGTTGGGCGAGAGGATAGTTACACTGTGAACCTATGTAATAAAATTAACATTTTATTTGAAAAATCGAGACATACACAGATGCGAAAACAATGGTAGCACATTTTGATAGCACCGATAAATATAGACGTTGAAACGATATCTTAAGATTTTAGAGTGACTATGTGCGGGCTGAGATTGCTCGTTCGATCGATTAAGTCGCTTAATTTTCTTCTTATTCGCGCGAGATTAATTTTCTTCTGTATCACTCTTCTAAATTATTTGTCGAGCAACAGCTTTCTCGTTTTATCGGTCGGAGTCATACAGAATGCCCATAAAGCTTCCATCTATTTCTGCAAACTTATAATAGTAATTCATCTTCTATAAAGAAATTGTCGAGCAGTAAGTAAGAAATATTTGATCAATCAAAATCGAGAAAGTATTTTCCAGATGAAAAACATCCTGAGCATGTGTGTTTCTGTCAATTTGCTCCACATCTATAATTAAAAATTATTGACAACACGCGCAGCATTTATATATACTTTTTTCTTTATGTAATAAACTCTCTAGAAATAGATATAGATTCTTTTACAAACACACTGTATATACACTTAATATAATAGGAATTGAGACTTCTTCTCCGACCGATGTTCCCGACCACTGTTCGTTATATACTTTTATAGAGCGGAATGTGTGGATATATAAATATATTTATACAAGGTGTATCGTAAAGCGCCAAAATCAATATATACTCTTTATCATACAACCTGTATAATGAAATCGCAGTGATCGTCCTCGTGATAGAGATAGGAAAAAGGAACTATCGAGGATATAACGAGGACTGATCTCCGAATAAGCCACCTACTCGCGAATTTTGATCGATCCTTTTAAATCTCTTCTCCTCGTGCTAGTAAAATTGCTCTCTTTTACCTCTCTAATTCATTTCCTAAATATATTCCCTTAAGAGCGCTATGTACAAACGTAAATGAAGGATCAACATTGGTCGCAAGCTTGATAATGTAACGGATGAGCGAACGATCGAGTGAAATCGCGTTGCGGTAATAACTTTATACTCTCGTTATACATACAAAGGAATGCGATTCATCGGAATCAATAATCGCGATGAGGATTATCGTGATCGTGTGCATACGAAATGTGGATCTCGTCGTAAGATTTAATCCTGGATACTCGATAGCAAATCGAGAACCGTTGAGTATTCCTCGTTGAGTGTAGAAATATCCGTGGCATTTTATTATTGGCACTGGGATGCTTCCTCTTTGATTCGATTCATTTTCTGTCTCGTCGTTAAAAATTGCATTGTGTCAACGGATAGAAACGGATATCGATTCTATCAACTAACGTAAGAAATCGCATTCTCACTTTCTCGTAACGACGTTCCCATTAATTATCTATTCAATTAAAATTACGGGAACATCGATCGCTTGCTTTAATATTCGCTCGATGACACCGCGATATTCCCGATGGGAACTTTTAATTTGCAACTTTTCCCTTTACTATGCTTTTATTTGTATTTTTATATCACTACAAAGTGACGATGTGTTCTCGAGACGTTATCATTGGCACCATTATCAATCGCTCTTCTTTTCTACTAGAAAGAGATCAGCCTTTTTTTTGTAATGTCGTTTTGTTATGCAGCTCGACTTAAGCTATGCTTACTATTAATAAATTGGGGATTCGTTGATCCATGGAAAAGCCTTTTAGCCGAAATTATGTGCATTTTTTTTCTCTTTCTCTCTCTCTCTCTCTCTCTCTCTCTCTCTCTCTCTCTCTCTCTCTCTCTCTGTCGCGAGATCATAGACATTAATATTCCTTGCGACAGTATTTCGAAAATTTATATATTCCCTGTAATATACGCGATTAATCTCGTTCTTCTTCTCATTTGGCACAGTGTCATGATGGCGGATGATATACTTGCGACAAAATTTTGTGCGCGAGATATATTCGACTCTTTTTTTTTTCCATGCATTTATCAAAGAATTATAGATATGAAAAGAATTTTACGATTATATATAGTATTTATATTACTAAATTAATCCGATTAATAACAAGAGAATTATATATGCCACGATGAAAAGTAAGGCAAGTTATTCCCTCTTAGCAAATTGATATTTGCAAACAAATGTCACATTTCAATATATTTTTCGAAATATCATTTCTCTTGAATTTTTACATTACACAATTTTAATCAATTTCCGATGGAGCACATGGGACCTAAGCGAAATTTCAGAATTCGATTATCGTAAGCATATTCACCGAGGAAAAATTATGTCCTTCGTCTTCACACATATGTTATATATTTATATATAATTTATATATATTTATATATATACGATAAAATTTAAACAATGCAAAGTTGAACAAAGACACAACAACGTACTCTAAATATTACTTTCCGTTCCATTCGCCGAGAACTTGAAACCATGGTCGATCCTTTCAACCTCCTCGTTAAAAAAATAACATTAATTATATCCCATTATTGTAATAAATTAAATTGAAAATTCTTTATCAGCGATTGCTAAAAATAAAGTTAATAAATATGCATCATTGTTGCTCTATCGAATTGCACGATATACGCAAGATATAATTAAATTATTCGAATCCTTGAATTAATTATACGTAACAATATATGTGTTTCATGTGAAAGGATTAGACGGTCGATAAAAGATCTCGCAATAAAACTCACCCTCGGCAAACGATTGATAAACATCTTATACTGCAACGGCTATATCGAGGATTTTTTGTAACGACAGAAGATTACTGTAATACGATCGCGAGATATATAGAGTGTCGCAAAAGAAGGTGCATATGAACAGAGCGACGTTTCGTTTTCTTCATTTTTCGATTTTCTTCCTTTAAAAGAAACAGATAGAAACAGTCTTTGTATGCATGTATGTATGTGTATGCGAATCTGCGCAAACTGACATCAAATGTCGAACTTGGCTCGATTGGCATTTGAAACTTTTTGTTAACATAATCATTTGTGCTTCTATCTAGATACAATCTTCTCAGATGATGTAAACATCCGAAAGATATCCGATTAAGTTAGAATATCTTTTAGATTTTCGTGTCATCTGAATTTGCCTTACTAAAGTCGTCTTCGATCTAAAGAAGTCTGTCGACAGCAATCGCGACACCTCTTCTTTAATCCTCTTTCCGTAAACCTGAGGAAAATCCTGAGAGAGCGACGTCTCTTGAAATTTCAAACATTTTCGATTCTTCCAGATGTGATCTTCGTTCTCGTATCGCTGGTAAGTCCTTTTCATCCCGAACAGGAGATGGCAACGTCTCCAACTCTCATCTGAGAACTTGAAGAAAATTCTGAGCGACGTACCTTGGATACGATCTTCACTCTTGTTCCACGCTAATGTCCACCGTCCTGACCCTGGACGAGTCCGTGGGCAAAAGTTGCAAACGTTCAGGCTCCGCGTCCAGCATGATGATGCACATGAAGCTCTTGCCGGATGCCTGATCCCTAGGATAGATGGTCACCGGCGCAAACTTATCCACCGAGCCATCCACGTAGGAACAGAGCTTCCGGTAGACCTGAGGAAAGTGCCTTCTCAAGGAAACTCCCCTGAGCCTGAGCTGCCGCTGGATGTTGGTGAAGCTGATTTCGCGGGCCCTCCGCGGCGTGTTCTGACCGTTGTTTCCGGGTAACGATGTCAGCACCAGGGTCTCCGGCGAATCCATCTCCCGAGTGATATTACAAGGCGACGCGGGTATTTGCTGTCTTCTGGCCTGCGGCGACGCCGAGGACGAAGAAGCGTGCTGCTTCGCCGCTCCGTCGAGTCTGATCTTGGCGCATCGAGATACCAGCTGCCGTTCCCATCTAACGGCACCGCTGGTCGGCACCTCGCTGACCACGCACACCGCTACGTAAAGCACCAGCCGCGCTTCCGGATTGTACGTCTTGCAGAGGCGCATCAGCTCGGCGTACAGCTCGGCGCCCATCTCGCCGGGCAACAAATCCGGCCAGCGCACGTAGGTGGGCTCGCCAAGATCGGCGAAGCCGTTGCCGACGAAGCGCTCGGCTGCCTCGGGGCTCGAGAAGAAGCACTTGACCGCGCCGCGGCCGTGAGCGTCGTGGCCCCGTCGAGCGAGAGCGGAGATGTGCTTCAGAGTGGCCGGGTCCTCCTTCGCCGAGGACAACACCTGACGGCAGAGACTGCCGGCTCGCGAGTGAAGACAGGTCCTGCGATGACGCTGCCAGTGAGCTCGTCGACACTCGCGCGAGCAGTACAGGCAGGTGCAGTTGTGGCAGCTCTTGTAGGTCCTCCTTGCCTCGGCCAGGGTGGTAGAGTTGCCGCATTTATTGTTGCGGCAGCGCACCACCTTGTCCACGGCCGAGCTGCCGTTGGTGGTGGAATCCTGGGCGTTGTCGAAGGATACTCTGCGGTGACGCGTCGCGCCACCCCGATTCGGCATCAGCGACGAGGAAGACGCAGCTGTCGCGGCGGTTCGCGAGACGGGTAGCGTATCGCTGCCCTCGCTCTTCCGTCTCAACAGCTCGCCCGAGTAGAAGTTGCGCTGATCCTCGGCGGCCACCTGATGAACGTCCATCACGCTTCTAGCGGACTCTACGACAGGTCAGGTCGATTGTCTTCATCAATATGAGATAGCGGATAACGCGAGAAAAGTCGATAGGAAAATGATGAGAGAGGTCGGAGAACGATCGTGAGTTAAGAGCTTATTCCCAAATTGTCGTTAGAGATTCGTATTTTTAGAAAGTTCGGATTTTACAGATTTTTGTAAGAACTTGTCTGATGAAACACAAGTTTGCGTTCATTCCTTTAGGCAAGTCCAAGTAATGTTTTGTCAAGGCCAACAAGAGTCGTTATAGGTCTGTGTGTTATAAAGAGAAATTTTCGACTTGTACTTGCATTTTTTTCTGCAGATAAAAATTAATAATTAACTAAATAAAATATTGAATCTTCTCTCATATATGTGTAACATACATATATAACTACAATTCCTATTTCATTCTTGTAACAGTAAGGCAATGTAAACAAATTATTACATTGAACCATATTAATGGATATACGAGATTCTATTTTATTTTAAAAATAAATTTATTTTTTATGTAGTTTTATTTTTTATTCAGTTTTCAAAAATGAAAAGATATGCACGATCCAGACTTGAATCTTCTTTTTGTTTTATATGCAATGTCACTTCAGGCGCTTTTCGCATAAAATAACGAAATCAGAGATCCAAGTCTCTGGAGATGGCCTTGACATTATTGCTTAGACTAACAATTTTCATTTTTTATTTCGAAATATGAATGTAACACAATTTGGCTCTTTGATTATGTTATTTTACCAAGTGATGATGTTAAATGGAAAATTATGGTGTTGATCGATGCTTCGATATAACGAGATGATATCGTTAAATGGTAACGAATGATTTAATGTTAAGGAGAATGATGTTATATTGAACGAGGGGACGCAAATTCGTTCTCACTTTCCTCCGTCATCATTACCGAGAGCCAGCGCGATAGCAGCGTTAAGCACAATAACGTGATGATTGTAAGCAAGCCGTATGAGCGTGATGATAATGATCGGCGTGATATATACTCCTTAATAACGCTCTTACATATCCCCCCCTTTTAACAAATGATCCTAGCAAATATCTAAATCTCTGCCATTAATCAACATTTCGCTTGTGTCAGTGGTGGCCTCACAACTTTGTACCTGAAGCTAAAAAAAATGAAGCAATTTAAAAGCAAACTTAAATAATTGGATTGAAATCAATTGGAAAAGAAATACCAAGCTAATTAAAATCATAAACAGATATCACAAGTTGTAATCTACGGAAGTAATTAGTTGTAGCGAGAGATCTAGCTGTAATACGGAAATACTGAGTTTTAATGATGTTAAATACTGATAAGAGATAAATATATTTGAAATTTAAAAATATCATAAAGTGAGTGAGCACTCGTTGGATATACAATAGATCACAATTATGAAAAGCATTGTTACAACAGGAGCGAAATCTGCATCCAACCCACCCCATCGAGCTTGACATCGAGCTGTGCACGTGCCATCAATGTGCACAAAAAGTCTGTACTCTCTTTTTACGCTTTCTGAATTAAAAGCAATATACACAGATATATTTGAACCTTCAAAAAAGGGTTCGACTAATCGCTAAATCTTTCCACGAAATTTATAATATCGTGTAATAATATGGTGCTTTTATAAATTCGATAACTCGTAATCAGACAGCTTGAATTAAATTAGAGAAAGATGAAGCGGATTGCAGAAAAGTATAAACAGCGCTGCTGAGTGACAGACTTGTAGAGAGAAAGATAGAGAAAGAGAGAGAGAGAGATAGAGAAAAAATACAAGAGAGAGAGAGAGAGAGTGTGTCGAGAGTCTTGGTGATGATTGTTGCCTTACGATCTCCGTCTCGGTTCGTGTTATTAATCACACGCGCTCGCTTAATCATTCGCGCGATCATAAGCAGCGAGGGGCTGCTGCGGCGGCCGGCCACGGCCAAACTTGTCCTCGGACTCGGGGGTGGTTACGACCCCGCGAGGGGCTTTACACGCCCTTAGGCTCGCCTCTGCAAAGGTGCAAAAGAACGTGAGTTCGGCGAGAGAGGAAGGGACATCGAGACATCGCGTCTTCTTGATGTGTCGGATGACGTTCTCGTACATATCGATAAGTGGATGATCGAGTCAGAGGCTGAAGAGTCCAGACTCTCGAGTTAAAGAGTAAAATTTCGAACTTTTGCGTAATTTTATTCCACCTTGTGGTCTTTCACGAAATTGAGATTCTTGAAAGAGCGATAGATTTTTTTGTCAAAGTATTTTTCTCTTTTTACTTTTGCGGCGATAATAATGTAAAAATGTAGAGATGTACATATATATATATATATGATATGATGTATATAATTTTGAGTATCGTTCGTGCGCGAATCTGGTTCCTCGTTCAAGTTACGGGTGCAGTCTCCGCGAGTGAAAGGTGAGGCGACGAGGCGAAGAGAAACGCAAATTACTGCTTTGGCATCGCGAAGCAGAATATACGTAGTCGATCCCGTGTACATCGAGATGTGTCCCGAGAAACGCATACACCCCGCGGATCCTCATCGCGCTGAGAAATAACATTTTCCAGGAAAATAAAGCCTCTAATAAGAATGCACGGTGAAATAATTTTCTGCGAGAAAAATCACTTTAACGAGAAACAAATATCTCGACAAGAGAAAGAAAAGAAAATCAATATCTTGATCATCGGCGTAGATGGATCCTCACGAGACACTCGATGCGCACGCGTTCGCTCTTCGGGGTACGAAGAATAGGGCGCCGTACGATAGAAGAGATCGAATCGTCTCTTGTAGGATCTGCCGATCAGAACGAAAACTTACATAGTCCTCCTACCTTGGAGGTCTTGGCGTAGGTCGCTGCAGCTCTTCCCGGCTTTCGCCTGGCCAACGGCGGCGTTCGTATGGCGATGACGGATGGCGGACGTGGCGGTCACGACGGGTCCTCCCGGACCAGGACTCGGAGTACGCGACGCGGGTGGCAGTCCCAGGAGGGAGTCGAGTACGTCCTCCAGGGTTGTGGAGCCCGGGCTCGGTTTGTTCCGCAGAAGAGCTGCCGTCGCCATCGCCTCGTCCGTATCGCTCTGGCCCGATCCTGATCATCGGTATCATGCGGGGGTAAAGAAGAGACAGAGAGAGGTTTGCGTCATCCTCTTGGCCTCGAAAGTGTACGTCCGAGTATGTTGTGTATGTATATGTGTATGTATGCATGTGTAGTACGTGTATTTCTTGGGGGTGAGAACGAGAGAGTTTCTCATTTTTTTCCATGTTAATCCTACGATTAATAATAAAGCAATCACTTTCTCGTTGTCCTTTTGACGCGATGTCGTCCTTTAAATCGAGTCATATGTATGAGTATGTGTACTTCTATGCCCGAATGCAAATTCAATAATATCCAATTGAATAATTTCCAAGTTTTTACCGACCTCGGCTTAAGAGTACAAAGCGGTCCATTCCTGTCCCATTCCTGCACCTTTAGATTAATTTTGTTAATTTCTCCTCTCCTCGATAAAAAAAAAAAAGTGTTCATCCCTCAAATCAGGAAGAGAGAAAGATAAGTTCTCTACAGTCTTTGTCAATGATAAATGCGATAACTGCGATTTATTAACTGTAGTTGCCTAAACTCACAATTCAACAAATACGACACAGATCAACTTTCAGGATTGCAAATTACCAATATTTATCAATATATTTCATCGATTGTGCTTTACGCGCGTACAAGTATGGCTATCGAATTAAAAATAGAAGGAAAATAAAAACTCTTGACTGGTAGTCAAGAAGGCAACAAAATTCTTGCAGCACTTACCGTGACACAAGCAGAACAGTGGTACACAATGTGATCGAAGAAAAAGGTTCGCGCAAAAGTGACCGTGCTATTAAAAATTGATTATTGAAAAAAAAAATACATACAACCATGCACGATATCTACATGTGTCGATAATCTTTTCGATAGACAATAAGACGTTACTTATTTTTATTTACATTACTTTGTTCATTTATTAATCCATTGAGATCGTGAAATTAACCGATTCGATTAAAAACAAAATATGCGTACAAAAGTGAGAGGAAAAAAAAAATGATCGAAAGAGAGATGAACGCAGGAGTAAACAAGTTTACGGAGAGAACACAAATAATAATGACAATAATTTATTTTTGTTGCCAGGGATAATAATTACGCTCTACACAGACAAATGATAATCGTTGATGTATGTCCGGACAATAAGTACGGAACCGTTCAAAAGAAAAAGAAAGACAGAGAGAATCGAGCACGCAAAATCATCGCGAAACCATCGTTTCCATTCGTCCAATCGTTTAGAATTTACCCCTACAATCGAGCAATATACATCAATTATAAAACAAATATTTCAAGGCACAGACGTATTTCAAGGTACAAGACGAGAGAGAGAAACAGATGGCTGATTCTGCGCGCGGACGATTCTGCGGGCTTCGCATTGTTGTAATTAAAATAGCAACAACAATAATAATAATAATAATAATATACTTAAAAAATAATAATAATGATAATAATAACGAGATAATGATGAGATAATAATAATAATAATAATAATATCAACGCACTTGCAACACATAATGAACGGTGTGCGCGATTCGCATAATTAAACCTAATTAATACACGTATGTACGCACCTGTACAAATTCTACAGGCGTTAACGTAAAGTGGACAGTTTCACAGTAAACATACATGAATGCAAATAACTACTGACAAAGGTGGAGGAAGAGAGGTGAGGGGGGAAGTGGTTAAATTAATCTGACATTAATATCTCGCGTAACACGGTACGGGGAGAACGCCTTTTAATCGTACTCTTATCAGCGAAGGGAGGAGGGGAGCGGAGGGTCGTCAACACGTGTCGTAAACAAAGTAAGAAAGTGTACTCTACAAAATTCATCACGATGAGCTTTCTCGCATGAGCGACGACGAGAGTGAGAAGAGTGAATGGAGCGAGAGACGAGAGAACGCGCGTGGAATGGAAAGAATTTACTACAAGTTCTCGCTGCACGCGAAAAGTCTGCCAAAAGCGCGACTCGAGAATGCTTCCGTATTCTTGACCACTTTCTTTTTTCCCTTGAGAAATAATGTCGTCGAGCATAAGTTTACTCTAGTCTCGATAAAAATTCCACCATTAAATAAATCGTTACTAAATATCAAAACATAATGAGAGAGTTTGTTTTTTATCGCCATTATTTCGGATCTCGAGACATTGATGAAATCTGAGTATATTTAATCTGAGTTTCACTCTCTCAAATCATCCTCGATAGTAAAAATTATCAATGAATTAAGTCGGATGTATTATTCGCAAAGGATTTTACTATCGGGATTTAGCCTCGAGCGTAAGAAAGCTCTCAAACGGATATACACAGTCTTATCGTCTTGTCTGTTTCGCAAAGAGAACGAGAGAATATATGTATATGTTGGCTCGAGTCGGCTTATGCAAATTAATTAGTCGAATCCTGGAAGCTGGATTAAGCCTCGCGTACCTGCGACTCGCCTGAGCGCGCGACGTAAACTGACGAAAACGAGGACGAGGGGAGATAACGATTATCGATATGTGGGCGTAAGCTCTAATCGTTGTCAAAAGCCGATAAAAAGCTTGCGAATCTGAGAGAGAGAGAGAGAGAGAGAGAGAGAGAATTATGAAAGTACTTCCGGGGATTCTACGCCTACGTCGACGAGATGAAAGCGCGACGAGCGAACGTCACCCTTTTAAAGGGCATCTATTCTATAGAGCGTTGCATCGTTCTATAGAGCGACTCGTATAAATGGAATCCGAGTGGATGAATGGGTTTTGCGATGAATGCGAGAGAAAGAATTTCTGCGCATAAAAATTTACTCGGTGATTTAACTCTTTAATTAAACCGCTACTTGGAAGATTAATCTATATTAATATTGATATTAATATTAAAATTAATATTAAAATTAATATATTAATATTAAAATTAATATTGATCAATGTCATCGCTACGCTTCTTTTTCTCAAATTCTGCTAAAAATTAATTACACAGTTTCATACGGGAGTCGAAGTATCGATCTTCGATCGGAGGAAGCTCTCCCCTGGATCGTCTTCGTCAGCTTTGCACGCTCGGCGACGGCGCGGAATAATAGCCGGAAGTTTTGCACGTCCGCTAGGCGAGCAGCAACTCACCGCGGTGATGACGCTGCTGCTGCTGCTGTTGCTGGCGATGCTGGTGACGCTGATGATGATGATGGTGATGATGATGGTAGTGAGAGGAGGACGTGGGCGACGGGCCGGCCGAGGACGTCTGATGGTGACGCAGGTCGTCCCGGCTGGGCGTCAGGTCTAGGTAGAGGCCGGAGGCCGCCGAGTCCTGGCAGCTGCAAGACTCGGTACCGGCCGCGTTGCAGCAGTCGCCCGCCTCCTGGTCGGTCGCCAGGCTCATAGGCGTCTCCGGCGAGTCCACGGGCCGCGTGCCGACGAACGAGCTCTCCATCCAGCACAGCTTCACGCTCCCTTCGAGGTACCGATAAGTGCGATTAGGCCCGGGTCATCAACGACCCTTGGAGCTTGGCTACTTTAAACTATCTTGGCTACTCTTAACGACTTTTTAATTCTTCTTCGAACAAAATCCTAATCTCTTTCGTGTAAGAATCTATCTTTAAAATTCCTAAATTTTTTTCAAAATTGGTTTTTTTCAATTCGAAATAACAATACGTGATAAAATAATATTTCACATGAATATATTTCGAAGATTTACAAAAATTGATAGCCGATATTGTAAACAAATTCAAGATTTATAACTGGGAAATTTATCCTTCAAATATTTATGACTACAGTAAAATTACATTGATACATTCCATTTTTCTAAAGTAATAAAAAAATTTGTTAATGCATCTACTAAATTTATTTTCGCACAGAAGATAAGAGCTAAATAAATAACTATACCGTATCTTTAAGCGCGCAAAGGCATCATGAGAGGGAAGCTATTGTGCATACACGTTATATAATACCGTGGGGATTTATAATCTCTTTTGTTAAGGCTCTTTCAAATAATTAGGATCTGGCGATGCGGGCAATAACTACTTTTATTGACCGCGTAATCGCCTTAAGTAGCAGAAGCACATAGGGGCATATCGGAATAATAAAGAAAACTAAAAATAATTACAAGTTGATTGACGAATACAACGACATAATTATATCTGTCTGCAGAAAATACTAATATATATATCCAATTTATATTTAAATATTATATAATAATTGTAAGAATAAAAAAAATGTCTTTATGCGCGCGCGCGTATATCTCTATCTTAAAAAGTAATATTAATATATAAAGCTGGCAAAAAGTATTGTTAGAAAAAAAGTAAGGAATCAAGCGGATTATTTTCATTGTCCATTATTATCAGTGTTAATATATGTGTTAGTGTCACATAAGCATAATTAAAACGTGCAGAATTGCATCAATTCATCAAATTTCCATCAGAAAGATGACAAGTTCAACAAAGTTTCAGTGATAAGACACAACTTTATAATTGCTTTGTGTATAATCTTTCACTAATTTCCTTTTATCAATTTATTATTCAATTTATTTCCAAACATATCTCCCTAGGGAATGGCTCGAACGCGAATTTGCTCGCATTGAGAAGATGAAAAGAGGAGGTAGGCCGGGAAGGGGTATCTGAATTTCAGGGTAATCTATTTCGGTGACGACGGCCACGAGACACTATCAAAATAGCAACGAGTTGTCTCGACATGATACATTTTCAAATCACAGCGTCGAGATTGTCTAAAGACGAGAAGGTCATGATCTGCTCAAATCATTTGGATTTCGAAATACGTGGTAGTGCATTTCTAAATTGAAACATAGTTTGCAAACACAATTTCTCTGATTGTGTGAAAGTCACTATTTAATATTTAATAAACTAATAAATATTTTTTTAATGTATGATAAAAAAATGTATCGATATTAATTTTTATAAACCAATATTATATCTATTTTATTAACAGAAAAAATGTTTATTAATGAAATCTATAAAAATATGTATAATATATTCCATGTGAAGAATCATAAAGAAATGTTGATTTTATTTTCCTTGTAAGTATAATTAGCATAAAAATGTAGTAGATTTTATACGAGAACTTGAAGGATCTCTATTAGCGGAGATACTTCCTCAGAAGATGATATACCCATCGTCGGATGAGATTGATGAAAGATTACTTGATGCTAAAATTGACTGTTTGCATCTTATTTAGAAATTTATTCGCGTACCTGAAGCGATATCGCAAGATGTCGGAGAACACGAGCTATAGTTGAATTTGAAATAAAGAGGACTTTATATAAATACTTTCTCCTGTATCACGTTAAATTCAACGTATGATCGTTACATAATTTAGCGATCATGTTTAAAAAAATTTTGAACAAATATTTTATATATATTTAACGAGAAATAATCGATTCAATTTTTAATTAGATAAAAACTTTCTAATTAATCCCTATATTAATTCCATAATTAACTTTATAATTAATTCCGTTAATAATTTCTCCATTAATTCAGAATATTATATACAAAATGCGGTTCACATCAATAATAATTATGTGACTTAATTTTGATATAATAGCTGGGAATTGAATAGAAAATTCTAAGGGAATTTCATTTAATGTACAAGGTGAAAAAATATATTCGGAATACATTTTAAGTAGATGAAATAGAACCGCTGAGAACACTTAAGATTGTTCTACTTGAAAAAGTGGGGGGAAATGTTAGACCGACCTGTTTTGACCTCAGCGATGCGAAGAGCCAGTTGATGCATACAGAGACAAAGAGAGAGACAGAGACAGAGAGAAAAAGAGAGGCAGCTTGCAAAGGAAGACAAAAGAAGACATTAAGAAAATAGGAGAACTCAAAATTACCTTCGTGACGGAGAACAAAGGTGATGGTGGTTGTGGTGTTGATAGGATGGTATTTTTTTTGTTTTTTGTTTTTTTTTTTTTTGGTAGCTGTGGGGACGATTTAGTGCTCACCTCTGGGGCTGGTAGACCTCGCTCCGCCCCTGTCGTCCCAATCTTCAGGTCGAGATCGTGGCGAGAGTCTGCCGCCACCGCCACCTCCGACCTCTTGACCGCTCTGCACGTAGTGCACGATGGCCGAGGTCACCTCCTTTATCGAGTTTCGTACTTCCAACTGCTGATTCGTTGTCTGTTGCTGCTGCTGTTGCTGCGAAGCAATATTACAAATCCATTTCAAACACTCAAAGATAGGCACGATTAATCTCTTGTAATTTAATTTTTCATACATTAAATATTTTGTGTTACTTTTAAAATCGATAACATTGCCTGACATTGAATCACATATGTTTATCAGATAAAACAATCTATATTAATGACAGATGCAAGTCTTGTGATATTTATTTACATGGTTTTTTAAAATTATTAAAATTTTTTAAGAAAAAAGGCGTTATTAAATGTAATGGAACAAAGTAGACTGCATAAAATGTTTGTCTGCGGAGAAACCATGAAAAAGAGATGCGAGACGACAGAAGCATTTCTGTCAGAACGTCTAATTTTAGAAAGCGACAGCGAACCGTACAAAGAGTACGATATAAATCATGTAGGCAAAGAAACATGGACTAAAGGTTACATATTCAGTGTCATATCGATACTTGAACCTAATTTGCAAAATTCACGAGTAAACGTAGTAAGCAGCTCGAGATGTACAGGATTTATACATTCGTGGATATCGATTCGCAAACTGGACGGAAATGCAAGGCTTGCTGACGTAAAGAAAATTGTGACGTCAACGGTGACGTAAATGATCTTTACGCAATATTTAGCATTAATCTCCCTCGACGCACTCGCAGGACAAATATACTTAACGAGAAAGAGTCGCTCGAGGAATTTTCTTTTTTTTTTTTCGCGTTTTTTTTACCTTGTTTGCGGCCTGCAACTGAGGAAGAATACCCTGAGCAAGACGTTCCGCCGGCGTGCGCGGATTGGCCAGTCGTTCTTGAGAACGCCAGCCCAAGTAGGGCTGCCGATGATTGAAGGATGACCTGGCCGAATTCGCGGGTGAACTGCCGGCACTGTTCAGCAAGCTGGTACTCCATCTCGAGAATACGGGAGGCGTGGGACTGGGACTTAAAAGAGCACCTGCAACACATGAATGTCCAAAAATATCTTTCAATTTCTTTCAATTTAGCGAGAAAATTTTATATTTATAAAATTTAATTTCTTTTAGTGCTAATAACATTGGTCAAAGATGACTTTGGTCTCACCTGTGGTCGGTTGTCGATTGGAAGACGACGAGAGGGACGACAGAGAAGTGGTCTTGGAGCCGAGGGCGCGCCAGCCTCCGTGTTGCGAAGCGTCGGAATGCCTCTTCAACCGGAAGCCGTCGCGAGCAGCGGGTGAATTCTTGTACCAATCGGGAACATTGAGCCGTTGTAACGATCGCTGCACCCTGAGCTCGTGCTCGCTCGGCACGCGCTCACCCACTTTCTGCAGCTCATTCTCCGGCGGCTGCAATGACAACGACGCGTTTGCGTTCGTCAGTTTACAACGGTGCAATTAATTAGGCAAATCTTTTGTAATAAATTAAAAGAAATATTTCTTCCTCACGTAAGTTTGAGGATTAAGATACTGATAACGATAAGAAAAAAATAATAAAAAGATTAATAAAATAATAGAATTATAATAATAATTGATTTTAATCGTCCCAATTCATCCCTTTTAAAACTTACGTGACTAACAAATATTTATTTTACACACTCCATCTTGCGTGTGTGTGTGTGGTTATGTGTGTGTACGTATCTATATGATATCTATATTACACACAAAGACAACTAATCTAGTTCCTACAAATCTTTCCCTCGCAATGTTCGCCAAGAAAAATCGGTTTTGATGAAGCGGAGATCGTTTTGAACATCCGGTGACGTGGTGACATACAGAGAATGTAGCGGTTGTGTGCGAAGCATCGTGCGAAACATCGATCCTGCTTTGCGAAAGTTTCAGGGACAAACCTGCGCCAAGGTCGACGCGACGAGGTCCTCGTCGCAGCTTCTCGCCGCGCTCTCGATCAAAATTCGACACGCCACGCTATTAATGAGCCCGTGAGCTGCCGTCATCGTCTTGTGGTCGCTATTCGGAGATCTATAATCGAGGATGCGAGTCCCCCGAGACGCGTCGAGAGCAATCGCCGATCTGGGAACGACACTCTATTTTATTCACGGACCCGCCTCTATTTTCAGAGCACATTTTCAGACGACTAAAGCTATATTCCAAGTGCAGGCCAGAGTCATCTCATTAAGTTTTCATGGATAAAGTACACATGTTGCTCTAATTTATTTCACACAAAAATATCACACGTACGTCTTATCGTTGGAAAATAATAATGTTTTATTTCGATTTTGACAGGAGACATTCTCTTATTTAGAGACATGCCACTCTTCATATTTTTCATTGTGTCTTAACTTCAATACTAATCATGCGATGGTCACATAACGGATGCACGTAATGAATCTGTGTGCGATTCACATGTACAAAGTCTAACGGGACTAAGTCGGAATGGTTTCCATTTCTCTTCGTCATCGAGCGAAAGAATGGAACGTACAGTACGCACACGTGTGCGTATCGGCCTAAAAATATTTTTCGAGATATTGCGGATATTATCGTTATATCTTCCTCCGCGGATAGAATGTACGCTCCTCGCATAAATATTTTTTCAACTCGAACCTCTTTTCTAACGTTGCCTTAAGAGACTGTCGGTCAAAATTCTCTCTCAGAGCATACATATATATACACACACATAAATCATGATAAGAAGAAACTAAAATTAATTCGAAAAAGTACTTTGCAAAAGTTGAAGCACACCTTTGCTCAAGTAGAATCTTAAAAATTAATTTTCAAATAATTAAATAAAATATGAGTAAATTAATATATATAAATATTTTTAAATAATTAAACAACAGAAAGTTTCATTCGATTGAAAAACAAACTCTATTAATGCATATATAATTAATGTTATACATTAATTATTCTCCCCCAAATTTTATTTTTAATCGTGGAAAACTATGAATTTCGCAATTCAAGGATTGAGGATATTTTCGACATCTTCGATAGTAAAAAAAAATGAGAGCTAAATGTTTTCGGTCCATTTCCGAATTTCGTGGAGACGGCGATGATGCAGATTTTGGATTATGAGGCCAAGGCTGAATGAAGCGAGATAGAAACGATTCGTCTACGGAAATGTGACAGCTTACGTAATACGGACAGAACGAATATACGAGTTTACTTTACAAGATCGATTTCGCTACAAGATTGAGTCACTAAATTTTTGATTAAATCGACGTCAAAGTCGCCGCAAATATATTTAAGTAAAATTCGCCAAACATTTGACAGCAAATTCTTTGAATTTTTTCGCAATATATACTATAAACCATCTATTAACGTTGTGTATCTTTGATGAAATTGCGTATAAATTATGCAAAAATAAAAGAGCAGATGTGAAAGTCTACACAAATATGTAGAAATTAAATGAGATTAACATAAAAAAGAAGAAAAATGTAGAGCGACTTGTCGGAAAAGTAAAATCAAAGTGACAAATCGAGGAGGTTTCACGTTCCGATCGAAAAGAAAATAGCACCGAGATTCGATATCGCGTTACGCGAACGGATGAATTGCACAACGAGCATCTCGAATTTCAGAGCGCGGAGAGATGCAACGATGCTAATTTTAATTACGGCTCTCCCTTCGTCGCGTCGTCCTCGCGTAGTCAATTGATGCGAATTAGGGGAAAGCCATCTCAAAGACGGTATAAAAGCGAAGCATCCGCCATTAGGCGGCCAAAGACCCCGCGTCTCTCTCGCTATAAGTGCATACGCGTCGCATCGATATGCATCCTGTTCCCGCTGCATCCGATATCGCCCCCAGGCGTACCAGGATATACCTATAATATTTCGATAATACCCAAGTATCTTTTACTTTTCGCACGCAATCTTGTAAATAAAACGCCCTCGAATTATAAAAAATGTTCGAATTAAAAATATTTTTCTTAATAATTCTAATTATTTTCCTAATAATTTTTCTTCATTTTAATTAAATTTTGAATGCGTGGAAAAATAATTCCTAAGAAAGAAAATTGATTTTTTCGATTTTATAGAGCTTGAAAAAATATCGCTCATTTTACATATTTGCGAAAAAATATTAATAATCACATCAAACTTTTGAATCCATATGTGTACGTTGCAGTACATATATAATACATGACGTAGTCTTGCCATGAACGCGATCCTATAGTCGTAAGCAGAAAGAAAGAAACCTGTATCGATACTTTCGCCGCTACCATCCATTGTTAACCACCATCGATTGCAATTGTTTTCAAAGACTGACATTAATAATGCACCCACATCTATACGACGGAAGTTGCACAACTTTTCTCCTCGGCCATTCGAAACTTTGAAATCATGCTATATAAATAATTCTCCTAAATAAGTTCTATACCGCCTTATCGCAGAAATATTAGTTTGGAAGTGTAAGAGGAAAGTTTGACAACAAGTGATAACTGGAATAGTTAAATTAGCTGAGTAGCTGATAACAGCGGAGCTGCTCGTAAATAAACTTGCAAAAATGTTACGTCATTCGTGTTTCGAGAAGATAAATTGATGCGATATCAATCATAGATTAACATAATCGACCCATATTTTAAAATGCAAGAAAATAAAGGTCAATATGGGAAATCCACTCTCCTCGTTTTTTTAACGAATCTTTTATATTTCACATTTTACTTCAAGTGTCGTATATTTTCTTCCAATTTTAATGATTTATAAAGCCACGTGACATATTCCGGCTAAAATATCGCCTACGCAAAGCTATACGTTGCGGTTCGCAAGCATATGCAGCACGTATGTGGCCTGCTGCGTAGACCATGTGCAGATACATCGACACGCGTGTTCATAAATATACGCATGTGAACGGATCTGTCTACAAAGTCGCGCTTTGCGACAACGAAAAGTCATCGTTTTATTACGCGAAAAGTATAACCGAGAATTTGTGCGTCACCTGCAGCCTTTGTTTTGTTTGCAATTTTCTAGTTCAAGATTCTTACGTTCATTGATTCGAAACGCAATGTCCTAGGTTTTACAATGACTTTTGCGATTAATCAGAAAATATTAAACTTTTATTCAAGGCGTGCAATCAGCTTGTTGTCGATATAAAAAAATATAATTATGAATGTTTATCATAAAAAATTCTCAATTAATAAAGACATCAATTTTATAAGAAACATGATTCTCGATAATCACCGCGACTCGATTGGCGTAAAATTATAAAATTGTGACCAATTATATATCAAGTGACTCTAAAGTATCACGAACATCGGTCCCTCGATGTTTACGACCTTGCACGTGGCACAACTCGTAGATACACGTGGGCACGAAGAGCGCCCACACGTCGCGGATTCTCGCTCGGCCTTCGGACTCTCCTGCCTATCGCGGGTATTAACGTTTCACGCGACTGCCTCTTTCTTTCGCCATTCAACAGTTTACTGATCTACGCAATCAAGGCTGCGATTTTAAAATCAACGATCGAAAAAAGTACTGTTTTGTTGAAAAACATTTAATAGAAAAATAAAAAGCTCTTGTAATTTTCATGTAATTATCATCAAAAATCTCTCTTTGAAAAAGAAAAATTACAATTAAATTATATACATTTTTGTCCAAACAGATTTTAAGACAAAAATTTGTGCTCGTCCTAATGTCCTAAAAAGAACGTTACACAACTCTTCATTTTATACAAACTTTGTTTTGATCGAGTATGTTTATGGAGCAAAATTCAACATCGATTCACTTTCAAGCTGTCACGCGAATTAAAGTCATCCCTCCTGCAGTGGAGTTGCTTCCCCTATTATACGCCAAGATCTTTCACCCGAAATAGGGTGCTAAAGTAGGTCAAATACAATGGCGACACAAGAGTAGCTAACAAAGGATCAGTTTCTGTGCAGTCCTCGATAACAAAACCGCTCTTTGTATCTCATTGATTCAAGAAATTGTAGAAAAATTAAATAATTATAAGAAAAAATAAGAAGACTCCACATGCATTACAATTTTTACGAAAAAAAAGAGAAATTTTCCCACTTTTAAAAAAAATCTATATAAATATTTATACAGACAAGCTATAGAAATCCGTATTTATTTCACAGATTCTTGTATGTTCATATTTCTATACTTATTATTATACATTTTAATATTACCTTATGTTGTGAAATTATTCTCTAGATGTACTGTTAACGCGCACGCCCGCGCGCTTACATAATGATATATGCGATATGCGTTTAGTAAGTGGAATGCCAATTCCTTTCCCGATCTCAACATGCCAACTGCAATGCGTGCGTGCAGGATACGGGTGCACATGCAGGTGTAACGTAGATACTTTGAGTCGATTCGAGAGAAACTACGCGCGGCACAATTTTCGAGAGTCTCGGCGAGACGAGACACACGGACACTGGCACGATTTCCGACACAATTTCGCAAATGAACCGGAAATGCTGGCTCAAGTTGCAGCAAATTGTCGAGGATGTCCCGTAACACGAGAGAAGATTACGACAAGTTCGCGCGATGCTCCGATGGCTAATGTCTGAGAAAATTGGACGCTACGAAATATTCGAGTCCAATTTACCTCATTAGATTAACTTTCTCATCGCAATTAATGTCAGAAAATAATCCGCACACATCGACATTCGCGTCTTTCTAGTTATATATTTTTTAATAAAAGCAACGCCGTTAAATACATCAACTTGGTGTACTGACGATTCCAGACAGACCAAGCATGACTATCGATCGCGGCATATTCATTGAATGCAAACAGAATGCACAATTCCACGTGAGTCATTGACTTTACCGTGACCCCCTTAATGCTTTCCTTATTCCAAGATAGCGGACTTTATCGCAGTCGCAAATTTTAAAAAATTCCAATTAGACGCGCTCTACGAATCCATGAAATAAAACGTCCAAAGCGGAATGACGAAGTTTCAAGCTTACGAATCCCTTTACGCAGCTTTTCCGGTTTCGTGACTCCGATACTCGACGACGGAATTTAACAAGGGCGTTACGATCGTGCGAATCGTACAGAATTTGCGAACAATTTCGTTAACAGGGACATCCGGACACAAGTACGCATCGTTTATTACGTCGCGGAATTATGTATCGTAACTCTCGTAAACAATCGAGTTGTCAAATGGATAGAATGCCACGCGCATTTAAATGTTCGACACTACTTCCGGATATACTTCCTTCGCTTCGTATACACGCGACGTGTAATTAAATTGGATTTTATTCGACTCATCAGCGGAATAAACGCCAGCAGTATTTATAGCACAACGGTACAGGTACGAGGAATTGTGCGCACAATCGGATAATAAATTAAAAAAATTTATTATACGCTGCGGTTACATGTATATGTTTAATGAGTCTCGCGATCATCATCAAGAAGGAAACACTCGCCGCTCTTTGACTCTCATTTCGAAGCCAACAATTTAAAATTATCTCGATGGTTAATAATACCTCGCATTAGGGAATGTACCTGCGGACATCGGAATCGCGCGAGGATAATTGCGAGACGATTTTAATCCTTTTATCATGATGAATATTTGCGTTACGCTCAAAGGAAAGTAAAAAGAATATTAATTATTGACGCACTGCTCCTCCAAGAAGTACGCCAATTAATTTAAATAAATGTTAATATCAATATTCAATAATATACAATAATTATATATAAGTAAAGTATTACGAGTAAAAAAGATCTTTCTCAAGTGACGTTTTGATAAACTTTCCCAAAAAAATGCCCGAATCATCACACGCAAAAAATTTACAAAAAATCCCGCCTTTCCCTTAAGTACACAAAGATTAAATATTGAGGGAAAAGAGATTAAATAATACATCAGCTGGATAAAAGGCGACGTCACCTTTGGATCAACGTGGCATAGATTCGCGAGTTGGTAGAGATAGTTTCGCCGAGAGGAATGCATGAAGCGAAGAGAGAGAGAGAGAGATCGGTTTATGCATTCGTATGTGAAAATGCGCGTATCGCGAGACGAAGCGTAATACACGTACACAAAGAAACGCGCGCGCGCACGAGAGCACCCACATACATAGAGGGACGAGCCGCTGCCGTTGATGTTGGTCGATCAATATACCACGCTGGTAGAAGCGAGATGAGAGGAGGAAGCTGAAGAGAACACGGGAACAGGGAGGAGGTATTGTTAAAGCCACGGACACATTGGACATAAGCTGAATATTTGCATTGAACGCGGCCCAGAAAGTCGCGTGACCGTGTTTGAGATATCCTCCGTTGATCCACCTTGCCCTCTAAATCACTAGAAATTAACCGCACATGTTATAGCCGCTCGTGTAAAGCTAATTGAGGTTTTTATATACGGAAAATTTGTCGCTCATCTTTCCGTACGAATATTTTTAATATATAATATATTTAATATATATTCGTCAAAATATCTACAGTTTCATATAAATAGCCTCTAATTTCTTCGATGTAAGGACCCTATAAGCTTTAATTTTTTATAAATTTCTACATCGTTTTTTATTGTATATATAGATTGAAAATCATGTTCGGTCTCTGTCTTTCTCTTTTTTGTTTAGAAATATTTGATAAAGATTTAAAAATAATTTTCTACAATTTCACGACACTCGCAGCTTCTTTTCTTTTCTGTCGAGTCTTCGTTGCTATTTTACAGCAATAAGGATCGTACGATAAAGTGCGTTGAAGTGATATTTTTATCTAAACGGTTATCGATTATCTCGCAACAATGCGCGAATAGGTTCTTCAAATAGTTTATAACGTATCGTTGCCTGACTCTAATGGTTTTTGGGAAATGTATTATTTCCGTATTTTTGACCCATCAAATTTAATCGAATCGCTCATGTTACGTTGTCGCGAATCTTCAAAGATATTTGCGGATATGGTGGATCAAAGGACTTTTGCGCGTCACTTGTTCCTCTGTAAGGTGGTCCTCTTTGTAAAGAGGACGCGATACTTTGTCGAGCCGACTCCGGAAGAATGCGCATAAGGGTTATCGACCTGTCGCGAGATTTCATCCCCTCTCCTCTTTTCCTCGTTACCCTCCGAATTCCTTCCTCCCTAGGTCCTCGCTCCCTTCTTTTCGTCTTTCGTCGTTACGTAATAAGACGTAACAAATAAATAAGAGAAAAAGAGGCACTCGAGAAAAGAAGACACGCGGAAAGGAAGAAAATACAAAAAAGTGGCAAATGGACGAACGAGATGAAATAAAAGAGAGGCAAGGAACTTGCTTTTTTTAGAATATCGATAAAGAAAGACTACTAAATGTCTGGGTGTAAACAAACTCTCCCCTCGCACGAGTTATATTAATTAAAAAAAAAAAAGAAAAAGAAAAATGGAAAGCGTGCATGCACGCAATTGTATAATTTCCCGGAGAGACCAGCGTGAGAGGCTGCTTAACAAAACAGGTCACTGTATTAGAAATTTGCCACAAACATGATTTTAAAATATAACAATTAAAACATTTTATATTACATTGCTGTAAAGCTTGTAAAAGGAATCCCAATCTCCTTTCCCACGCTCTTGCTTTCGACATTCTCATTCTCGTGTGTTTAACAAGAATAGCTGTTAAACACCATGATGTAGCATCGAGTAACTTGGCAATAGAGAACGTATGGCGAACCAGCTAGCGCTAAATAAGTCGATCGAAACGTGTGCACGCGTGAAAAGGAAGGGCGTGAACCAAAGCGCAGGGTCAATGGTCTTCATTACGCGTGTATCTCTATTTAAGAGGCACGAACGGAACGAATGATCGACGCAGCTCTCACGATGCCGGTCATCGAGCGGGAACCGTCCCGTGAAGCATAACCCCATGACCGGCGATTCTTATTAAAGCCACCTTCCTCTTGTGCTCGGCTAGGTCATCACATACACGGCGTCTCGAAAATCCGTCCTACATGCTAGTCCGAGCTGATGTTAAATTTGAAAAAAAAATTATTGCATTAATTTCAGCATTTAAAATAATAGAAATTTTATGATCAAAATTTACAAGCGATTATTTGTTCACGGCCTTACAGAGGCCGTAGATGAAACTTGTAGATAAAACTTTTTTTCATGATTATACACATTACGGACACGCACACGTCCTTCGATTGGAAAGGTTAAGTGGTCAATAATTTATTTAGTATAATGTCAAAGTTTGTCCATCGCGCGATTGGCGACAGACAAAATGGAAAATCGATTCTCCGGTCCTATGAAATCGGGTATATCTATTTCGATCATGTTTAAGCCTGGACGAGATTGCCGCAGCAATATAATTATGTTACGTATGCGGCAGGATCGATGTCTCTATCTTTCGCAGACGTGTAACAGAGCCGTCATTGCGGGAAATACGCCGGAGAGAAAGCAGGACGAGGCAGGAGAGAGAGCTTCTGTCCAACAAGTTCTCGTACGCGATAACTTTATGACATTATGAAAATACACAGTGCAAAAGTCTCATATCGCGCGATAATTTTTTTCAAAACGTTGCAGAATTGTGTCATCTAGAGACTTTTATAAAAAAAAAAAAAACTTTTTTTATCGTGTAAATAAAAAGTGCGCAATAAAAATTGAGGCTCCTCTTCCGACGAGTAAAAGACCTGCAAAAATGAATAATTGACGAGTTGAAAAATATTTCACGGCTGAAAAGGAAATGATAATTATTAAATCCCGCGACGAAATCATTTTTCGAAAGAGTATAAACTGCGGGAAACTACGCCAATGCGGAAGAAAGATTCTACGACACTCGTCGTCGCGCGCCTAATCGCGAAAGGAGCCTCTATCGATCCTCGTCGCAATATACCTAGACGACAGGCCGACCAAAGGGACGAAGAATCGAAGGTGTATTGGCGAGATTCGTTTCGGGAGCGCCAAAAGAAATTGATCCGGGGAAGCCCAATTTAGTTAACCTGCCGATATACGAGACACCCCTGCGGTGTTCCGTCGACGGCGAGATTAGAACGGTGGTTTCTAGGACGCGGTTATAGCGATTTGTCTATAAAGATACCCGATACTTGGATCAGTCTCAAGACGTAGGCGAAGCACGTTCCGAGTCAAATTGGAGCAATTTCGAAGCCGATTCGATCGATTCCACTGATTATTTTTCCCCCTATTGAAATATATCCTCCATATATTCTCGAAAAAATTAAATCTAATCTCGAAGTGAAAGAATCTTTTTAGAAATTTATCTTGGAATTTATATCACGTGTAGACCCATTCAATATATCGCGCATGTAATAGACATCGTTATTGTTGTCCGTAAATGAAAAGTCATATCGCGTAAGCCGACCATTGGATGATGTTGATGCGCGTGTGACGCGATGTTAATTAAATGAATGCTAATTTCTGACACGATAAAGCGAAGAACACGAGTTAATTAACGCGTCGGTCAACCTAGCGGGTGAACAGCAATGCAGGTCGTGCATGTCCGCATAGAGACAATTAATCGCATTTAATTTCGCGATATTAATTTGTTCTAAATTTTTCGTTCGACTTGTACAACTCTCAAACGGTACATCTCGGTGAAAGTTTATCATCAATTTATCTTATCACCTCGATATCCAAGTCGAAGGAAGAATGTTTAGTAATTATTCCCTCAATTTTGTGAAATTTGTCGCGCAGTGATATTCGTTACAATTATTTATAACATTACGACACGCAGTCTCGAATAAAATGCGAAGATGATGCTCTATTTGTTCAATTTCACGCGCAATCGATTCCAAGCACGACAGACTCGATTTATTCGTACGAAACGAGAAATTCTCCTCGTCACGATCCAATACAAATGCCTTCTTCCTCGATCTTCCCAACTTGGCCTCCATCGATCCTCGCGATAAGTTCACATCAACATCTCGCGCCGCGAGAGCCGCCTCCTCGAGATGTCATCGTCAAGATCGATCTACAAATTGAGGAATTTCGCGCGCGCTAGCCCTTTCCCCCCTCCCTCGCCGCGCATATACCAGATAAATAGCAAATGACAAATCTACGCGAGATAAAGGGTCGTGAACGGTTCGCTCGCACTCACCTTGACAAAGTGCAGGTTCTCCTTGTCGAGGAGGAACTCCATGGACTTGTGGGGCCGCTGGTGGATGGCTGACGTTGCGGCAGACGCGACGTCGTCGCGGGGACTCCTGTCGACGGGCGACTGGGGTACGTGGAGGGCGTGCTCGGGCCGCGGCCGCGGCGCCGCCGCCGAGGTGTGGTTGAGGTCGAGCAGGCTACGGGTCTTCTTACCACCGGCGCCGGCGGCGGCGGAGGCAGCAGCAGCGGCGGCGGCGACGGCGGAGGCAGAGGCAGCGGCAGAGGCGGCGGTCGAACTAGCGATGTACTTTGCGCGACTCGCGTCGATCACCGCCTCGTCGAGATCGGTCTCGAGCAGGCCGACCGGGCGCTCCTGGGCGGCCTGCATCGCACGGGCCTTCGCCATCTCGATCGCCGCCGGGTTCCCGAGGTCCGTGGCGGCGCGTCGGCGCGACGCAGACGCCGACGCCGACGCTCGCGTCGTTGCACCCAGGGCGGCGACGCGCGGCGGGTGAGGCGGCAGGGGTGGCTTGCTGGATACTGGCGCCCTCCCGTTGCTGCTGCAAGAGACAGACACTCTTCAGGGTGGTCGACTTGACGGGATCGCCTGGCGATTCCGGAGGGGTAGGAAGGCGGGAAGGTAGGGAGATGCCAATCACGCGGGTGGTTTGACCTGATACGAACTGCCGATCGGGAATCTCGCTGCGCCACGACCAGGACATCCTCCTCGCCTCCCAGGTCCTCCGGGGACTAAACCGAGACGAACCGACGAAACCTACTGGCGAACGCGAGCAAGACTGGCCTTGCACAGCGCCGCGCGTTGCACCGACGTGCGCAGGATAATTGGATATTGGCGGATCGCATCGCAGTAGTAGAGTTTTAAGATGACCCTGCTGCGACAGAGGAGGAGCTCGGACTCGGACGAGCGTTTGCCTTTCGATCGCCCAATTTTATGTACGACGAAACGAGGAGGTTTAATTGTCCTCTTCGCTCTTTATTCATGACTTAGTCGCATTCGTCGCGATTAAAAATTCCTTTTTTGACAATTCACCGCGGCATAATTGCCTCGTTAAACCGACGCATTATCATCCGACCACGTTGAAAGCAAGTCACGTTATATGCGAAACTCATAATAGCATCGCAGTTTTGTTTCTTTCGCTTCTCCGTTACGGGTTAGTGGTACAGAACGAGAGAACAGAGACAGTTTTTGTTTCATATACGCGCGCGACGTTATTGTGACTCGATAATTGAAAATTGGCGTTCGAGCGTATTTTACGCTGTCGTGGTACATCATCGGTTTCCGATAGCAGACAATTAGCAATAGAGTGAGTGCTCCTTTTTACTTTTCCCTTGACCGGAATCGGGGATATTAACCTTTCTCCTTTGATGTGCATCCGTCTAATCTAAATGTTACTCACACATCATCGCGGCTTGGAAATGTATGCGAATGTAAATATGCGTTGAAGATATCAAAAGTACATCGTGAAAAATGATTGTAACAAATTTGACAAATATACACGCCGCGATTAATTATCAAACGCTATTTCCGCAATGTTAATCACGAGTTAAAAATTGCGACGATAAGGGAGATTTATATGCGAGATAAATTACGCCGACTTTCGCTTTCAATTTCCGATCTACAAAGCGCGATCGCGAGAGACAGTGGTCGCTTTATTGAGTTTCCGAGTAGCGGTCGAATGGTATCGATAAAGACACGGCTATATATCTTGAAGAGGACAGTCACTAATGAGACACTTTTCATCTGCCATAAGCCTAGTGCCCGATAAGAAACTGAGCACAGCGAGCTACTATTGCGAGTTCGTCGAGGCTTCGTTACGTTACAAATGAACATGGAGTTGCGATCTGTTATGAAGCCGTAATCTGTCTCAGTCGATGCTCTCTGACCGCGAGTTACATGATTACGGAATAATCCAGTCGAGTTTGAGTAATTCAAACTTCCTCAAATATTACATCAAGTATTTACATATGACGTATAGAACGTCAAATTTCTCTCCATTTTCTTCGATTAGTCATTTTCTCTTTTATCAAAAACTTGATGAAACATCATTCTTTTCGCAATTTAAAAAATATTTAAAATATTTTGTCTCAATGATCGAAGCTTAAATCAAGAGATTTTTTAGAGTTTACTTTAAATTATATATTCGGTTATATTGTAAGAGAAATTTATTCCTACAGCATCGAAGCTTGAATTTTATTTGTACACAGAAGAAAAAAGTGTCAAATCAAAACTTATATACTTAAACTAACGTATTCATTGTTTCGAAACAATTTATAATCTTCTTAGAAGAATTTAATAATTTTAAATTTCAACAATATTATAGTTTTATTTTAATATTGTAATTGTCAAGAATATATAATTATTTAATTCTACTTTAAGAAAATTATAATCTTTGATTTAAAAATGTTATTTTCTATCTAACATTGTTTCTTTTCTATTCAAGAAAATTAAATCTTAAAGCATGAGAATATATTTTTCTCGATTCAACTTTATAAAATGGCTTCATTCAAGTAAGCAATTATTCAAGCAATTATATTTTTCTTTAATTAACGCAATATAATTTCATTTCAAGATTTCCATGTTAAAACTAAATATATCTTCAAAACAAGAATGTCTCTTTTTCTGTGTACGTTTCCTTATTATAACTTAAAAAGAAAAAATTGGAAAATTTATTACTTTCGTTTCCAACGGTCTTAAAATGCGATATTTAAACAAGTTAATTGCTACTCAAACTAAAAATATTAACCTTTAAAAATATTATTTTTTTTTTAATATTAACTTTTTGTAAAAGAGCTGGGACGCGATTCCAAGACGTGGAAAGCGAGACGCAAATGAAATTACGGAAGCCACGCTCGGCTCGCACGTGATCCGACGACGACGCATTGCAGCATACGCATCCGATTTTATTATCGCGGCATAGTGTGAGATCATGTTTATAAACGCAACCCGACGATGGGGAATCATCGGTTTCTAAAATTAGTGTACGACCGCCGGCGTAAAAACAGTAGTAATGGTTTTCGAGGCCCTGAAAACGAGCGTTCTCCGTTGTTTGCGTTCTCGGAGTTGATCTTTCGAGAGTGTATATCTTTCCGATTTCGGTCCGAATAACGCACATAACTTGGCTACAAATTACGGAGCTAAAATCTGCGATGTTGAAAATATTCCACAAATAGAAATATTAACATTGAAAAATTTGCACGCGATGTAACGTGTTTTTATCGATGTTAACGAACGTTAATATCGATGAGAGAGAGAAAGAAAGAGAGAGCTTCGGTACTTTATGATGCGTCCCGTCGAGTTTTGGCGGATTCAGCCCGTGCAAGACCAATGTAACCTCGCGATACGAACGTAATAACTCGTCCCGACGACGATGGGACGCAGTTAAAAGCCGCGGAATGAGCGCGGGAGCGAGCTTAATTACGCCGTCGTTAAAGAGACGGTTAAATGGGAGCGTTTGTTGCGTTTTTAAGACGGCGGAATAAAAGCAAAAATTCACGCGGACGTAAAAAAAAAATGGAATGCAGATAAGAAACGAAGTTGGAGAACACTGATGGTCCTTTTACGCAACCACAGCGGGAGAGAAGCAAAAAGTTTAAGGGGGACGATTAGAACTCCGACGAACGTGACGTTGAACTCGCCTCGAACGCGACTTCCGGACTCGAACCAGAATGGAATAAGATTAATAAGGCGACTCTCTCTTGGGCCGGCAGCACTACACCTACACACGTGTGCAAAGTGTATATTTAACCGTGGCACGCACGAAGCGAGTTCACGTCGCACAAAATCGAGATAGCGCGAAATATGTTTGATAATTAAAAATCAAAAGAATGGGAAAGAGAAATTAATTTTAAACTGCGTGTTTCTTCTAAAGTTGTGCGTAAAAAAAATATATTCCACGCGAATAACGGTTAAAAAAATTGTTAAAAAAAGAATTAAATAATTAGACAAGTCGCGAATCCTTGCAAATATTTCTAACTTTTAATGATACAACTCTTTTAAAAGAATGAGACAAAATAATTTGGAGTCATTCTCGATTCGTAACAATTTCACTTATACTCTTTTGTTTGTAATTTACTATCTTCTCTTAAAAAATATAATTTTGAAAAATTAACAATAAAAGTGCAAGTGGTTTGGCTGGAAATTGTTTTAATTCACGAGCCACCGGATGTTGGCAAATTATGCTATGCATAACTAAGTCGAGTTGTATAGCATCCTTGCCAGAGGAGCTCGCCTCGCAGATTCCAGCTCCGTTTGCGAAAGCTCGAATGGTGTCGGCTTCCTAAATTACATCCCGCAGCTTGCAACGATGATTCATCGCTCCTAAACGCGGGCGGGCGTGGGATATTGACTGCGTTCTGTTTAACGTCTCGTCAAACAGATCGAGAAACGCAAACGCCGAAAGTTTTCGGCGCGTGAATGAAGTAATACTTTCGATAAAGTATATTACGAGAGCGAGAAGAATACTCGAAATTAAAATCTACGCAAACTTTAGAAAATATTAATTTATAAATTTATTCATTAATATATATTTTTTTTATTATTCACGAGAAAACGCATTTTTCACAAAATTATATCATGACCTAAATAAAGAAATTGTCTTTCAAATATTACGCCAAGCTTAGTGAGATTTCGCATTTATGCGATTTATGTTTTGCAGAATCATAGATTTTTTTTCGCGTTGGTGGAAAGACAGCAGAGCTCTTTTGCGTGAAAAATTGGCATTCTTCGTCTCGATGAAATTTTTTCGGCGCAGCATAAATCGAAACGAAAGACGCCAATTCGGCGAAATCTAATACGATAAAGCAAATGTTTGTTGGCGAAAGAAGTAAGAGGGATCAGATACAGCGTTCCCAGAAGAGCCATGTTGATTGACGACGGGCTCGAGGAGGCCAATAAAGTACGCAATTGCATCGAGAGAGGAATTTGTAGAAACGGACGAAAAATCTCTTAATTGTTATTTATCCGCGCAAATACAATTAACTCATCAAATTGCTTTAATTTTATGAGGGAAGAAGATTTTTCTCCTGTAAAAAATACGGTCTAAATGAAGATCCAGATGCGTGAAGACGGAAGACGAGAAATATGGAATAAGGGTGGGATTATGGGGAGAGATAGTGGGGAAAAGGGGAAGGAACAAGTTATAAGATGCAATTAGGTCGCATTACGCGAGAATGACGTGGCGAGAGTGAAATTTAATTAAGAGAACCAAACTCGGGTCCATCGCCCCGGTCTACGAGATAATTACTGAAAAAATGAGAGAAATAATGCGGGAGCCAGTGTTGTCAGAGATAATCTTCAGGGAAGCAAAGCTTACGCGAATGAAATTACATCGAAGCGCGAAGCCCGATTAGAGCGGAATTAGACGCGAACCGACCGAGAGGAACATGCACGATCGTCGAGGGAGGAGGAAACGAATCCGCCGACGAGCGATTGCAACAGACGAACGGGTGTAGGACGGAATGAAAGTGGAATTAAACAAAACTGTGAATATCTATATGGGGTTCGCCAGCGCTAGCATAATAGAAACAATGAGAAATCAAGTAAAATTACATGAAAATCTAGATAAAAAGCGAATTATATGTTGAATATTCAATAACTATTAATTAAATTAATAAACGGATTTTTGTGCTCGACAAAATAAATTAAAATGAAAGTTATGGCAACAATGCATATATATAAAAAATGAGAAAAGTTGATTTTTAATAAGTAAAGAAATATACACAATTAAAATGTATTCAAAATATTTAAATGCACAAAATATTTAAATTAAATAAAATTAAAATTTTAAATTTAGATTAAAATTTAAGATTAAGCGAAATATGTTATCGCGAGGTCAATGTTATGAATTTCCAACTTGTTATAAATCTGAAATTTGTCGCGAGAATAGTGTAAACACGACCAATGATAAAATGTGTACGATTCTCATATTCTTTCGATGGAAATAATACAAATTGGAATTGATACCAAAGTATACAATGTACATTTGAAAAACTTTAATTACAAATTATAATATTGTAACGATTAGTTAATCACGTATTCCACGTATCGTCTTCAACAAAAGGCAAACTTTTGAGGATGACTTTTTGAGTTGTTTAGAATCTCTTTATATTTACAAACGACACGCGACCGACAACTTGTTGCTTTCAATCCGGAACACAACAAAGTATCATGTACTGTGTCAAGGATATCTGTCGTCCTACTTTAGTTATTAAAAACTACCGATAAGAGGTATCGATAATCGCAACTTGACGAAATAGTGTACCTTCCAATTATTCGAAATTGTATCAATCTACTGTGCTTCTACCATTACTGTCATGTTTTTTTCTCTTTCACTTTAAAATACCAACAAACACAATGCTAAGACAGTGCAAAATATTGTTACAAGTATGAATACTTGATTTAATTTTGCGACTTACCTGACATTAGAAACGCTTCTCTGAATGTCCACATTGTTTCTTCTAGCGGCCTCTTCCAGAGTAACGACCTCCTGTTGACGTCTTCTCTCCCCTTCGGGCGGGTGCAATGGTATGATGATGTAGTCCGGCTCCTTCTTCTTGGCTCCTGATTGTTGCTCCTCCTGCGTTCTCGTCGGCTCGACAATCTTCTTTTGCGCCTCCGAACGTGGCACCTTCGTCCGCCCGCTGAATCTCAACCTGGAAAATCTCTGCAGAAAACCGCCCAGGCCGCCCTTCTTCCTCTCCTCGTTCTTCATGATGGCGGAGGCGGAAGACAGGGAGGATGTCGAAGACGTCGCGTACGTCTTCGCCGTCTCCTTCGGCGGGACGATCAACGGTCTTTTCGCGACCGCGTCTTTCTTGTTGATATCTAACGCACGTTGCTCTTCGCTCTGACGTTTGTCGCGATCACTACCGCGATGATTCGTATCAACTGCCGCCACGGCCATCGCGGGCTTCCCACTACTATGTTCACCGAATGAACCCGGGGCGCCGGGTGGGGATTCGGAGCCAACAACACTACGGACACTGTGTCCCTTCTCCTCTTTCTCCTTCTTTTCCGCTACCTCCACCTCCTCCCTCTTCTCTTCCTCTGTTGCCTTCTTTGCTGCCGCTGGCTTCTCGATCACGACTCTCCATAGGCATTCATCGGTGCCGCGCTCGCTCGAGTCAGGACTACGAGAACGCTCTTTAGGATCTTGTTTCGACGACGCGATCTCAACATTCTCTGTACTACTCCGTTCTTGATCCGTTTCCTTATTTTCATCTTTCCGAGGATACTGTTGACAAGACTGTGCCATTCGTTCCGGATAAAATTCACCGATAAAGTTTTCCTTCGCATCTGCAGACTCGTCTTCGCGCTTACCGAAAGGCTCTTCGTCGATGTAGGATACCATCGTGGAATTTCCAAGGACACTTTCCAACTCATTTCGTTTCTCCAATTCAATCTTTTCACGCAAAACAACCCTATCCTCTAAGCGGGATGCTTCTATGGGTTTGGTTTCCAAGCAGGGATAATCTACTTCGTCGTCTAGCAACCGCGGACTTAATGCGCTAGCATCGCCACAGGCTGAAAATGGATCCGAGTTTTTTTTTATCTGACCAAAGAACGAGTCATCTGGCTCTTCCCTGGAATATAATGAGTCCTTGCTAATGTTTGTGTCTGAGTGCGTTACGTCGGTGATTCTTAATTCTGAGGAGCGTCCTGAAGCTTCTTCTAGTTCATCGCACGCATCCATTCGATGAAACGCAGCCCTCGAGTTCTGCAACGCACTGAGATAATCGCATTGTTGCGCCAACTCGTAGCTGGCGTTATTTATTATTCGTCTTCTTTCGGGAGAACCGGGAGACGTGTTGTCTTCATCGTTATTTTTAAAATTTTTCTGGAAATTTCTTTCGTCCACCTCAAATTGTTGCGCTAGCTCGTAACTAGCATTTTTCTTCACCTTTCGGTTCTTAACCAGACCAGATGACGTTCGTTGAATCGTTTCCATCGCCAAAATGGCGGCATTCGCCACTTCTGAGGCGGCTGCCTCCTCTACCTCGCGTTTGAACTGCTTAATGGCCTCATCAAGATCGTTCTCCGTCATATTTATCGTCATATCCAACATACAGCTGGTACGATCTTGAGTTTTCACCGTCGATACCGGCTTGATTTGTTCATCGCTATGTGTTTGCTGCTTTTCGCAATGATCGCTTACGCATTCGACCTTTGTTCGTTCTTCATTTTTCTTTTCGCGCTTTTTCATGCTGCTATTCATGAACGAATTTTGAGCCGGCTGCGTTCTAACTGAGCTGATTAGCTTCGTTTTCGTTTGCGCTTCATCATTCTCCTGCAGAGTCGCATTTTCTCGCGAACTCTTCGGGGTCATCACTGTCTCGTTATCAGATATGGCCTCCGCCATTTCGAGATCGTTTATTCCGACGTCGCACGAAGCGGCGACGCCACAGAGATTCAAATCCACTGGTACGCTAGCTACCTGCGTATAATTCTCGAAGAGAGAAGACGTCGATACGTAGGAAGTCGTCCTCGAAGTGCGAGGACGAAATAGCGAAGCGTTGCTCAAATCACTACGTGCTGACTCCTCGACACTGTCGAGCAGACTGGGCGCGCTCTGCGACTTGTCCGTGAATCTAAAATTAAAGCGCTCCTCGTGACTCCACCCTTGATACTGCTGTTGGCAACGGCGGTGGTGGTGATGGTGATGGTGATCGTGTTGATCATACTGCTGCTGTTGCTGCTGCTGCTGCTGCGAATGTTGATGATGATGATGATGATGATGATGGTGATGGTGATGATGCTCCGCGCCGCAACCGGCTATATTTAACCTAGCTGTCTTCTGCCCGGACTTGAGTTCCAAAAGCGTGTCTCTCTTCGTTTCCAAGCCAATCTCCCGCAAATCGATTGTGTTCCGATAGTCCAAGGATGTCGCGTACTTGCCGGATTCGCCGTACAGCAGCAACCGATCCTCGAAACCGGTCATCAACCGGGAATCCGCGTTTGTACGATTTCGTTCGTATTCTTCGAAATTGTCTTCGTCCTCTCCCTCGTAATCGTGGTCCCTGTACTCCTCGTCCTCGTGCCAAAAGTCTCTGTTTCGTGGAGACAAACATGATTGAAATCTTGGTGCAAGTAGAGTTAGAGAGTTGCTATCTTATTTATTTCATTTCAATACGAATGATTAAATATAATCAGGATTTAATATGAGTATTGACTGTTTTTATTCAAAATGTTGTATTTATAAATCTTTGTGCAAACTTAACTATTTAAAAGCTTTTGAAGGAACCATAATTTAACGATTCGACGTTTATAATATCAGCAGCAAAAGTCAAGGTGGTCTTTCTCAGGGTCGAGATTGCATTTAACTTGGCCGTAAAACAATCATCACGTAGCGTACAGTCGGCATACGTTGCCAAGAAAATTGTTCAACACGCAGCTTCCTCGCACAAACGTATATGTACATTGTTTAACTCTTTTATTTCGAAATCGGAACAGAAAAGTCAGGAGAATCTCTCAACTATGCATTTTTGAGATTATTTGAAACAAACGAAAATAAATATACATAAATGCGACTATTTATAATTTTTCATAAACAATTTAAGAAAATTGCATTACTATTTTAATATTAATCTTTAATATCTCTTTTTTTGCTCTTTTAATAAATTTTAAATTATATGATAAAACAAGGAAAACTAGGACATGTAATAAAATTGATAAATGTAACAAATATTTTGCTAATAAAAGAATATAGATAAACTATTTAATTTTAATGATTTTCGAATACACAAAAATGCACTTACCGTCAATCCTCGCAAACTGTTAATTCGGGAAATAATGCGTGATTACAATAATTGTGTATTTCTATTCTAACGACACGTGTGAAAACAGGCAAATGTTAAATGATGCGTGCACACAAGCTAAGAATAACAAGCAAAAGCCTTCGTGACTTTAGTTGAAATTACAACGCAAGTAGACATGTATTAATTGCTGTATATTTCGGAAGATATTGCTGTCGAATAATGTGTAACATATAATAAAAATGTCAAAAATTCAAGAAAGAGTATATTATCCTATTATATTATATTTTTATTTATTAAAAAATAATAATTTTTAATTAAAATAAACCACGATATGTTCTCTAAGATTTAAATAGAGATTTCTTTACATATACGATTTGTAGTATTCCAAAAGAGAGAAGAAAATAAAATCTAAATTCAATATGAAAAGCACAATAACTTACCTTGGACGTTGTTTGTTCTTTCCAATATTCGATAAATCAGCACCTCTCTTCAGGTACAAAGGCGCGAAACCATTTGACATGGACGCTTGAACAAAATCTTCGTCCTTTTGACATGTATCCAGACTTTCGAAGCTACGGTAAGGCCTGATCTTTGGAAAATGATCGGTCAATGTGTTTGGAAAGCCATTCGGTAGCAGCCTGTTGTAGTCTTGTTCCAAACTATCAGGCGAATCGTTCTCCGCATGAGAGGCGTTCGATCGGTTAGAGTATTCCAGGGAGTCGAAGCTGTAGCTGGAGGGTGACAGGGTCGCGCAGGTCCTCTCCAAGGACTCGAACTGCAGTAGCGAGCTCGATCTGGAGGAGCCAGATGACCTGGACCTGGATGACCTCGGCGAGGCCGGATACTCGTCGTAAGTTGTCACGTGCTGATGATAAAGATGATCGGTGCCACAGTGATCACGACGACGTCTCTTTTTCGGCACCACAGAGTTACACTCGCTGCCGCTACCATCTAGTCGCTCGTCTGCCAAAAACACAAAGGAGAAATGAGAAAAATGACGTGAGGCACGTAAGGACTCGACTGAGTAAAAGCGAGACGAGCAAACGTGAATGGCCTAAACCTACTTTACTGTTGGAATCGAGATCGCATGTGTTGTTTTTAATTCCGCGAATCTCGCTAGGATAGATAAAGGAGGATGTTTGACGACCTACTTTGTAAAATCGAGTCACGGAAGTGAGATCCAATCTAATGGCCGCCACTTTTGTAACCCCATGCATACCTTCCGTCAGGAAGTTACGGTTCATTCAACCGGAAGCAATGCTTACAGCATTATGCGCTGGGCGCCATCAGTTCTCAACCGGTTGGTGATTATCGCGTGCGATGCGCGATTAATCGATTATTATCGATCAAGGTGTCATGTTCAGACGCGATCGTAACAAGTCTTAGTGTATAATGCTTGTTAAAATTCCGTATTAAAATTGGATGCTGGAATTTAATCATTTATTACAAGTTTCTATTTTCTATTTGATTTTATAAAGATTTTATATTATTCAAATTTTTTTATATTTAATAGATATAACATATTTTAATATTTTAATAAAAATATTTATTTTGCTAATAAAAGTCGTTCTTTTATTTAACTATTTTAGAAATTTAAATCTATTTTCGGAAAGAGAATCTTTTGGTCTCAGCATTGAAGCGGCGAGTATTCGTTTATATAATTTGATCCTTGGAATTTACGATTAAGAGAGTATATTAGTATATTTACCTTATATATACGTTATATTAATTCGAGATTACATACATTCCTCGGCAAAAAATGAAGGAATATTGCATTGGCAACACACGAAAGGTCGCATACGTGCTGGAAATAACTTTGCCGATTATATTTATCATTAAATCGATTTTCAGCAATTTATATTGTAAAGCTACATAGCAGAAATAAAAAGAAATTGATCCAAGTTTTTATTTATTAGTAGAGTTTAATTTAGATACGACGTATTTCCAACAACACGCTATTTGCAAGAATTATTTTATGGAAGGGTAATTTATTCCTCCATTTTTAGCAGTTTTTCCTTGATTTTATTTCTGTTTTTCTTTTCTTGTTTTGCAAATTATTTTCGTCTCAAAGTATCTATGTTAAAAAGAGAAAGTAAGTGCCCCTGCAATGCTGCAACCACGTGAAGCCCGCACGTAACAATGACTGCACGTTCAAAGGCGTATCTGAGAGCATGATGGCGTGATATTTAATTGTAACATATTATATAATTAATTTATTCAATTAAATATCTTATGTATATAATTTAGATTATTTAAATTATTTAAATTATATTATTTTATTTCTCAAAACTTCTCTATTATTATTTCCTCGTTCTAGAGATCTATTTAGTAGATCTTTTACATGTATAATTTAAATTTTTAGCAAAAGAAAAGTATATAAAACTAAAGTTTAATTTTTGGCTTCTTAATTCGATCCCTTCAACTTTGATGGTGTAATAATCGTGACAGATAATCGCGAGTCTGACGTAATTCCAGTAATTTTCTAATAAGCCAAAAGATTAGGCTGCTCAGAAGAAAGAGAAAGTAGAATGACTCTAAATGAACAAAATGATCTTATTCTCATGATATTCACTCAAGCGAAGAACTGTGTTATAAAATAACCTTTTACGCACCTTTCACTATATTCATATAAATATTAATAAATATCACTCGCAGTTATGTATGTTTTGTAATATATGTATCTGTATTAATGATTAGAATTTTTACCTGTGGATCTCTGCTTCGCCTTGATATGAATAACGCTCTCAGTCTCCGAATCGGATCCCAGCCAATATGTCGTTCCGCTGCGATCGGAATCGCTTTGAAGGTCATCGGATGTCTCCTCCAGAATCGTCTCCAGAAAATCTATTTGTTGTACTACCACCGTATCTGTAAGCACAAATATTTTTGCATTTAATAATTTATCACTCAATAAAAATTTGAATTTTTATACAAACGGATATATAATAAACAGAATAAGCATAGATTTCAAAAATATATTAAATATACAAATATTTAATATTTGTTTTAATAAAATTTATTTAATAAATATTTATTTTCTATTAAATAAAAATTAATTTTTTTAGAAAGTTTATATTTTCTTTGTTTATTTGTTTTATGTATCAATCACATATATATTTACACACATTTTCTGTGCGCATTATTTTCATGCGATAGAATTTGCATTCAATGAAATCAATTCGTCATTGGTGTCTTGTCGTTTCGTCAAAAGTGCAGTAACTGGATAGTTTCGGAGCAACTGAGCAAAATTCTTAACGAGAATTCGTGACTCATTCATTATCAAGAAATGCAATCATTATTACATTGGAAGATAACGTAACTGGAAGGTCATCCACCTCTTGTTTGAGCTTTCGCCTTCGTCAAAGCCGGTTTAAGGCATTTTAGGATATGCTATATATACACATCCTTCCGAAAAGTGTCTCATCACTTTCTAACATATAAAGTCTTTAGATTTTTCCTTAGAATTTTAACGATGCATCTTTGCAACTTTTATATTAAATAAATATTAATCTAATTTTTGCTTAAATTTAATAAAATTTTGTAGTGTTTAATTAAAAGAATATTAATGAACAGAATATTATAAATTAGATTAATCCTATTTTAAAAATTAGATATTGGCTATTTTTTTAAATCTATAAAATGACGTTTAGAATAAGATAAAAATGTATTTTGTAAAGAAACAATATTTATGTTTCCTCTAGAATTCATCATACATATAATTATGAGATTATGCGAGAAACGTTTATCATATAATTGTATGGATAAACTCCGGAAATGTAAACATATTTTTTTTCTTTTGCAATAGCTCATCTGTTCGAAGTCATCAACCATCAGAGAGACGTCTGTACTTGACAGTACAAGAGACTTTGAGTTTTATCCGTTAGTCGCCAGTCTCGGGTTGAAAAAGGCCTGAGTAAAGATCAAGAAACTAGTTCCGCTGCGGAGAGTGAATTGAAAATACCGAGTGGTGTACTTTAGTACTGTATATATGCTCTTAAACACTTAGACACCTGTGCCTAACGGTTCGCGCATTGATTTAAGCACATCCTCTTTCTCTCACCTTCTCATTAAATTTTATTTATTTTATTTTATTATCGTCTTTCAATAAATACTAATAAACTTTTAATTCAGCTCAAGAGCAAAACGTATCTAACAAATAAGGCGAAATAAGATATATCGCGATAAAAATTATCGCGAATACAACGGGTTAACAATGGTCAATTGGCCGCTCTCGACCAAGAGGAACGCGCAGCAGGAACGTAAAGTTTTGTGTACGTTCCCGCCTTCTCCCATCATCGTGCGATGAATGATGGCGTGAACAGTTAGCCGCTGCTGGGAACGGGATGTTGCATAGTTGCACGGCGCAATGCTAGAATGCATTCGATGCATTCTAACCGCGAGCGAGTACGCGATCTCTTATGGAAAAGTCAAGCGCTGTCTTATCTCCCTTCATCTTATTGAAATAGTTGCATAATAAGTACGCTGTAACATTTGCATCACGCGTCGCTCTTCTCTTCGTGCCGCATCGTCCGACTTACAATTAAAGAGCCAAGAGAGGGGAAACTCATTGTCAGAATTTAAATATTTTTTACTCTTATTTTTTTCCGCCGAGATTTTTGAAAGTAAGATTCGCGAAAGTTCGTCGAGGATAGAAAAAAAAGACGAGAGTAAATAGTCGAATAGATGTTTCAGTCAAGATCGAATCTTTTTGCGAGAGATTGCATGTAACTTTCCACGCGAGTAGGCGACGATAACGTTATCGAAATAAACTTTGCACATCTGCATCGGGAATGTTTGAATGCGATCACAGAGACTGACAGATCACAGCTGACTTTGCAAGTCAACGCGAGAGAATAATGAATGAAGCGAGAAGAATAACATTGATACGATACAATTTATTTGACATGTATTTTACAAGAATCAAGCGTCAATATTTTATAGTGACGTTTTATCGTGTTTAATTAAATAAAAATTGCTTGACGTTTCGAATCTTACGCACGACGCAAACTCGAGACAACAACAATAAACATTGACCGAGTACTTGAAAGATCAATCGAAAACACAATTCGCGATCGATTATACGCGAATTCGAGATATACAAATAACAGGATCGGCACGCACTGAATCATTGCTCGGTCGACCGATCAATTAATCCCAATAATTATGGAGTTAGTTTATTCGAGTGACGCAAGAAGCGTTCTCATGTGTGCGCGTATGCGTGTAGATGCACCTGATTTCCGTGATATCTTGAATCATCGGAGCAGGCAAACTCGAGGATAAATATTACACGCACGCAACAATAGTGTGCCTATTTGATACGTAATTTCAATTACATTAATTGAAATATAGTAATTGATAAATTTACAAGAATTTATTTTGTTTAATTGAATTAAAGTATAAAGTATTTTATTTAATTGAATTAAAGTATATTAAATATAATAATCTTTAAATATACAAATTAATAAATTTATAAAAATTTATTTTATTTTATTGAATTAAAGCAGAAGTAATTAAAGCAGAAGTAATTTCATTAAATTCAGGAAAGAAAAGACTTTTTTGTAAATTTGATACTAATTGCATGTGCGAAACACTTATCCTCCCCACAAGTTTCAGATGTCATATTAGATACGGAATGAGAGAAGATACGTCGTTAAATGGAATTAAATGTCTCTAATCATGTGAAGCCGGACCTCTCCTCTCCTCTCAACGATTGCGAGAGCGGGTCGCGAGGACGCTGAAACGCAATTTGTCTTGCACGAGTGCGGATGCACGCACCACTATGCAACATTATGGCGGAGCCACCTGTTGCCGTCGTCTACTGCCTGTTGCCTTTCCGTGACTAACGGACAAGAATAAACCATTGCGACTTACATAAAAATAATCAGCTCGACCAGAATCTTTTCAGGAGCCTTTCAACGGCGATTAGCGATAACTATAATATATAGGCGAGAGCTGAAATGCCAAAGAGCTTCTCAGGCTTATTTTTACCTCAAACTAAAATGTTTTTTTTTTCTCTGAATCTTAATTCTCAAACACATCAAGAATTAAATTAATTTAGTTTTATCTAATGAGAAACTTTAAAATAATATTAAAAATGTAATTATTATCGAGAAATTGTAAAGATATCCGATGCATTAGAACAAAACGTATTTTTATTTTTCAGTATTGTTTCAATTTCAAGAATATTATTTATTTTCATTTCTATCTCTTAAATGCTAACTTTCTTTATTCTAAGTCAGTCTTTCGAAGCGAATAATAAAGTAAACAGAGCGGATAAACTTTTCTCGAGCACAGATATACTCGACCGATCTCTTACTCTCCATTTCTCGCTTTGTTCGATAGCTTGCTTACTAATCGATCCACGTTAATTCACGTGACGTGAAACTCAAGCCAGTAATTTTCTCACGGTGAATCGATTGATCATCATTACTATTGTCTAAACTGACTTTGAAATTCACCGAGCAAAATTGCCTCTCCCTTTTTCCCTCTCTTTAAATTTTAACGAAGGAAAAACTTCGCTCTCCAAAATTTAAGGCGTGATTGGAAAAGAACATAAAAAAAACGTTATTAATTAAACTTCGCTCTCCAAAATTTAAGGCGTGATTGGAAAAGAACATAAAAAAACGTTATTAATTAAAAAATCCAAAGAAAAAAATTAAAAGATCCAGAGAAAAAAAATTAAAAAATCCAGAGAAAAAAAATTTTTTAATCCAGAGAATCTCGTCTCTCGATTATTATTGTCAATCGTCATGCGCATTTTCAAACAATTTTCCGCAATCGTAACAACGACCCTTGATCGAAGATAACCGATTGACATTGCTCGCATATCATATCGGAAAATAAAAAACATTATTTCCAACAATTTCCCGGAGCCTTCTCAAAGTTGCTGCAGACGCCTCGTCTATTACGCTCTAGATATCGAGGCCTATCATTACTACGATTTCCAGCGGTTTTAGAAAACAGGACGATTTTGCATACAGACGTTCTTTAGCACGTTGCTTTCTACTTAAACATGAATGAGAGAGATATTTAAAAAAAATTGCATACGTCTATAAATATACTACTCATTTAATCACAATGCATCATCGTTTTTTTTATGTAGATCTTGATTTGATGTCATATATTCATCTCTTATATAAGATACTTTTAATAATAATATGATAAATTTAGAAAGATATTTCGAATATAATAAATTTCTTAAAGTAGCTATTATTATATAATATGGTTTTATATTTTATATCAAGATATTTGCTTACAAGACGCTGCAAAATCTTCAATCTTAAGATAGATTCAATAGGTATTGTGAATATTATAAAACGTTTCCTTTCCCAAGCTTTAATACGTAATTTCGGATTAAAAGGGTCAATCGCTTAGTGTGACAAGCCGCGAGTGACGACCTAGATCACTATAATCGCGCCTTGAATTGCGTCGAGAAGAGCGATTTAACAGTATTCCGGCCCGTTGTTCTACGCTCGCTCTTAAAGTGAAGATTCGCATGCGGCAAAGATAAAAAGGAAGAGAATAAATCCTTCCTTTCTTTGCGCCCAAGATGTACCGTAAACGATTATTTTTATGCTTACCGAGGCAAAAAATTGCAAATATAATGATAGGAAACAATGACGAGAGACATTAGAAAGCATTGAAAAAAAATTAAATATATATGTTAAATATATATGTTAATATGTGCCGGAAATAATTAAAACGTTGAACTACACATTAGAGTTGTACGCGACTATTCAAACATCAACATGAAGAAAGAGAGGTAGGAGAGAGAATGCACGTGTGTGAAAAAAAAACAACGGAAAGAAAGAGGGAACGTACGAACCATTAGGCCGTAGATCCTCCAAGTGTGTCGGTTGAAAGTGGGAATGATGCTGCAGTTGAAAACCGTAGGCCGGAAGCCAGGGATTCGGTCCGTTCACCAGGTCCATATCGGCACCGGACTCGACGCAATCCAGGGTCAAGGCCGCCGAATCCTCCTCTTCCTCGTCCGCGGAAGAAGCCGCGGAGATGACGGCGACGCTCGTCGGCGTCGGCGTCGGCGTCGGCGTCGGCGTCAACGTCAACGTCGCGGTCGCGCTCGAGTCGCTCCCGCTCATCATCGCACGATGATGACGATTCCTCGCCTCGTCCACGATCGGCACCGACGATCGTTAGCGGCTCCGACGAACTGTAAACCCCCTTTCCGCCTCTCCTTCATATCCCGCCACTACGAATGCAGCACCGGAAGCCGCGCCGTTTCTTTCCGGCCGGGGAGAGGACGTTCCGATTCGGCGTCAGATTCGGCGTGATTTCGGCATCATCCAGATCCGGACGTCGAACCCTTCTTCCACCCGAACGTGCACGCACTGGGGGCAATTGAAATGGAAACGTGACATGATTAGCTTTAAAAAAAGGGGAGATTAAATCGGTGCTTTTAGATTCAGAAAAATCATAAACAAGATTACTCGATAAAAAATGAATATTACGGTAATAAGAAGGTCGTCAGCGCCGATTCCTTGAGAGAAATGTATAAAATAAATTTTTCTTTATAAAATTTAATCGAATTTTTTTGTAATTTTTTAATAATTTTTTTATAATTTCTTTAAATTCTTTTCTAATATCTTTTTTATAAAAAAGACATGAGAATTATTATACGAATACTTTTAGATTTATGTGCGTGCGCTGTTGACTTTTCTAAATCGTTTTCTCTTTCGCTTTCTCAAGTCCTTCGAGATTTAAGACTTTAGGGTCTTTACGATCTACGACTTTAGATTTAAGATCGTCTTGAGTAACGACGTCTCGAACTCGGAGATCTTCAAACTTTCCCCGGTGGAATTCTCAGCCTGGGATTCGCGGATGAAAAGGAATTTGCGATGGAATTCGTTCAACGATTCATCGGTCGAGGGAGATCGCGAGATTCTCGAGAGGGAAAGAGATACAGTCTGCATCTCTCGCGCGATATAGGAATACGCCTTTTAACGAGCGCGCGTACCTGAAGCAGGCATTAAATATTGCCGCGAGGCGCGGATTTACATGACACGACGGCGAAGGGAATCCTTTACGCAGGTGGGAGTTACGTTTGTGTAATTGGATAAAGATCGCGGGTCGTCGCTCTTTTCCCTCGTTCCTCTCCGTCATCCCCTGTTCCGCCCTCGCGATTCCACGAACGGCAGAAATGTTATTACCGTCGTATTTCTTTCGGCGGACAGACCGGGCGGCTTAAGGTCAATGCATACGATACGACGCCCTTGACTTGATCTTCCAAAATAAAGCGTCAAAAAGGAATGCTAGAGGTAAAAAACAAAATGAAAAAAAAGAAAAAATTCAAGGAAACAAAATGAGAAAAAAAAATATCGAGGATATAAACTGTTCCAAAAATTATACATTGTGAAATTAAAAAAAAAATTAAATTTATGTCTTTATTTAATGATATATAAATATCGTATAAAACTTATTCCGATATTAATTTTATGGTAATAAAATATGGTGCAAACGATTGTGATGTTAATCAATTTGTCTCTGACTTTTTATCCCAGCGAGAAGAGAGACTGAATCGTGCGCCCGAATGAATGCACTCTCCCAATCGAGATAATCGCTATCGCCATTCACGCTCCGTGATAACGTCCTTGGGGATTTATTTTCAAAGCATAGAAAGTATCGCGATCGCGAAAGAGAACCGGAAAACGATCGTCGATAAATAATCGTGTCGGAGAATAAAGATCGCGTGATTCACAGTTTTATTACTCGCTCAAACCACGTCATTCCACTTCTCTTTTACGGTAACCGCACAAAAAAAAATACTTGAACGCATAGAGTGTCGTGGAATTTATTTCTCGATTAATAAACCTTACTAATTACTATTAATAAATCCATATCCCGCACCTCGTAATATCTCGATGGTGCGCGACATCGGATTTAAAAAAAAATATGGAATGAAATATCGATCGGATATCGATCTCTCGAGGCGTTTCTAGTCGCGATGAACTACGTCGCGGATTCAGAATCTCGTTAATTCAAAAATTGTACTCGCGCTCTCTCCTTGCACCTTACACGTCACTGTATATTTTTGCAATGCACGTCCGACCACACGCGGACACTTTCACTTTACATAATGACTTTTACGCAGATAAGATGTTCCATACGCGATTTTAATCATTTCACGCCGAAATTTTTTGTTATCATCTCTACAAAAATTCGACGTAAAGAAAGAAAGGGAAAGATCATTTATTTTTTTTTTATAAAAATCCTAAAATACAAGAGCATCTCGAGAGTTTAAGAACGCGTAAATTTTGGGACACATTTTGATAGACACAAATCCCTGAAATGCAAAAATGTATAGAAACCTGAAATTCGCTTTTTACAAGTTCAAGACGCGAGGCTACCGAAAACTTGAACCGCAGAGTTTTCAAGGTGTCTTTCCTCGCTTCATCGTTGGCGATTCCGCAACATGAAAGAACGGCAACGCGCGTAGCAAAACGACCGTGAAGAGAAACAAAATGCGAAAGAGATACAAAGAGAAGGAGAGAGAGAGAAAGAAACAGAGTTGTTATCGGAGCAGAGAAAGGGAAGGAGAGAGAGAGAGAGAGAAAGAGAGAGAAATAGAGACAGACAGGACGCCGCGTAAATAGACACAATCGCACGCCACAAGAGACAGAAGAAAAGAGAGAAAAGAAAGACGGCGAATGTGTACTCGAGAAAAAGAGAGGGCTACAAAGGGAAACGTGATAAAAGAGGATACCTCGCACTCGGGAGAGAAGTGCGGCGGCGCGGCGTATCTACCTGTCAGCGTGCATTCCACGATCCCGCGACGTGCTGGCGGCGCTCCGCGTGCGCCTCGTGCTTCTGCCCGTCGACGTGCCTCTTCCTCTCGGCGTCGTCGCGAGCGTCTCGTACGTCACGCCGCTTCACCACGCGAAACTATGTATATATATCTATATATATCTATATATATATATATATATATATGCACTTGTCCGCTTCTCTCGGTCGCGAGTCGTTCCAGCGGCGACGTCAAGCCGGTGACGTGCGACGCGCGAACATGGCGCACTCACTGTCGATCCACAGGTACGTACGATCGAAGCATCTATGTATCGTGCACGTACAACGAGCGGAGATGCTTGACGCGTTCTCGTCGCACCGAGAGATCGTCGGTTTCTTCGAATCCGTGGCTTCGCTTCGTTTTATTTCGACCAGGACCGCACAGCGAGTCGCAGCACGCGTCGATCGACGATTCTACTTTACGCACCGCGGTGTAAATACTACGAGAAACGCGCTACTTTCGTCCACGATGCGCGGCGGCCACGCCGGCCAATCCCCACCCGCGCCACGCGATCACGTGATAGGGACCGCGACCAATCGGGAGGCGCGGAGCACGCGCAGCCGATATCGCTGGCGCTCATAGAGCCATCTGTCGGCTCGAATTTCACGCGATATCGATTACGTTCGAAAGTAAATCTTTCGGCTTTATATCACGGTACTTTTGAACTGATATCTCGAGAATATTTGTAAACATTTCTTGTAACAATATCTCAAATGAGTTCCAATTAAAATATACGCGATAATGAACTTTTATATCGCACAAGTGCATTTACAAGATGCAATAAATTATGACGCGATGAATTCCTCGTTACCTTGAAATAATCATTTTTTAAATGTTATTTACTTGAGTTTGTATACAATATATTTATATACATTTCCTCGTAATTTCGCAAATATAATTAACAATTTTTAAAGTAAACGACTTTAATATTCTATTATTAGCGTCACGCGAGCATTCTGATGAAACCTTACGTCCGATCGATCAATAGCTACGATAATTGCGAAAAAAGACGCGTAGAAAAAACTTGACCATGTGGCCATGAGAATGACGTTTGTGTTCGATGTCGGTGATCTAACTCGAAAAAAGAATGAAACTAAATCAAGACCCGTTACGTATTCGTGTCATTCACCCGGATTCATTCCTTACAATATACATGTCCAAAAACTGTCCAGAAATTATTTAGAGGATATCCAAAGGACATATCTTCTTTGATTGCCCCCTGAATGTCTTTTGGACATGTATATTGTTAGGAATTGGAATGAATTTCAAGATTAACAGATTTATCGATCATCGAGTATTCTTGTCATCTTCGTTTTCTATCCTCCGAGATACTTTAGATAAATAAAGATACGTATCGTGCGTTCTGCAAATAATTCAAACGAGATACTTATAGAGGCAGCTTTATTATGGCGGGCTTTTTTACGCCCGCACAATCGTTATGTAAAATCTCATTTATTATAAAATATGCCGCGTATTTTTTTTCATTACCTTGAAATTCTCAGGTAAGCAACAAAATCAAAAAACTCGCACTCAACATCTTTGCGAGTAATACCTTTCGACATTGATCGCTTTGGGAAGCAACATTTCTCACTTCGGTCTCTGAAAGTTTTTTTTTTGTGCAATATAAAATTTCCAAAAATATTGATAAAGCTTATCGAGATGAAAAATTGAAAAAAATTCTGTGAACAGTACGATATATTTTTTTTTTCGCATTGGATTTAATATGACTAAATGGACTCTTTAATCATTGATTTAATTTTAAGATATCTGTAAAAAAAATGAGAAGAGGATAAGATGTCCTTCTTTCCTCGACCGTATTCATGCTCTCACCGTATTCATAATATTGCGGTGATTCTGTCGATTCGTCTTCACATTCCTCGGTGGCTGATCTAATCCTTACGATTTCCTGCCTTTCGCGTTCACCGACCTTACCTCCGAATGGCACGTAACCGGACCTCACAACGCGACTCTTGGATTCGCTTCTGACGGCGGCTGCGACCTGGAAAACGCGGCAAAAGTTTCGTCCTTCAACACTAACCGTAATCGTAGATCTCGCTGGGTTCCTCGTTCACCATTTCTTCTTCGTTTTCGTCCTGTTCTTCGGTCTCTTCGTCCACATTTTTGTCCTCCTCGTCACCTTCGTCTTCCTCCTCCTCCTCTTCCTCCTCATCTTCCTCTTCTTCATCTTCATTTTCGTTGTCCTTTACAGCTGAGCGATAAGATCTGTTCTCGTCAAGCTTATTTTGAAATTGATGACGTTTTCGTACGACATTATAATCATTGTCACGATACGCCTGTTTGATCCAGCGTGGATGTTCTAAAAGACGACGTCGTAATGATGGCTCAAAACTCTCGTAAACTTTAGCTTCTACATATGGGACATGTCCGTGAATGTTTTCGTTCACGATCGTTGCAGAGAATCTTGCTGGAAAGTCCCAATCGAGCGCATCGTCGACAATACAAATGTGTGACAGAACTAAAAATGACGATAAGAGAACAAATAGAAACATAGCCTCAGCTTTAGCATTATCGATTGATAGCGATGCGACTGAATATAGTGTAATTAGATTCATCATACACATGCAATGCAATCGAATACAATCGCGAGCCACTTGAGATAACTTCATCAGATATACTTGACACACAGATCAAAATCAATTGTTATATAATTACCTTAATTTACTTTATGAATAAAATATTACAATTATGTATTATAATCAATATACCCAATACACAATTATATATTTTCTCTAAATAATATATATATAATATTATATAATAGATATTTTTATATATTATTTCCCTTTTCTATATATCTTCATATATAAAGAAGTATAATATTATTTCTTGCATTATATTGGCGAGTACTTAATTGGTTGTTAAAGCAAGTTTTGCACAATGTAGGAAAAATAACTGTTTTGTATAAAAATGTAAACATTTTAAAGCTACAACCAATGCATGTCTAACATGGATTCTTGCATCAATTGCTTTCAAATCTAAACAGGATTTCTTTCCAGGTACGTTTTTGTCACAATGTCAGTGCGACATTGGTTTAAATCTATATAGGTCAGATTAGTGCAGCCTACTACAGGACACCTATAAATATAATAAAAATACAATATAATATGCTATGGTAGAATACTTCAATATCTAGCATTATAAAAAACAACACACCTGGTGTTTTTATTTTTTTCTAACATTGCGATAAGACTTGCTTTATCGTATACATGACCACAGGCTGCATTTTTTACTGGATTGGTCATTCTTGTTTTCGAAATTGGATCAATCACGTTTATATCAAGACCTGTCAATTGTAAATCCGCATCTGTGTCGTCCAACTCGTTACTCGGTGTGTCTTCATTAGCTAAAAAATTTATATTATTCTCAAGTTAATAATATATCGAAAATAAACTTGAATTTCTAGTTTAACAATTACCTTGATGCAATACTTCAATCTGCCGATCATATTCCAAGAGCCTATTATATTCTGATAAATCAACTTGAATGTTAAATATAGCTTCTTTATACTCCTATTGCAAATACAAACATTCTAAAAATCTTATAAAATAAACTCGAAACCCTTTTCGGGTTAAATTTGCTTTACCTTTATAATGTCTTCAACATTTTTAGCTTCTGGATCAAACGTGAGTTCGAGTTGTTCTTTGATTTTACTTGCAGCCAATATTCTTGCAGATTCGCTACAACTTTCTTTTAAGATACTTCTCAATTCTTCCAATGTTTTCTTTTTCTCTTCTTCATTAACTGAAAGAAAAAAAGAATATATAAACCTTAATATCTTGGGATAGATTCTATATCTTTGTTTCTACTACTGTATTCTTTTATTTCAAACGAAATGAATATAAAAATAAAATGAATAAATATGAAATAAAAAATATTAATAAATATAAAATATAAAATATAAAATGAAGATACTGAAAAAAAATTTTTATTCCTATTAAAATGATTCTTAACCTCACTAGAATCTTACCGTAGTATTTCATAATATTATCTGCTGTTTTAAAAAAACAATCGTCAAGAGTTTCAATCATTTGATTAGACTGTGCCATTTTGTATAATATTCTGATCGTTCACAGAATACATCGAGCTGTTAAATTTCTTTCCAACACCTTCAGCCGGTTAGTAAACAAATCGACGCCATCAAACAATCTTGATTGATGAAAACTTTTTGAATGAAATATAATATCGCGAAAGAGATTTATTCTATTAGCTACATCAATCTCTCAATAATCTTTTGTATCTAATTAATCTTTTTATATAATTTACATAAATTGATATTTATAAATTTTTTGTTGCACACTACATATTTTATACATCGCGTCAAATTCATACTTGATAACTCGATTTGTGTGCATTTGATCCAACTTCAGCTGCGACTTGCATAGATTACATCTAACTTGTTTGCATAGATGCATAATGCATAGAAAAATCATCGACCAATCATTCGTCTAGAACGAAGGAGACAACAAGATGGCATCCTACACATTAGACATTTCATTGGTTAATTTCTTTACGCACATGCATTAAGGTGCAATTTCATTGACGCTAGAAACCAGCGGCAAATTAAAATCACTAGACTTTCTTTAGATTTGGCGTCAATAAAATAAAGTTCAAACAGTTTCAACTTTTTCAATGTGTAAAGCGGCCTTTTCAATGACGCTACTTTTTAGCGTCAATGAAATTGCACCTTAACAGTTGGCAGCCCTACGAGATAGGCTGTGCAGCACTGCGCGTATATAAAATAAATTTGAAATCGCTTCTAGCCTAACCATCTTCACGCGATCGACTTTATTTGAATTGCACGGCATCGCATCAAATTATGATGCAGCGCCGATTTGTTCGAACGTAATTCGGGACATCGCGATGCTGTATAAGCGTCGAATGAGCACGAATTGTCACGCAAATATGATAAATCACATCTACTCACCGTTCACCGGCTGTTCCACAGGCCGCTCCACTCGTTCGCCTCGGGACGTCCCATTCCGATCTTGATGCACACGATATCATCAACGCGAACGCGCGACACTTTATTCGGCACTCCCGATATTCGCTCGCATCCGATAATCATCATCAAGGGCGCAAATAATGCGACGCAACTTCGCTCCATCTTCGCGATGACGCCATCACTGAATGTCGTCAAAAATCGCTGTCGCGCGTTTCCATCGACACACTATAAAAGTCCCGCGATCATTCTTCGACACTTTCGACGCTCGTTCACTCGCGATATTCGTTTAAAAACGGTTAAAAGACACGAAAAATGCGGACGTACGACGATCCGTGTAACTGCGTATGACTCCAAGTCACGTATGACGCGTATGACGTAGCTATGACGTGTATGACGTAGCAGTCACGCGCCAACATGGCGGCCGAACCAGTGCGCACTGGTTCGGCCGCCATGTTGGCGCGTGACGTCACTGCGACGTCATACGCGTCATACGTGACTTGAAGTCATACGCAGTTACACGGATCGTCGTACGTCCGCATTTTTCGTGTCTTTTAATCGTTTTTAAACGAATATCGCGAGTGAAAGAGCGTCGAAAGTATCCAAGGATGATCGCGCGACTTTCATAATATGTCGGTGAAAGTGCGCGACAGCTATTTTTCACAGTTCAGTGATAGCGCGATCGCGAAGATGGAGCGAAGTCGCGTCGCGTTATTTGCGCCCTTGATGATGATTATCGGATACGAGCGAATATCGGGAGTGCCGAATAAAGTGTCGCGCGTTCGCGTTGATGATATCGTGTGCATCAAGATCGGAATGGGACGTCCCGAGGCGAGCGAGTGGAGCGGCCTGTGGAACAGCCGGTGAACGGTGAGTAGATGTGATTTATCATATTTGCGTGACAATTCGTGCTCATTCGATGCTTATACAGCATCGCGATGTCCCGAATTACATTCGAACAAATCGGCGCCGCATCATAATTCGATACGATGCCGTGCAATTCAAATAAAGTCGATCGCGTGAAGATAGTTAGGCTAGAAGCGATTTCAAATTTATTTTATATACGCGCAGTGCTGCACAGCCTATCTCGTAGGGCTGCCAACTGTTAAACGATAAATTTTTTCGATCTAACTTAACCTAACCTCTCAGTGCTTTGGATGTCGAATGTAAACGCAAGCGTATGCTGCCTGGATTTTATCATGCTTTCAAAAATAATATTTAATTATTTCATTAATGTATTACATTTTATTACGTAGTATATTAATCGTATGAAATATGCAGTTTTACACATTTTAATGAGAAGCATATAATATAATTGGTTAGGTTAGATTAAATTAAAACAAGCTGCTGTGATTCATTTAACGTAATAGGATTAATTTGACGAATGTGCAGCTGTTGAAGTTACATGATATTTGTTGACACATTTTTAAAGTAATCATGAGTGTCTTATCTCATCTTGATTATATGAAATTAAAATATAAAATATTTATGTATTCCACATTAACGTTATTCATTACAAGTACTATATTACTTTTCTTATATCTCAATCATATTTCATCGATGAAGCTTTTCATATGTCGCAGACAATATGATACTGTGTGTGGAATTTTACACAGGTAATACATGGCACAAAAATAATTTGTTCTCAAGTATTGTGCGCATTTCTCAAAAATAAATCAAATTAAATTATTTTAAGTAGGATCCAAAAATCACTACATGCCAGGATCGTATCTTATTATAACTGCAATATTATCACCTTTTAATATGTGTGCGCAGTATTACATACATAAAATATATAAATTTATTTGAAACGTATGGAAATCTTTATCTTATATATAATATTTATGATATAAAAGAAAATTGCAACTCTAATGAAACAGAGCGGTGGAATAATTGGTTGATCCTGGTCTACAATATTTATCCTTTTTTCATCATTAGATTTTTGGTGCTTTTTTTATTATACAGATGTTATCTGTAAATATAGTACTTGTAATGTTGCTTCTGTATCACTGTAAGCACACAAAGTGATAGCATTTGCAGGTAATTATGTTATACTTATATATCATAAGAAAGAGAAAATAAAATTAAAGTTGAATACTGAATGTGCTCTAAAGTAAATCTCATCCAAATAAATAAATGCATAAATGTGCGCCCCACATTCCTCATGAAAAAAATACATAATATTAATTTTTATGTATTATTATTTTTAGATTTTTATTCTTTTAAATTCTCTAGATGCACTTTTCATTTCTCCTCTCTTTCTTTCCAACTACTAAATATAGATCTATCATTTTTAATATAGATCTGTCATTTTTAGTGTACATTATTGCAGTAAGTGGAATAAAGAGCAAATCTTTTGGCGCATTTAAAATGTACAGGAAAGTTTTATCTGATGCGTTTTTTTCAATAGAAAAATATCTGAAAAAAATGCATACGTCTTTTTTAATCTCAGTCTTTCTAAATAAAAATTAGAATAATAAATTTGCAAAATAATTTGCTTTAATATATTTTTATTGCAAACATATGAAGCAAAGTGCTCAAGGTGCATCACTATGAAAACATCGATAGAATAAAAAATAGATCGCATACAAAAAAATTAAAATATTTACATTACATATTTGATATTTCTGCAAATATTTCCATTATTTTGAGATTGATTTGTTTCATGATATATTGCAATAATTAAAGTATGATTTCTGATATAATCTGCCATGAGACTGCAGAGAAAGCCAGCTTTAATTCTTTATTTTGTTCAATATTTTTAATAATATAATAATTAAATTAAAGTTCTATGAAAATATGCTTGAAATACTAAATAAAAAAGATTGTTTCTTATGTACAACCTTATACCTTATAGTTTAAGTAAACAAAAAATTATTGTTAATAATATACATATATAAATTGATAATTAAATAAAACAATTAATTAATTAATCGACACAATCCATGTTTTTTTTAGCTTTATGTCTAACACATATATATATATATATATATATATATATATATATATATGTATATGATATATATTTTTATAAATAAAAAATGTTTCTTTCTAATATAAATTAAATAAAAAGTATAATATGCCTTTAAATGCTTTATATACATACCTGTTGCAATAAACCAATAAAGAATGCTTTTACATTCCTCCTTGTACTTTGGCATACATATCCTTTATGCCAATTATCTCGCAACATGCTTTTATCGCATGATGACAAACAAGCTCATTATCCTTCATGAATTTTCTTTACAAATATTTTTATATCCTCAAACTGTGTAAAGAAATCATGTAACACTGAAAAATACAAAGTGATATTAAAAGAAAAGAAATAAATTTTATATTATATAGTATTGACAATTATTTTCTTACCAGTGTATTCCTTATATGTAGGAATATACATTAGTCTTTGACCAACCCTATTTTTAACCGTCTTTAGGGATTTTTAACCGTCTTTAGGGATGCTTTGGCTTTTGATAACGCAAATCCAGCTAATCCATTTCCATTTCCGGTTACTATAAATGAACTGATTCTATTCTTACGTGCTAAATTACCGGTCATACAAGTTATCATTTTGTTTTCCAAAATCCAGGTTTCAAAATTTTCAATGTATCTACAGAAAACAAAGATATTAATTATATAAGATTTTAATATTTAGAACTGAAACATAAAAAAAAATTGAAAATAGACATCGTATCACATGATTTTTGTATGTGTGTGATTTAACCATTATAATCTAATAATAGCATAAAGATTAACCTTTTCCAATAAGATCTGATTCAATGCTTCTGCCATCCATTGTAACACTCGTCCAACCACATTCCAATGGCGATAATTTTATTTGCATCGGTCTGGTCTGACTTTGTGGTAATTCCATAAGTTTTTGCTTTCTTTCAAGATTTACAAGCAGTTTTTGCTGTTGAATTAATTCTTTTCCTCTAAACACAGGAGTGTTTAGACCAGGAAATTGTATCGGAATTTTTCCCATGCCAATAATTTGCTCTTTATTTAGGAGCTTTCTCTTTTCACTACTCTTCTTGCTCTATCTCTGCATCTTCCTGCATTACTGATACTTGTCACACCCTTTCATAATTCATCTTCAGGTCCTATAGAACAAAAGCACAGTGAAATACAAATTATTTTCTACTGTAAATATAAACTATTATCACAATGCTATATCCATAAAAGTTCTACTTACTATTCGCAAAAAATATAGAGTTTCTCACATTATTTAATAAAGTGACTATTTTTAATAAATGTGAATGACTGACAAGCAATAAATTAAACAATATTAAACAATAATATACCTGAAAAAAATTTCATAATTTTATTGGAGTTAAATTGATAAATTAATTTTAAATACACATTATATGTTAATTACATATAATGATTTAGAGACAATGATATATTTCATTTGCGTTACCATTGTTTATAGATTGAACATTTTTTATCAAATTATTTACAACTCTAAATATGTAGCATACGACAAGCCATTTTTAAAATCTATAAAACAAACAACAAAGTTGTTCATAGTTTTCACTCTTTTTTTTGTCATAGCTGCTTTTAGGCGATCTTAAAGTCACTAGATTAACAAAGTATCCGGCTTTAGGTTATCCCTGAAAGGACGATGCATCCTCTATAAACATAAAAATATGAACTTAAAGTGCAATTTCATTGACGCTAAAAAGTAGCGTCAATGAAATTGCACCTTTATGCATCTGGATAGGGCCTAATTATTTTTAGGGGTAAAAGTTGATACAGAAAAATTCACCTCGAGTTGCGGGTCTAAAAACATTTCGTCGATGACGCAATAGAAAATGCGCGCGAATAAAAGGAAGGGAGTACTTTGAATCTACCATTCAAATCGAAGTGGATTACTGAAAAGTGAAAGTAGTTAGCCTTTGCCTTTCGTTTTTTTATTTGGCACGCATGCTAATCGTATCAGAGCAACTGTATCCATCATGAGAAACATCACGGTTTTCTTCGCACTCTTGGTAAGCTCTCTGTTTCAATTCTTTGTTCTTTTAAACTTCAAAAGATACGATTACAGACGATTACAAACAATTAAACATCTACGCTCTCGATTAAAAAAATTTATAAAATTTAATTTTAAAAATTTTACACTTGAAAAGTTAACATGATGCAATTATATGATATACAATATGTATGTATCTCATGTATTCTTACAATCTCACAATCATTTTCACAAGATATTTGCAATACACGTACTTTTATTAGAATTTTAATCAGATATTAATAATCTGAATTATCTGATGTTATCATATTCTTGATTAAATTTCTGCGACTTTTAGATTTTTAATTGATTTGAATTGCTGTATCTCTGTCGACCAATAGCGTAGCCCGTCTTATATGGTTAGATTTTCCCCTCCGTTCTCTGTCCTTCGGTATTTAACGCTTTTTTTATCTTGTTTTATCTAAAGTCTATGAAATCTTAACCACTTGTTGCAAATTATTACATAAGTAAACTGACATCAACTACATCCTTTTCGTCGGTTATTTCGTCCGCTGAATTGATATCGATTTTAATTTATATATTTCTTTCAACGTATTTGCTTTATCTCGTTCTTTTTCTACGAGTTCATCGAGAAGATTCTGCGAAAAATTGAGTACGTATTCATTATAATTTTCGTTGTGATTGCTATTAGACATATGTTATTCGATTAGTGCCACGTTTTTTTGAAAGTTAAATTACTCGTAGCAAATAGTTAAAGAAGCATTTAATTAAAGATGATAGCTTATCTTTGTGAAAATTAAGTTTCCCGCCAATATACGATATTATGGATTACATAAGCATTTATCGTTACATGTTAATTATATTTGTACACAATTGATATTTTCATACAAATGTATGCTAGTCACGATGATATTGTCGCAAAATTAATACACGCTAGTTTAATCTGCGCTTAATAAAAGGTAATTTCATATTTTATATTGTTAACGGTATCTAATGTTTAAATTTTTAACTGATATGTGTGTGTTTGAACAAGAAGCAATTTATCATTAATTAGTTTTGCTTATCTCATATGTTATCTAGATGCTAGCGAGAGTCTGTTTCCTGACAATAGCAAGTAAAGCTGCTTCGTTTAATACAGTAAGAAATATCCAAAACATTGCTGGAATGTCAAAATTTGATCTTCCCAATCGCCTCAAGGGCAGTGAGAAATCTGTCTGGTAAATAATAATATTATTGTAACAAATTTTTTTCATAATAAGTAAAAGTATATGAAAACTTATCATATCGCTTATATTTATTTGATTAGGGTGGAATATATCCAGCTCGCTCTGCAGTACAAGCCGTTGAATTTGGGCCAGGGATTTCCAGATTATTATGCTCCGGAGAATGTAACTAATGCTTTGGCTGCGATTGCCAAAAGTGAAAATCCACTTTTGCAACAGTATACTAGAGGATTTGTAAGTATCTGCTTATTAATTTTTTAATTTAATTTATATATTTGTTCATAAATTACAAATATATTATCAATATAATTGTTAGCGATAAACAATATCCATGTTTTATATATACATATATATGAAATAAGCAATGATAAAACTATTTTCATTTATCTATTATAGCATACATGTAAGAAATTTTATATTTTATTGCTAAATACATTGCAGGGTCATCCAAGATTAGTGAATGCAATTGCAAAATTCTACTCTAAGCTCATTAATCGTGACTTGGATCCAAACAAAGAAGTGATAGTTACTGCTGGTGCTTATGAAGCATTATATGCGACTTTACAAGGTCATACCAATCCTGGAGATGAGTGGATCATTATCGAGCCCTTCTTTGATTGTTATGTACCTATGGTACAAAGTGCTGAGGGAATTCCCAGATACATAGCATTAAAACCGGTAAACATTTTGAATAATGCAAGCCAAAATTTTTTACACACACACACACACACACACACACACACACACACACATATATATATATATATATTTCATATATATATATATATATATATATATATATATATATATATATATATAAAATTTATAATATTTACATCTCTGTTTTTACAGAAATCTACATCGGGTATAGTATCTTCTGGTGATTGGGTATTCGATAGAGAAGAGTTGGAGAGTCTTTTTAACAATAAGACTAAAGGCATAATTATCAATACTCCAAATAATCCGACAGGAAAGGTATTTACATTGGACGAATTACAATTTATTGCCAATCTCGCGAAGAAATGGAATACTCTTGTAGTTGCAGATGAAGTTTATGAGCATATTATTTATGAACCGTACAAGCACATAAGAATTGGTAAGAATTATACTATTTAATTAATAATATGGATTTTTAAATCTTGAACATTGTTTAAAAGATTTATTTTTATTTCTTATTTTAAACAGCAACATTGCCTGATATGTACGAACGTACAATCACAATCGGATCGGCGGGCAAAACATTCAGCGTTACAGGCTGGAAAATAGGCTGGGCCTATGGACCAGCGAATTTGCTATATAATCTGCAAGTTATACATCAGAACTCTGTATACACCTGTACCACACCAATTCAAGTAATTTCCTCTAAAATGAAAATAATGTTTCTTAATTGTGTAATTTAATTATACTCTTTAATAAAAATTAATTATCTTTATTTCCATTGAAGGAAGCGGTAGCTATTGGATTCGAATTGGAAATGGAACGCCTTGATCAACCCGACTGCTACTTTCATAGTTTGGCATTGGAGCTGTTACCAAAACGCGATTATATGGCGAAATTCCTTCAGGAAATTGGTATGGTACCGACGATACCCGAGGGTGGATACTTTATGCTCGCCAATTGGTCTCCTTTGGAGAATAAAGTAAAGCTACAAGAAGAAACGGACGAGAACAAGGATTACAAATTTACTAAATGGATGACGAAAAATGTTGGCCTTCAAGGTATTCCTCCCTCAGCGTTTTACAGTCCTGAACACAAACATCTGGGAGAGGACTATGTGCGATACTGTTTTATAAAGGTAAATGCTATAACTATAATTTATATATATATGTATATATATATATATATATATATATATATATATATAGTTACATATATATATATATATATATATATATATATATATATATATAACTATAATTAAAAAGACATACGTTTGTTAAATATCAATTCAATTGTATTTTAACAGAAAGACGAAAATTTGAAGGCGGCTGGTGATATCTTGAAAAAATGGGTGTCTAAATCGAAAATTTAATTGAAATTATATACATATATACATATATATTGTGTACAATATATGTGTATATGAGTATGCACGTTTGTATATTTATTGACTATTGATACTTGTCTCGTATTTTGCACTGACTTAATATTTTGTACATTGCTTCTATATGAACTTATTAGAAATAATTAGAAAGATGTCACAATAGAGATTTTTATTTCTGAAAGCATATATAGTTCATAATAGCAATGTCCTCTTCGTCACATGTATATGTAAATATACTTATAATCTTAAATTTGCATGCACATAAATTTTATAAATTTTTTGTAAGATATATCGCGTGATTCATATGCGATTCAGTAATGTATTTTGTAATTATTGGACAACATCGTATCATTACGAAATCGATTTACAAGTCGGAGTCTCCTTGAAGCCATTTTTTGGCATCTGTCGAGTCTGCTCCGAATGTTTTACCGCATCTATAAAATATTGTTGAAAAAAATATGTCTTTTATATTAAGATCCTCGGATCCTTGAGAATCCTCTTTTCTGTGCAGAATCATTTGAATCCTTGGATCCTGATTTTTCGAATATTTAGACATCTTGATATCCGCATCCTTCAATTCTCGTATCATTTATATCATATAAATTAATTGATTAAACTTGCCTGAATATCGCTCCAGGAATATGTCCGAGATAATTCGGTATCATTCCTACGTGTTTATGATAAATCTCAGAAGCTGGATAAGTAACGGTGGATCAGGAGAAATAACTGTCATCGGTTCGTATTCCATATTCTGTCTCTCTCGACAACTTGTAAAATCGCGTAATAGACTGTCATACGATGAAACAATTGATTTTTCCGAAATATGCATAACCATGAGGAACATGAGTCGCGTATCCTTTACAGAATAGAGCTATGATAACTATTTTTTAGTAAATGTTTTCTAAATTGTTTTTAAATTGCCTTATGCAAAACTAAATAAAGTGCAAATCTAAACGTTATATACATTATTATTGAAATAATTTATATAGAAAAATTGGAAAATATATATACAATTTATTTATTATACATATATTATACATATATTATACATATATTATACATATATTTTATAAATAATATAAATTATTCAAATTTTATAAAATTATATAATTATAAAATTATATCACAATAACGAGATATATTAAGATTGCAATTATTACAGATAATAATTAATATAATCATAGTTACTTCTCGCGTTTTCACGGATGAAGGAATACCATGTACTGTTTTTGGCCATTCGAAAGGTTCATTTTATTTAATTATTAGTGATCATGCAAATACCGTATTACGGGAGAATAGAATTATGTTTTGCAGATAACCCGCAAATATCTGCTTTAACATACATTTCATGGAAGAAATTTGTAACAACTTACGAAAACAATTGAAATAACGTTCTCTCTCTCTCTCTCTTCTCCTCTCTCTCTCTCTCTCTCTCTCTCTCTCTCTCTCTTCTCCTCTCTCTCTCTCTCTCTCTCTCTCTTCTCTCTCTCTCTCTCTCTCTCTCTCTCTCTC